>NC_086336.1:35309905-35638121 GCF_032445375.1 Bacillus rossius redtenbacheri
CATTGTCCCGTTACGCTCATTGTACGCTTGCGCCGCATCTATCTTCCACTCGATTGGCCTATGAATCTACTATTATATTAAATAGGTTAAGGCAGGCTTTTCAAAAGTAGCTTTTAAATTTAATACTTTAACTAAACTATTGTTTTATTAATTAAATTTTTTAGTTATTTTTACATTTTTCCAAAATAAAGAGCAATAAACAAAAATAACTTAAAAGAGAATCTAAAAAATCTTTAGAAATTTTTATATCAAGTTGAACCGCCTAACCGACGTGCAAGGAAATATACTATTTAATGGAGCCAATTGAACATTACAATTAAACAATCACTTTCATTCAAAAAGTTATAGTTAAAATAATCTGTTCGTTAAAGTAATAAACATATTTTATTAATGAGTGCAAATAAAAGTAAATCTATCAATTAAATTGTAGATTTCATTTCACTTCTTTGTATCCATACAAAATAGTGATAATTCAATAAAAATAATTCAATTTTATTCATAAAAGTATGCAATCATTTCATCAATGTTTTGTTATGACGTTGTCACGTTAAACTATCGTCCGTAAACCGACTTTACAGAGAACCAATTTTTGGACCAAAACATAACCCATTAAAATAGGACTTACACAAAACATAAATATTGTAAAAATTATATTTTTACGAAGCGTACTGGAACCAGGGCCGCGGTGCGAGCCAGGCGCCTCCCGGTCAGTCAACCGAGCCAGTGACACCCGGGCGGCACGGCCACTGACGTCACGCGCGCATACTTTCGGGGATTAGGGCGGCCCGGCCTCGTCACTCACCTGACCCCGCGCTGTCATCCACGCCTTAATGGCCTGTGAAATTCCGCGGTCTTACTGAGGCCGCCGCGCGGAATGGCTTGAAAAAAACGCACCGCTGTTCTGGATGCTTCGAGCGTCGGGTCGGCCCGGGATGACGCGACACGTCACAACCACTCCAGTCCGTTCCAGAAAGACGGCCAACGGGTATAAAAGCGGTGACGCCTCGGCCTCCGCGGTAGTTCCAACAGGCGAGAGGAGTGAAGTGCGAGTTCGGTGAGGACGAGAGACAACACCCCACCCCCACCCCCCACCACAACTTTTAACGACGGTGTAGACCAGAGCAATAGGATGTGTGACCGAGTGGCGTGAGACTGTGAGTGGACTGGTGCGAGGTAAAGGGCAAACCACTGTTGAGCTTAGTTCCATCTTTGAATATATATACTGTATAGAAGTCGCCAGCCCAGGTTAAAAATTCTAATACGGTTTTGAGGTAGTTGGTTAATTCACCGCCGCAATCGCCACCATCTCTAGGGCATCGACTTGTGGTGGTCCCTAGCGGACAAGTGTCGAACTCTTCAAACACCCCTTCCCCCTCCTGTTGAACGACGTTGAGCTGCAGTGAATGCTGGGTGAGGGGTGCGGGGAATGACAGCGGGCGACAGTGCTGCGCTCTAACGTATAAATAACAACTAAGACGATACAGGGCGTTACGGCAGCGCACTGCAGCGGTGAAGTTCCCAAGCTGCTCATTATACGCTTCTGAAAAACGTAGAGTAAATCCTATCCACTCGCGACTTCTATACAGTATATATATTCAAAGGTTCCATTGAGGAGTAGGAACTGTGGACATCACAGATACATAGGGATTTGTGAACAATTATTAAAAGTGTGGTGATTTATTAGCAGCGTAAATATTAGTAGCAAATAAAACTGTATAAATTTAATTGGGCTATCGTTAAAACACTCACATCCCCCCCCCCAACTAGTTACAATACAGACGTCTTAGTAGCGTGGTTGTTGCAAGTTTATGCTTGAAATCCAAAATGCTACAGTTTTAACTCAGAGGGCGTAAACTATGTTGTAACGGTGTAAACTTTCTACTTCTTAGAATTTATTTGTATAGTTAGAACAAACTTGTTCAAAAAATAACGCAATATTTCCCTTAAAAAAATTATCTAACTCGTATAGCAAACAGCTATTTGCAGTTTGTAATTTTTTTAAAGAAATTTATAATTTTAGCATACGATATTAGTTGGTAACTGCCTCTGTTATTGCTTTTGTTTCAAATGCCTTTAATTGATATTATTTAAACTACATTAACAATAAGACTATTGTATTACATAAATTTGATCAATGTTAAGCTGTGACTGGTGACTTGGCCCATGTTAATGACATAAAAGAGGTTCATGAGTGTACAAACAGATTATCATTTCATTAATTTTTGTGATCATAAAATATTCTGTCTGACAGAGTGGCAAAACTATAATTTTTTTTTAGATTGATATCTACTTCAAATTAACATTTAATTCAAAGGTAACGTTTTAGATTCTGTAGAAAAAAACACGCCGAAATGACCTGACATATTATTCGTTGTCAATAATGTGTTTTTCTTGCAGATGTATATAGGTAATATTTGTTTTTAAATCATTTAAAAAATAGAAAAACAGGTAAAAAAATTCTTAGTTTGAATTAATAATACATGAATACCAATAAAAAAATTCTGGAAAAAAATGTTTATTAAAATCAACCAAAAGATACCATACACAAATCTTAGATTTCTGAGATCAATTTTTAAGTTTAAAATTATCAACAATCCACTCTATTTTAGCAACATCTGAGAATCGCTTCACCCAATAATCTCAATTCTCACTCCAACAATCTCTACCGCATTTAATTTTCTCAGTCGTGAAAATAGCATTGAAACCTTTACTGTTCACTTCATTGCTAACAGTTTCGATTTTTGACAATCGGGTCTCTCTGAAATAATCTTTTCTCAGTCTATTTCATATTCTGCAGCAGCACACATCGCACGCCCTCGCCTGTTATGTTACTTATAATTTTTTTTTATTTTCAAGTCCTCTCAGGCTTTGTGCTCTTTCGCCTCGTCATGATGGCGTCTTTCTTCGCCTTCCCCCTCCAAGATCAAAACAAGATCATAAAACTTGGCCAGTGCATGACCCCCCTTCTCCTCGGTGTCCTAGCCGCAAACATTCTCCTACTACCCCTTCTCCATCCCCTACGAGCCGCGACCAATCCTAGCGCGCTTCAAGGGCCAGTCGGCGAGTCAATCTAGGCTTTGGAATTACGCTTCCCGGAATGCAAGTGCGGTGACTTGCCGTTCCGCCACCGCGGCAAATTCCGGGATGGTCCCTTACCGTGTAGTTCACACACACACACACGCCTCATCCCCTCGAACATTCGTGGACTGTGTTACGCGGTACCGACGAGACGTTGTAAATATATGTTTGTATGTATATATACACAAACACACTAGCTTATGTACCCATGCTTTGCTACGGCAGTCTGCTCTCTCGCTCTGCTATTAAGTACACCACTACCGCGCATCGAATTAAAAAGAAAAACTAAATCAATCCTTTGAACAAAACAAAAAATTTTAAACCAAAACCAATGGAAATAAATATAGACCAGGTCTTGGATTTTTTTTTTAATATTTATCTTTCATTGTTAAATAGGAAGAACTTACCAAAAACAAAAAGGTTCGGAGGAAGTATGAAAATGCAAGTTATTTTATTCCGAATCCGAATCGAAACTGTAGTGTTATAGGCCACACACGACCTCGGTAAAGAAAATAATAAAAATATAAAAGTTAAATATACTGCAAATTTAATTTCACAAACGTAAAAAACACGTGGACAAATACTTGCAAAACGTTTTTAATGCCTCGACTCTACTTTATTCGTTAAATTGTAAACGTGCTGTTATTCGAACGGAATGTAGGTAGGGGAAAAATTCGCTAAAAGATTTCGTTAAATAAAAAATTAAAAGTTTAAATTTAATTAAAATAAAAAATAAAATATTTTGAAAACATCGCTCTGGGTTGCACATTGACCGTGCCTGGAGGATCTATGTCCGAAATTTCACTAATCAAGGCTACGCGAACGACGATCAGGCGGACAGACAGAAAGACAAAGGCTGTATTTTGTTATTGTAGACTACCTGAGGCGCGCGTGCAGTCAACTGCTCATTCTGCATGCCTCTGCTAGTGACTTCTTCACTGCAGCGCCTCCAATGGAAAACCAAATTTAGAATTTTTAAAATCAACTTACTGAAAACAAATCTGATAATCTGAAGAAAACCAAACCAAAGATGCCATCTTTGATTCTAAGGTTCTTAAAAACCTTCGTATTCACATTTATGTAACCAATACTGTCTCAATCTGGTGGCAAAGTTAATTATACAAATACTGGATTAAGATCCGATAGTGAAAAAAAAAAGCATCAACAACATAATAGCCGTTGCCAGGAGATGAAGAAAGTAAGCATCGTCAACAATGCAATAGCCGTTGCTATGGAGGTTATGGGGGAAATGTAGAAATTAGCTAAAATAAACTAAAACGAATTTCGAAAGAAAAATATCTCTTCGAGGTGAAAACGGACACCCCATTCCCCCTGGAAAATCCACGTACCAAATTTCACGGCTACAGCCTAACCGTCTTCGCGCTACGCAAAACCCTCTCTTTTATTAATATTATACATACATGCATATATACAAGTAGCAACACGAACACCTCAACAGTGGTGTGATCCAACCACTTACTTATCAAGATCGTTTCATCTCGTTATTGAATGCTTACGTGAAACACTCGTGTTCACTTGCAGACTTAATTAATGACGCGATGAGCCGTTAAATCATAAGTTAAATTATTCATCGACCCGAACGTGAGTCCAAATTTTGTCGTCTTTGATTTCCAACTCTTTTTATGCTTTCTCTCATTTGTTTGGAATTGTAAACACTATTGTAAACTATTATTTTTAATATTTAAATTGTTTTTAAAAATAATTATTTTTCTCAAAATAATATTAAAGATGTTGGAAAATAAAAGTCTAATATCTGGCAGCAGTATTCACGCTTGAAACTTTTAAAACATAATAATAATGGGAAAACATGATCTGAACATACATAGTCTGTTGGTGCCACGTGTTTGTGTTTGGTATTCCACTGTATGAGCGGAAAGCGCGCATTGTGACGGTGCCAGAATATGGCCAGGGTACCTACCCTTGCGAGAGAGGGGAAGAGAATGGAACTGCGGGGAGGAGAGGGACTTCATATTCGTGTGTGATCGCGCATTGTGGGTCTTGTTTACCTTGGCGAGCGTTCGCCGGTTCCGCTGCCGTCCATTGATTTGCGATACCCCCCATTCTCGCCGCTTGACACACCTCGACGACCAAGCTTTGATCCGAACCCCCTCTCCATACCGGTCCATTCTAACCTCGTTCCCCCCCCCCCTCCCAAACCAGTACCACCACACTTTTTTTTCCGCATGGTAACACTTTCCGCACTGCCGAGGGATAGTCTCCACCCCCTACAACCCTCCACAACTTCACCTAGTCTCCCCTCTCCCCTTTACTTTCCTGCTTTTTTTTTTAAGGCTTATGCTTTGCAGCAGCAGCTGATGATGATGATGATGATGATGAAGATCACTAAGTCGATCCGAAACGCTGACTGTATATTTTGGATTCCTTCTTCTTGCGGTGATTTAACTTACGTCAGCGTTACGTAACTTATCTCTCAAATTTAGAATGTTCTCAAAAGCAGGTATAGCACCACATCAACACCGACAGTCACATGAAGTTGCTTTTCGAACACTGTTGACAGAACAACAGTGGCAGAAGGCTACGCAGACCGTTGGTAATACTATAGAGAACTCTCGGGTTTTAGACAAGTTACACGTCACAGGCAATAATAATGTCGATGAACAATCGTAGTAAACTTTTTTCAAAATCATCCATGGCCAATCAGAACAAACTTTGTCATAGTAAGGTGTACATCCGTTCCAGTTGGCTAAACATTAGGACAAGTAAGCGCTCACAATATCATTATACATACATTAAACATTATTTAATTTTTTAATTTATTTAAGTTGATTTACTTAAAAATACACACAGGTTGCACATTTTTTACATAATTAGTTGTCAAGTCTCATTTTATAAAATTTGGTGGCCTACTCATTAAATATAGTACATCAGTTCATGGATTATAAAACTGAAAACATTTCAAATAAAATCTAGTTAATAATGACGGTTAATCTCACATATACTTATTTTACCCTATTTAGATGACAGCATCATGTCACTAATATATTTATTTTATTTTCTTACTCTCATGCGCGCATAAATATTACTCGCCGTGGTTTTTCCTGCGTAAAGTGCCTATTTAAATTGGGAACAAATATTTTGTTTTCATTCGTGTGACGTGTCGTCAGGAAAAAATATATATGCAGTCTAATCTGAACGGGAAATTCTGCAAAAGCACTGGCAGTAAACTTTTTTTTATTGTAATTTTGAAATAACGTAACTTTGTCGTTTTATTTTTTCTTCAGAGAGATATATGAATAGTAACCAAGCACTTTGAACGTGCGCGCGCTTGAAATACTGCTGGGTCTGCTTGTTGTTATTCCAGTGGAGTCCGCGCCGCTTGTCTCAAGCGTAAACGCAAGAGGTTTGTCAAGGGTCTGAGGAAGAGTAGGAGGTAGGCGAGGCCACCGCCTGGGGAAAATGCAAAAAGGAGGAGGGCGCACTATCGTCGAGACAAGTCCGCGCTCGTTCGCATCGCGTAACATGCAATGTAGCGCTACAGTTTCTCGCTCCATACTAGACGAGTGGAGAACTTTCCCAGGCACACATGGACAAGTTAGTTTTTAAAATGTACTCTAGGTAAGTTAGAGTCAGCGTGCCAAAACGTTGAGTAAAAAAAATTATTATAAAAAAAAATTTAGTCCTTAAGTCGACATCGCAGTGTTCCAAAACAAAAATCAATACATTCGAGAAACAATATATCAAAACACCCATTAAACATAAACGGGGGTGATGGATTAATATAAATTGATATTGAATTGGGACCACTTTTTCAGAAACCTTCAATACCAAGCTTTGCATTCGACAAAAGACAGATCGCATCTTACTTTTCAGATAGCCCAACCAATCAGAAGACAAGAAAAGGCCACTGGTTGGCTAGCAATAGTCACACAAGCTCACTTTCGATTGGCCAAACCAAAAAGGAAAGGAGCCTCTGATTTGCCTGCAGCTACAACCAATCGGTAAAAACCCACCTCTAAAGCGAGATTATTTAAAAGCAAGAAAGCTTCCAAAGACCCTTAGAAGTAGACTACAACCATGAAGATGGTGATTGCAACGTCGATCGAAACGCCGATGAACTCTTCGCCTTCAACGCGGCTATAACCCACAAGCCATGCCACGTGGTCAAAGTTAAGTTACTTGATTCTCAGGGATATTGAGGTTATGCAGCGTCAAATTGGCTTGACGTACCAAATTTTCACCATACATTTCAGCTTCCATCTTCACATCAGAAAGATGGTGACCTAAAGAGATAAAGTACAGACGAACAAGTGAATTAGTTCTAAGATTTCTTTTACGATAACGTGAGCATCAACTAACTCTTAACTTTAAATAAAGTTATTTTCAAAAGAAAAATAATTATTTAAAATTAACAATTAATTTCAAACGAAAATTATTTAGTCTAAGTTAAAAGTTTGTTTGAAAAACAAAGTTTTTGGCTAAACATTCCGCTAAAAATAACCTTTTAACTTGTGTTAAAGGGGGTAGTATCCTACATCATTTTGCTACTGATAATTCGTGTTTTTGCACATAATTTTAAATAAATTTATAAATAATTATAATAATTGAATTAACAATAGTCAATTGTTTATTAATAGTTATTCTACATACAAAACCTTATTTAATTATATTTACTAAGTTAAAAACTTTTTTTGTGTGAATCTAAACATGTACTGACAGCATGAAATCATTTTATATAGAATTTTTTTTATTACATGTCATATGTATTCTTCGTCTTAAAACTTTTTTAGTATATCATTCATTAAATCAATAATAATTAGGTTTACCCAAAACTATAGAAATCTGAGTTTTTTTTTTTTTTTTTTAGGGTTTTGAGAAAACCTAACTTTTATTATTTATGAATAATAAACTACAAGTAAAGCGTTTCAAGACGAAGATGGTTAATCCAAAACTGTAAACTACATGATTCCATTCCTTCAGTGCACGTTAGGACTGACAAAAAGTTCGCTATAAGTTTATAACAACCATTAGGTAAATAAGAACTTGTTTAGGAGAAAAAATATTTTGTAAAAAAATTAAAAGTGGTTTTTATTATGAAATTCTTTACTAGTATGTGCAGAAAATTAAATATTATAAGCAATATAACTTAGGCTCCTACCCCATTAAACTTGCTAGCAAGTTAGTGCCACGGTTGTCTCCAGGTAGACAGACATGCAATCCGGAAAGCTGGGAGGATGTAGGTCGGGGTTTTCCCCACGCGGGGTGTCGGGAGTAATCATTGTCGAGGTTGCTGGAGGACGTGTGTACACAGCCATCCCGACAAACAGGAAGCTTCGGAAGCCAAAGTTTTGTCGAACCCTACCACAACCACCACCACCACCTCCCTATCCAGGTGATTGTTCTGCAAATCGAGTTGCGCTCGGCACGGGATGTAACGGAATAGTGATGAAGCGCGAGACAGTTTTCGGAATGAACTCTGCGTGGAGGTATGTAGATCAGTGGTGTGGCCAATCCGCGATCCGCGGGCCATTTTCGGACCGCCAACGTTTGGGCAGTGTCCCGCCGAACCAAACAGGAAATCAATACTCGAATACAAAATAAACTGGCATCCGAACGGGATGACATTTTCCTTGCTGCGAAATTTCAAATTTTTTTTTAAATTTACATTTCAAATTCGGAAAATATAGCTCAAATAATTAAATACAGTTTGATTTATTAACTACTATTTATACTACTAACTAAATTACCACACTTAAAAATGTCTCACTACAAATTATTCGCTCTTTCGTTGTGTCCACAGTTTATTCTCCCCACTGAAGCTCGGCTCGACAGTGGCTCTGGCGTCTACTCGTTCCTTACCTCGCACCCCTGTCCCGACACACTGTCACGCACTGCTCACACGCCAGCTGCACATAAGGTCCGTCGCTTGTCGTCCGCATTCGCTAGCCAAGAGATCACTCGCCCTCTTCACTTCACTGCCTCGGAGGCTGGCGTCGCTGTATTTATAACCCTCGAAACCCCCCCCCCCCCCCCCCAATTCACACACATGCACCTTCTGAAATGGTCTCGCATCCGGAGTTTCCAGAATAACGAAGTCCTAATTACGCCACTCCACGCGGCGGCCTCAGGTAGCCTGTAAGAACCCTCTAGAGGGGTTGAAGAGTCAGTGACAAAGCGCGGGGGAAGGAGGAAGCTGTGGAGGAGAGTAGCGATGACCTTGCTACCGACAATGAATGCGCCACGTCACCCGGGGCCACCGGGTCAGCTGACCGCTAGGAGGTCCATTGGCCTGCCTCGCAGCCCCACCTACAGTACGGTCGTAACAATATATAATGGTTGTGAGAGGAAGGCTCAATGACGTGTACTTGTGTGTGTATCACAATAATGAAATTGACATATTGTGAGGGGGTAAGGAAGTAATATGTGGCTTTTTGTTACTAAAAAGGAACAGATTGGCCCGCTGAAATTATAATATTCGCCATTAAGTTATTCTGAAGCAAGCATGCAATTACTTTTCAATAAATTGTTTAATATTTCGTCATAAGTAATACTTATCAGTACCTACACGTCGTAATAGAGGAATAAATTTTCTTCTCTCAGGTGTTGAAATATCGAAACAGTTTTTGTTTCACAATCATAACACCCTTGCATAGCTAATTAAAAAAAAAAATTCTTAAATAAAGTGCCCATAGCACTTCTCAGTTGGCCCTCACTTGTTAAATAATTGACCACCCCTGAAGTAGATGATCCACGGAAATGTCAACACTCTAAGATGCCTGCATTTAAATTATGAATTTTGCTTTAATAATTCCATACAAAAGTTAATTTGATTAATTTTGTTATACTATCTTATTTTTTTTTTTACAGTTCTATATACAATCCAATTCATAATCTCGGGTTTTTTTTAGAACCAAATAGTTATTTCCTAATTAATTTGCGTATCTTAATTAGACATTCAGCGTTTGGAGTAAACTTTCATTCTAGATTTTTGAGAAGTAGGTATTGAAGATAATACCTTATGGTCATTGCAATCTTTGAATATATTTTTTTTTTTTGGCGCACAAGCCACTTTACAGATTCTCTGTCCAAGACAGTTGTCCTTCAGTTCTGCAGTTAGTATACTAATAACTATGCAATTTTGACGTGACAACGTCTAATAAATCGATGAACTTCGGCTGCACGCACATTGTCCTGTTACGTTGTGTCCCGTTACGCTCATTGTACGCTTGCGCCGCATATATATCTCTTCCACTCGATTGGAACAACCATCGATTTGACTTTTTCGCGGCACATTAAACTTGAAACACTCCCATTCGTTTCCTACTTTTCCTATCATCGTCCTATCCTTAACAGAATAATCAGATTGGAAGAAGTTAAATAGTAAACATGTATAGAAGTTAAAGTTAAAATAATCTCTTCGTTAAAGTAATAAACATATTTGAATTAATGAGTGCAAATAAAAGTAAATTTATCAATTAAATTGTAGGTTTCATTTCACTCCTTTGTATCCATACAAAATAGTGATAATTCAATAAAAGTTATTCAATTTTATTCATAAAGGTATGCAATCATTTCATCAATGTTTTGTTATGACGTTGTCACGTTAAACTATCGTCCGTAAACCGACTTTACAGATAACCAATTTTTTTTAAAAAGAGTTAATCTTGCAAACTTGGTTGCTCATGAAAATTGGTAGCTTCTCCTGATGTTGAGTGTTAAAGCTTTCACGCCGACAGACAGCAGTAGAAGTGCTCGGAATGAAACTGTATCGCAGGGACGCCGCGGCTGATTAATGGTTGCGAACGGCGGGTGTCATCCCCCGGGAAGCGAGCGCCCTGAAGACAAGCCTGTGTCTGATTGTCCCGTTGTTTGCGCATCAGCCGCTCTGCCTGCGGATGACGTCTCGTATTTTGCGAAACGTGGGTAGCCACAATTAGTTTAGGGCCGCCTGCACCCTCTCCGTCACCAAAATACCTTTCGCTTATAGCTTTTAAAAAAATTATTTTAGGCTGATTGTTCACCGCTGGTAAATAAATGATTTGCATGCAGACACTTCAAAACTTATTGAATTTAATAGTTTAAATCCAGGCAGTGGCCACGTCGGCATAGTTACACAGTAAGCGAATGAAGCCCTTTTGAAGTGAAAACTTTTTTGGCGCGATGGGAGTGAAAATTCAAGACTCGGTTTTAATGCAACGTTTTCGTGAAACATTATTGTGAAAAGTTTTTTATTCCTAGCCTTATTTAATCCAAGTTTGTGCGGGAGGGTCCAGGTTAGGGGATGACCTAGGCGTGTCTCAGGCCGAAGCCTATACACTCTACAATGCGGGGTATAAACCATGCAGAAAAGGGCGCGTGCATCTATGTGCTTATTGGGATTTATTGGTCAGTCATGGCTGCGATTGGCAACATGGCTGGCACCCCTTTGGTTGCCTACCCTAGAAGCTAACAAAAGTGACCCAGGTAAAACCTGCATAGACACAGGGAAACCCTCTGGGCCGTGTCATGCGAGGATCAATTAATCATGCATTAAAGCAAGCAAGAAAACTACTTGGCAAGAGGGAAAAAGGTCCAGGTAAGAATAGTAGGGCGGGGCAGAAAGATTCAACCGTGCAGGGGTTGGGCGCTTGGGCCTTGCGGCCCGCATTATTTGTTGGGCACACCTGGGTTATTGTTACCAGGGGCGCATGCGCCCCCAGGGGCGGGCGACATCACTCGTCAGCCCAGCCCAGCTTCCCAGGCAGCCACCTGTAAAAAAGAAATGGGCTGCTATGAATATTCCCTTCCCCTAGCCACGGAGCCGCGGCTAGGCCAGCGGGACAGCCTCGGTTCTGGCAATATTCACAGCGGCAGAAGGCGGCAAGGCAAGCCCTGCAAGCGGGTGAACTCATTGATTCGCCGGCAGCTAAGACCTGGTTCTATGGCCGAGTGCACGAGTGCTCTCGGCGGTGGGCAGACGAGCCAGTAAACCGGCTCGAACTGCGGGCGCACGGGTTTCAGGCCAGTCAACAACAAATTACCTTTCAAGCCAGGTTGGGGGTAATTTTTTTCCCCTAACCTAACTAATAACTAAGTGTATATGTGAGTATTGTTTTATCTGTGTAACTAGATACTTTTGAACTGAAACTTCTTTAGCCGCGAGTAAAATATCAATTATATTTTCTAGGCCGAGTTTTTATGGAAAGTTTTCGTGAAGAATTGTTGTGAAACGTTTCTGACTGAAAAAGTACAGAGAATAGGTACTTGATCAAAGAGTTTACATTGTGGAAAAAGGTTTAAAAGAATGTACTTTATGTAAGTGGCTTAATTGATATTCTAATTTATACAGACGTGGTCAAGCATATTTCTCTGCAATGTTTTGGGCGTGTTCATATGATGGTGCTGAGGTTAAAAAGTGACATCCACTATGTCATAGCATGCCGTCTCCTGACACTTCCTATATCCATGATTTAGATTACATGTACTATTTCGTAGCTATGCACTCGACGTTTGAATAATTATATTCTGTTAAAATGGTTTAGAGTAAACATTTTAATGCAATAAAATTTTAACAAATAATAATAACGTAAGCCTATAAAGATGGTAAATAGGGTTTTCAAGTTAGTTCTAGCGTGATGGATAAGAAAAGAACGTGAATTCACCAAAATGAAAGAGGTCTTAAAGAAATTGACGCAGTATATGCAGATAATTTCTCATTAATAGAACATTAACACTAACCTCTACTGAGGAAATAGCGTTTATGTCATTACTGCACATGATCGCTCGAGATAAAATACTGGTGCTTAATATAGTTAACGTGCTCAAAATGTACCGTATATGATCGGCTCACACCAAGTAGAACGAACGTTGGAACACGCAAACTACGTCAAATGCATTAATTATAATATAATACATATTAAAACATCTTTTTGTTTGCTGTATGATTGTTAATATTGTTTTAAAAGAAATCTAAAATCACGCTAGTACCAATTTAATTTTTCAAGCATATTTTTTTGTTAGTAATCTCGTGAAATAATTATAGAATTTCCAAAAAAAATTAAAACTTTACCTACTAAAAAAAAATATCTTCTTCGTAATAAAAACTATTCATTACTTATGTTCTGAATACAAACTTTCTGTCTGTGGGTAGATTAAATGTTATTTTAATTTTAAAAATGTACTTTCAAATCAAGCAAAATTACAATTTATGCATGAACCATTTATAGATTTAATAATCCATTCCAACTTTTCAGAGATAAAAATAAATTATTTGTTCAAATTATTCAAGAGCATAGTAATCTTCTGAAAATACCGTAAATAAACAATGGAAAAAAGCTTGTTCATAAATTTTTAATTTCGTTTGGCATGCGGAATTTGTTTTTTTACATACTTCTTGTTTTATTTAAAACATGCTACCAGCCAGCTCTTTGGCATAAAACGTGTTTGAATAACTGGGTGGAAATTAATAAACAAGCATATACGTTAAATCCGAGAGCAAAAACAAATACTAAAATTGAATTCTCAGTGCAGTTACGAATGTTCTGGTAACTTGGGAAGAGCAAAACTATTTTTTTGCTGTTTTAAATAAACGTGTGCCATCAAAGAAAATCATGATGTGCAAGTGAAATGTTAAATAAAATCAGAATGAACCATTATTTTAAAAAAAGAAGTCTAAGAATTAATAACTTGTTAATTTACGAGCACCTACAAAATCTGAATCAGTGGGTTCAGGATTTACTGTCAGTTATAGTCACCCGTAAGCCAGACGACCAGATAGATATTTTTCGTTCTAATTTAAACACCAAATGTACTATGATAAAATTATAATTTTGGTATTTAAAAATCTGATGACAAGGGAGGTATAAATACTTTAAAGGAAGAGAAAAAACATGCTTATCTCCATTCTGAATACATATGTACATAGTGATGTAGTTAATCATAGTAAAAATTATTCGATTTCTCCCACATCGTCTCCGTGGGAAATTTAGAGTACTCGTGCGTAAACAGACACACCGCTGGCATATTATAGGACGCGTATAACTGCTGTGTGCGTTATTGATGTCTTGAAGGCGGAAAGAAAGACGTAATAATGAAGCGTCGGTACTTTTTGAAGTAAAACGTTTTTACAGCCGGTAGAGCAATATCATGATCACTGGATATATCGGAAATGTGTAGTTAACGGAGTTAACGCGTGTTTGTTATAACGTATGTGACGAGTATTTCTCGATGGCACGGGTTTTATAGAGAGAAAAAAATGGAATTGAAACAACTTTACAGCCGGTTACAGACGGCAGCAGCAACGCATTATTTCGTATACTTTCCAATACAGTTGTAAACGTTTACATAGTTTCTCTTAATTCTGGTATTTGTGATTACGTCTGCATACTTTTGTATACTTGGTCATTTTTCGCTTACTTATAATTTTTGTATACTTTTCATTATTTCGCATACTTTTCAATTTTTGCACAATTTCTAAATTTTATGTCTTTTTTTTTCATTTTCTGATACTTTTTTATTTTTGCGTCATTTTGCATGATTTTTCATACTTTTGCATACTTTTGCATACGTTTACATAATTTGCTTATTTTTGTATACTTTTAGATACAACGCAACTCGTAATTCGCAACTCTAAACTCTCAACTCTGAGGTTGAATCTGGTGATAGTATTAGAATTTTGGAAATTTGTACAGACATTTCGAAATGGTTTATATATCATATTTAAGCTATCATAAACCTATTAATCCATTGTTAAATTTTATTGAAGACATGGACAGACACTAGTAAATAAAGGTCTATTTTCAACGGATGATTTCGCGTGTTTCAAATATTAGAGTACCCTATAAATTTCCAACCCTCTTTTTCGGTAAAGTTTCGCCTCTAACGCGCGTGGCGGCCACACACCCATTTTTTTCCCTCATTCTGCCGCGCCACTGGGTTTTGCTAAGTCGGCCTCCGTGGCCTGCTTACGGTGCGATGGGGTTCTGGGCTAGAGTTTCGGGTGAGGCATAGGTGTAAATGTTATATCGTCTTTCATCAATTTTCGAACGTCTCATATATATATATATATAATTTATATATAATAAAGCTGAAGAGTTTGTTTGTTTGTTTGTTTGTTTGAACGTGCTAATCTCAGGAACCACTGGTCCGATTTGAAAAGTTCTTTCAGTGTTGGATGGTACATTTATCGAGGAAGGCTATAGGCTGTATTATATTATCAATAACATTAGGGATCCTTACTAAAAGTCCAATTTAAAATCAAATGCGTTTGAGGGGGTTAGATACAACATGCAGTACACGTACGAAGTGTGTGTTGACAATGCCGCAGGCGCTAGAAGTTTATTTCCTATTGCCTATTAACATTGTTGCCACGCACTAGATGCCTTATCATTCTTAATTTTCCCATACAAGTAAAAAAAAACCCGTGTGATATTAACAACGAAGCAATCAGTACCCTCATATAGAATACATAGAAATAGTGTGAGGTATATATGTAGATATAAATAGATAAATACAGATAGAGAGATACATAGATATATAGGACTATAGATGTAGATAGAGATAAATATATATTTAGAGACATGGATAGATTATTTGTATATGTGTAACTACTTCAAACATATTACAAAACAAAACTGAATGAGGCATTGCAATGCATGCCGAACATTAGATAGATAATGGAATCTTTTCAATATTAGTAGTCACTTATTTTTCAGTTTTTTTTATATTGCTTTATAGAGTCTAGATTACATACAGACCAGGTAAATAACTATAAACTGGCAGAACAACGTCTGTCGGGATCTGAGAGTGAATAAATTATTTTGCACACTTGACATTCAAATTAAGAAGACAATTACTAACTACATCTGATCTCTAAACAGTTCCCCTTCACCCTATGTTCAGCCCGGGAAACGCTGGGTACTGCAGCTAGTGTATTTATATTTATATATATATATATGTAGGGCGTATTGGTAAAACATTGGACTCGCGATGGTTCGAATCCCCCGTACAGCGTCCCGATTTCTGTTCGCCCGAAATCTACCCGCGGTAAATGGTGCGTTGGTTTCTCATAGTGGACATTGACAGATGCCTTTCTCCGATTTCCAGCTATGATCTCCCACCAAGGCGATCCAGGGCTGCGTAGCCGGAACATCCCACCGAAGGTTACGTGGTTGACGTATAGGGCATCCCCCCTACACGGTCATAAATTACTTCTGAATTTTCGGACTTTATCAACGAAGAATTTAACTCTAAGAAACGAAGAGTTCTTCGTGATTTCTGATGACTGGATCTTCGGTAGGAAACTTCCGAGTTGTATGTATGTTTCGTTCTAAACAAAGGCAAACACACACGTGGACAAAAGAAGAGTTTTCTTGTTGTAGACTTGAATGTTATGCTATATATATATATATATATATATATATAATTTTGGGTTCAGGTTCAAAGTAAGTGAACTCAGCATACGCAAATTTAAGAAGATAGCCATCAGTTTACGTAAATCCCTGGATAATTTGTAACCAGCGTTCTTCGTAAATTGAAAGGGAAAATTTTTAACAGCGTATTAGAATTTATAAGCTTGATGGTATATAACATTATAAATTACGATGAGTCCTTAAAAAAGCTTCTCGGGCTTTCCGAATCCCAAAGAAGCACTTCCTAACAACTTCTTCGTAACGTGCTAGAGATCTGGCAACAGCGCGGCACAGGCCATAAGCCGTGTGCTGCAATACAAGCGCGAGACGGTCTTTAGACGCTCGAACCGGTCGGGTTTATTCGAGGTACTCCCGTTCCCGCCCGCCACCCGTCACACTCCGTCAGCGTCCCCCCCCCCCAACCCCCCTTCACCCTACACCCCTTCATCACTTCCCGACTCGCCAAGAACTGGTTTATACATCTCAGCAAAAGCTGGTCGGTAGGAAATTTTATTTAAAAAAAAAAAGGGAGTTGTACGAGCGGGTGAGGTTTTGCGCGACGTAAAACTGGCGAAATGACCAACCCATCGTGAGCCATCACCTGCTCAGTGTCTGAAGGAAGGAGGGATGGTAATGAAGTTTCTCCCTGTGACTCTAGGCCCAGTTCACCAACTTGCGATCAAAGATTCTCCCCCCCCCCCCCCGTCCCTCTTTCCACGCCCTTCGTCTATCTTACTAGTTTACTTTCGTAGTAGGGAGGAGGGTGGTCGGTTATGTTGATGGGGCGAGGAGGGGGAAGGTGGGGAGGAGAGGGTCGCGATGTCTGGGTCCTTCCCAGCAACCATTATCGCTCCTCCAGCCAAGTCCTCCCACTCCTCGGCTCCTTAAACGCCTGTGTCCCGCTTAAAGAGGACAGGACGCCGCCGGCTAGGCGCCTGCTTGGGTTCTCTTCCCCCCCCCCCCCCTTTTTGCCGGCGTCGTCGTCGTCATGGCAACGACCGCGCAGTGCATTCGCCGACTCCGACAGAGGGTGGCAACTCAAATAGCCCGGTATGCACACAACAAGTGTTTCAAGTCGACACGATAAACAGCCTGTTCTTTTGTAAATTCAGAGAGAGCGTTAATACTTATTATTAAATAAAAATTGCAATTATGTTTATGACGGAATTAAATATATTATTTAAATCATAAATAGTTGTGATACCGTAACTTATTATAATAATATGACTGTTTGTTAAATGTGGGGTTTTCTACGGTAATGTGTTACCACCTGAGTGCTTCTATAACAACTGAAGAAAATGAAATTTTGCAGGTATAATTTAGTCCATAATGTAAAGAAGAACTATTTGTATAGCGAAAAAAAAAAACCTTCATTGTTCTAGAAATTGTGTCCAGTATCCTGGCAATAAACAAGTCTTTAAGCGTTTATTATTTTTAATTAGCAGAACCCGACATACGTTGTCATGCCAGTATTTATTTATTTACCTCTGTATTTCTAAACTGGATGGTTTGTATGTAATCTAGAATCTATTAAGCATTTTAGAATTTTTTTAAAAAAATTAATGATTACTCACATTAATAAGATTCTATTATTTATATTGGTCTAAATGGATGATAAATTACATACATTTTTTTATTAATAATTAAAGTAGAGGCTCTGATCTGGTTAGTTTCTCGGCATGCCTCTCGCGCTTCAATTGTTTCAGCAGCTCTGATGGCTGCCAGTTGCCGCACATTTCTGGTGGATCTTCCGGGAAGCCTACAACTCATGTAGTTTCGATTCCCTGCAAGAATTTCCGAAGATTTCCGAAGTTTTGCGTTTTGGTATTAACGCCACTTCAACCGCTAAATCAGAAGTTTCCAATGAAAACAAGCATGTTGTGACTGACCTAACCTAACCTAACCCTTCGATTTCTTTAAATTTCAATTTTTGAGAGAAATCCGAAGTTGCACGAACGTGGTAGGGAACCGAAACTACGTGTGTTGTAGGCTACCGGGATCCTCCAGTGTTCGATTTTTTGCGTGGCATTTATAATAATCCCCACTATTTAATGTTTATTGGCAGGTGGAACGTTTAAAGATAGTCCATCAATCCACAGATAGCCACACAAATGTAATTTTTTTATAAACAAAAGTGCCAGGGTCAGACGCCCGAGCGATCCGCGCTCGAGTATGTTAGGAGTTTTTTCTATTACAAAAGTACGTTAGTTCATGCTACATCTGATACATAACTTATACAAAAATTCGTTGCAAAAATATCAACGTTCTTCAAAAATTTTGTTATTTATTTTAATTTTCTTAATTTCTTTTTTTTTGGGGGGGGGGGGGCAGGTTTTTGCGTGTATAGGTGATAGAAACTTAAATTAAAGTTTGTAAAACGACTTTTAAGATTCTATAAAGTGGTTCAATCGGAAGAATCTTTTTTAATCCGACTATTAAGTTGCAGAATCGAGCAGCGAATTGCTGATTCTTGGGGGGGGGGGGGAAGGGGGGGGGGAGACTGACCGGGGGTCAATGAATACAATGCTACCTCGCGTGTGGCCAGGGCAACGGAAATGGCAAAATATGCGCCGCGTATAATTTGTAGGTGAAAAAAAATTAACTATTATTTTCTTTCTTTTTTTAACACGACGGAGAAGCGCTAGATAAATATTAAAACTAATGAATGATACATCATTGGCGAACACGTACTCAGTTTGCTCAACGGGTAATTAAATCACGCAGCACACGATGGGAGACACAAAACAAAACAAAAAAAAGGCGATTCATATCAATCAGATCATATATCACTACTCCAGCGTGTTTGCAGTACTAAATGTGGGGGATAATGTTGAGTTTGACGCAGCGGTAATTTGCTACGCATTGTTGCGTATTTAATAAACTCGACTGACGAAAGTAATTATGAGTATTGATGAAGGCCACTATGATTCACAGGAATCACGTGAATAAAGAATCACGTGGGTGAAATTTTGTGATTTTACCAGCCAGATTTTTATGCAATAATTTCTTGTTTTATAATTCTTTGGTATTATAAAATCACAATTTAGCCGAATATTAAGAATCATATCTCGTTTTCAAGTGTAATAAGTTAAAAAATATTATATTTTTAAAAGCAATCATTACAAAAAATTTTATACTAGACATGTAGTAATATACTTTCTGAACTCATATATTGATTCATATAAGCAACACATTTATGTCTTTTTAATCTTCGTAACACCATCGTTGGTTTTTTATTATTTTTTAATTATGGTGCTATGGTTCCTTTCTCAACAGAAGATTTTTAAGTGTTTCGCCATAAATAGTTATCAATATAGAAAGTTATAGGAAAATAAAGTTTCTTCTCTTTGGTGTTAATATATTAATATAAAAGTTTTCGTACAATTAGAAAAATTCATTTAAATTTTAAAAAACTCCCATGTTCTATAGATCATTCTTCCTCAATACTCCTCATTATAGACAGGTTTTTTTTTGCGAATTATTTTAAGATACCCGATGAGATCTGACTAAAAGTTACTTTATTTGTTACAGGCTATATTACAATAAAAATAATTGTAAATTGAAATAATATATTAGAGGATAGGAAAAGTCGCATTGTGCATGAATGACGAAAATATAAGAACAATAACAGGTTCTGAACGACTTGACAGAATTCGATGGGGTTTGTTTTGTCGGGTAGATATTTTCATTACGGCGCGGCGACCAGAATACAGAAATACAGTGTATAGTGTAAAATAAAAATGTCATACTGTTTTTCATAAAATAGGGACGTAAACCAAAAAATAAACAAATATAAAAAAAATTGCTGTAGAATTATTAAAATCAAATACGAAAAATCTCAATAATAAACAAATCGAAATATATTTCAATGATTTTCTTTTTACAGTTGCTTAACATAATGTTTAAAAAAGATGAAAATAGCTTCAAATTGTAATACATTTTTCGTTTT
This sequence comes from Bacillus rossius redtenbacheri, assembly GCF_032445375.1. Classification (NCBI taxonomy): domain Eukaryota; kingdom Metazoa; phylum Arthropoda; class Insecta; order Phasmatodea; family Bacillidae; genus Bacillus; species Bacillus rossius. Next base: position 35,330,300 of record NC_086336.1, read on the forward strand.
AAAATTTGTTATCATATTTGTTTATGTTTTGTCCCAACATTTATTTCATGAAAAATAGTTTGAAATTTTTTAAACTATAAGTACGCTGTATTGACTATTTTTGTACATTAAAGTCTTCGTAATGAAAATATTTACCCGATAAAACCAACCCTATCGAATTCTATGAAGTCATTCAGATTCCATTATTGTTTTTATATCTTGCCATTCATGCATGATGCGAACTTTCATATCCTCTTGACCGTCTGTTAGCGTCTTGGAATGAGAATATAATAACTTCAGACAGAAAAAAATCTGTGATTTTTAAGTCCTATTTTATGGTGTGGGAGATATGTTTAAAATGTTTAGCTTTTAAACGTGTCAATATTTTTAACCTCACATTTACCGGCTATTTAAAAAAAAAAAAAATTAATCGCAGATTTGTTTAAAAAATCTAATTTTGAAAAGAAACAAACTGAATGGATATATTGGAACAAATAAACTAATTAATGTTACTGATTTATATGAACATAATAATTCTCAGTAAATAGTGAAAAAAACTAAAATTATTAAAGATGTGATTTCATATACTGATTGTTCGTTATACTATTTTTTTTTAGAATTTTTTAAAAATCCTAATTTTGATTCGAAATTTTTTAATGTAATATAATATGTATATTTGATTGTGACGTCCACTTTGCACTAAACCACTTGGGTTTAATGAACTCGGCGTGTACCTGAGTCGATAAATCTACTGGCGCCCTTAATTCGTGCGCATTTGGAAAGTTGCGGAACAGCTGCAGCAAACTTAAACGAGGGCATATTTCAAGCGCACTGAGCACCGGGGAATTTATCCCCGCGGAGCTGTGCGGACTCGCTGCTATGTTGCTTAATAAAGTCGCGCCCTTAGCAAATTTCCGGAAGAGTTTCTGGAAGCGCCGGCTCCCTTGCTGGAGTAAACCGCTACACACACACAAACACACACACGTGTACTTAACGAACAACTGGTGGAGAGCGGCGAGTTTGAGTATTCTTACGTCGGAAAGTCAAGGTGAGGTGAAGAGCTTCTCACTTCCCGTTCAGGGCTTTTGACTGACAACAAATACCGCTCGGGATGAATTAAACTGTGCTTTTTGAGAGAGGGTAGGAAAGGCCGCATCCTGCATGAATTATGAGACTAATATAAAAACAACAATATAATCTGAACGACTCGACAGAACTCGATTTGGTTAGATTTTATCGTATAGATATTTTCGTTACGTAGAAGTGAATTAACAGAAATAGACAAAACAGTGAGTATAGATTTTAAAAAAGGCAAAATCATTTTTTTTATAAAATAAGTGTTTGAAACCAAAAAAAAAAGATTAAATATGAAGAAAAATTTTGATGTAAAACTGTCACCTAAAATTACATATGCAAATTCTTTATATTAAAAAAGTCTTAGAACGAAATATATAACAAAATTTTCTTTTATAACCGCATATGTTTAAATAATTTAAAATTAGCTTAAATTTGAAATATATAATTTTCCTAAGATTTGGTTACAATAAAGGCTTTTCTTATGAGATTTTTATAATTTTACAGTCAATTTTTTTTTTTCATATTTGTTAATTTATTTTTTCTTTTATTTCATGAAAAATCGTTTGAAAAAGAAAATGGTACAGTGTATTGACTACTTCTGTACATTTCGGTTTTCGTGATGAAAATATCTAGTTGACAAAACAAACTATATCGATTTCTATCAAGTAGTTTAGATTATATTATTGATTTTATATTCTTGTCATTCATGCACGATGGAAAATTTCCTATCATCTTAAAGTTGGTCTCACGAACTATGTGAAACCAAAAAAAAAAAAGATTAAATATGAAGAAAAATTTTGATGTAAAACTGTCACCTAAAATTACATATGCAAATTCTTTATATTAAAAAAGTCTTAGAACGAAATATATAACAAAATTTTCTTTTATAACCGCATATGTTTAAATAATTTAAAATTAGCTTAAAATTTAAATATATAATTTTCCTAAGATTTGGTTACAATAAAGGCTTTTCTTATGAGATTTTTATAATTTTACAGTCAATTTTTTTTTCATATTTGTTAATTTATTTTTTCTTTTATTTCATGAAAAATCGTTTGAAAAAGAAAATGGTACAGTGTATTGACTACTTCTGTACATTCCGGTTTTCGTGATGAAAATATCTAGTTGACAAAACAAACTATATCGATTTCTATCAAGTAGTTTAGATTATATTATTGATTTTATATTCTTGTCATTCATGCACGATGGAAAATTTCCTATCATCTTAAAGTTGGTCTCACGAACTATGTTGAATTTAAAATTTTTCCATTACGGTTTTTAAGAGGATTTTTTTCTAAAATAATAAACTCTATACCTACCTTAAATTTGTTGTTTTGCCACACATGTTTTCAATGACATTCACTTAGTGTAACATCATGAGGGTAAAAAAAGGTGTGCTAGTAATTATCATCACTTGCGCGCCTTTTACACCAAAGTTATTATACTTAGTGAATATCATTGAAAATATTTGTGCCAAAACAACAAATTCAAGGGCAGTATGGAATTAAAATTTTATAAACAGCCCTCTTAAAACATAATGACAAAAAACGAAGAAAAATTAGCATGGCGTGTGAGACCAAGCCTTAAGGTACACTGAAAGGTTTTTAAAAACGTTGCGATTCATACAATTTATATTTTTAGTTTTATAGATGTGTTTCCTACGTTTAAATGCCTAGAACAGACAGAGATTTAATTTCACATTTTCGAATGAGTACAAGTGTTCAACAACAATATTTTTTGAATAAGAAAACGCGGTGCCTTTATAAATAGATATTATAATTCTGTAGCGAGCCATATGGAGTTGGCAGAGGAATCGAAGTTCTTGCTACCTGACTCACGGAGATAGACGCAGTGTATTCAACGTACCGAAGTCTGCGTGTTATGATGTAACTATCGTCGTTGTGGTTGATGACCTGAGTCGTCTATACATAAATATATAATTATAACGATAATTTTTGTTACACAGTGCAGGGCTGTACACCAAAATAAAAAGATAAAACGATTATGAGAATGTTTATGCTTACTTTGAGCTGTAAACCAGTTGAACTTAGATTATTTCATTCAGTACTGTGATCTCGAGTCCTCTGTCGTCTCCAAATTCTGTCTCTGCCCCGAGATCATGATAAACTTAGTGACCATGGTAGCCTGTAATCTTTCGAATAAAGAATTTCTGTTTATGCTGAGTTAAAACTAGTTGCTTTAAGTGAAATTGCAATGTCGGATGTTCTGCACACCCAGCCATTTCCGTGGTGTGACAAGAGAAGATTTGTCAAGACAACACTTATGAACAACAAGAGGTTATCTAATCAATTATGAAAAAATATTGACGTTAATACTGGGCAGATGTTACGACCATTTCGAATTTTCTTTGCTTACATATATATTTTGTAATGGTTTTGTGAGCCCAGGATCACAAATCCGCGTGAGCACGGAAAAAAAAAAATGACACAGCAACAAATGTGGCACTCCAAAGGAGTGTCACAGTTTAAGTGTATTTGACGAAGAAAATAATCTGCTTATATATCTCTACGGGAAAATATCGCTCACCGTATCTTTATGTATTTGATATAGTTATTGAAAATTTTAAATTTTACCGCCTGGTTTTATATTTTTACTACGTATAACCATACACACCGATGTGCCTTTTCATTGCTAAGTAGGGGATATCTTGTTTTCTTCACTCTAAATAGGTGGGGGATATCTTGTTTTCTTCACTCGAAATAGGTGGGGGATACGATTTTCCCTCTCTTCGCTCGTTCCTCGGGAGTCTGTGATGCCGTGCGTGAAGCGTTCCCAGCATTCTTCCTCACTGCGCTGCTCTCGCCATTAACAGCTCAGTGTTGGTTCCTGCGCCCGGCGACCTCAAAATGCTTTTAGGTTTTCCTCGCGCGCGCTGGGGAAAAGTGTTTGGTTTTTGGGGGGGAGGAAGGAGAAGTGGGAGGGTGACGCTCGCCCCATTAGCGCCGTGATCATTTATTACTGCTTTCTTAGCGTCCTCCGCTTAATGTCTTAAAGACTGCCAGGGAGCCGTGTTCTCGAGGGGGCAAAAGCTCACAATCTCGCGATAAAGGATAGTGGCTTTATCACTTGAAGTGCCGCCTTCCGAACATAACGAGTGGCTCGGGGGGGAAACTTTTGACAATTTACACAGGAGATCAAAGGTCATGCTCGTAACTAAAAAAAAAAAATTGTATTCATTCCTTGGCGGTAAATTACAACCACAATTGAATCTCATTTTGAAATGTTCAATCAAGACTAGCGTTCATGATTATATATAATTTCTAAATTAAGTTGAGTGATGTTTGCAAATCTGTACCTTGGAGGCATAAGACACTATGTCACATAAACCAAATTTTACATCAGATCAGTTTAAAGAAATCTAAATAGTACCTCACTTATTTACTCAAATATTTTCTGCACATAATGTGTCATTTTTTATCACTTCGTATATCTTGGTGCAGCATGCCACTAGAAGGAACGCAAATTTATGGTTAAAAGTGCATTCTGCCCAAAAATAGACATAGTGTATTATGCCTCCGAGGTACAGAAAAAAAATAGCGTGTATATGGTTGTGTGGCGGAAAGGAAGTTTTGACCTAAATGTATAAAATATTTATTTTATTATTTCTCATTGGCAGACATAACATTATGATAACATGAACATTACAATAAAACTGGAGGAGACCGCCAATTATTCATCACAGGATAGTTCGTGCAGGGTCACTAGGCTGGGTTTTTAAACTACGCAAGAAACGCAAAAAAAAACCAACGCCAAAAAGTTCAATAACGAACTTTTCAAATACTATGTATAAAATAGGCAAAATCAAAAACACAACGTAATCATTGCACAACTTTCAACTTCTTGCGTATCTGCATTCCTTATTGGAAGTGGTGCGTTCCGAAAACTTTTAAAGACGCAGACGTTATGTGCATAGAAGGCCATGGTGTGATTTTTATTAGAGTAAATATGCCATATTCACAGAACTATGAACCTGAATTATTTTTATTTTGTCTTTGGACTCGAATGAACGCGATGAGAAAAGATTATTTTATTTTATGTGCTTTGTTTTTGCAAAGGAGTGTAATATATTTTCTTACGAGTAACATAGAAGATTTTTAAAATGAAAAATGGAAGTTTGGATTGTTAATAGTTAGTTCGGAATAAAAATATTTTTTGTATGAAACAATTAATTTATTGTATGCCAAGAACTAGGTGATTTAAATTGGAATGAAATCACCAAACTGGTATAATAAATGAAGAAAGAGTATTGAGATGTCGATATGATTGGCATTAATGTATTGGTACATGAAGTTTCATCAAGGTATGTGTGTTACAAATATGAATAATTGCAATTAGATATAATCCCAGTGGTAGGGAAATAGAGGACTCATGGCTCCCACTGAGTTGTAAATTAGCCGGCAAAAACTTTCAAATTTTGATATTTTTTTCAGAACATTTGACTCGTGTTGAGCGTCCAACTATTAAAGGCAACGCTAGATACTAATATTTAAATATTGCTTTAAATTACCTTCTGCAGTGACCATATTTTATTTACGTCAAAGTTTATATATACAGTCGATAGTAATATAGAGGTCAAATATTAAAATTTACAAAAGTAATATAATCTTACATACAAATCTATGACACTCAACGTTACACTCGCAATATTTATATTTATATCAATTATACTGTAAGGGTTAGCTTCCCCGCATTAGATAGGCCTATATTACGTGTTCATTTTTTGAACTTTCTCACAATGAAATAAAATAACACCTTTAATTAAGTTATTTATCCCTACTAATATTATAAATGCTATGGAGTGTTTGTTCATTCACGCAGCAACGGAGCAGCGGATCTGTATGATTTTTTTTATTGTAGATAGTTTATGGGCCGGAAAGTGACATACACCACATATAATTATGAAATAACATTCCTAAGAGATTGAAAAAGACATAGGAGGTAGGTCATAGACACACAGACAGTGTGTTTGTGTCATTTTTCTATGTCCGCCACACGGTCATATAGTGAGGTTTGGCAACTTCCTATCCTTCTCCTTGGCGAAACACATCCGCTAAACGAAGTTTGCGCCTGCTATAGAGCTCAAGGAGCTAATAGCAGTTTAGTTTATAATTTATTCAATAGGTGGCGTTGCCTCGAATTCATAACGGGCTGTCGTTTAGTGCGTCCATCACGTCTTGCCTTTGGGTTACCTGCCTTCCCACAAAATGAAGCTGAAGATTGACGTCCCGGTTTTGCTGATGCACATGGGACTTTAAAATCATAATTTACCATTTTTCAAGTGTATGTCCTACAGACTTGAAACTCGGTAGTGATGTTCCTTACATTATGATGTGATTAGCCCGGGAAACGTCAGGTAATTCAACTAGTAATTACATACGTTTCCATGATAGCTGTGAACTAACAAAAGAAGGCCGGGGAAGAAATTCGTTTTCTACTGTTTTACAATTTCAAATTGTAGGGTTGGTTATGTCTGGCGACTTCCGTGCTTTATGAACGACGGTGATTTGCTTGCATTTGTTGCGAGTTGCGTTATTGCGTTGATGCGTTCCTTGCTTGTTTTTTAAACCTGGTACCTTGAGAGGTCTGCAACGTAGTTTGAGTAGATGGGACGTGTATAACCGTCCAGCGTCACGTCACGACTACTTATGAATGGCCCCACCTCGTGTTAGTTCCATCACTGAGCTTGCAAAACGTGTTTCCTTTCAGCTTGCATCCCACTTTCGAGTTGCATTATTACATTTGTTCACTCAGTGCGAAGAGGCAGGTTTTAATGTAATTAAAACAAAAGCACCTGTGTAACTGCTAAGTGATTCAATTTCGGGCCAACCACGTGCATCAACCGCACATGGTATCGTACACAAAACGATTCGTGTGCTGACGTCATAAAGCGGGAAACACATGGTGAGTAAGAACAATAAAGGTTACCGTGTTGGTATATTAGATGTTAGAAAACGCAGACAAAATATTTAGTGAGGTGATTGATACCTCATGAATATTGAGATAGATAATATACAAGCTACTTAGAGTCTAAATCATTTCTAAGGTTGATATTCGCACTTGAAGACCAGTTTAAGGCAATTAAACATTATAGAAAAATATATTTAATTAAACTGAAATTCTGTCGATATTATTTTTTTTAAGGAGTTCTTCGCCCAATTAACAAATTTTTAGTAATAAACCCTCCCCTGCGCGAAAATAATAGAGGGTGGCACCCTATTGTTGCATATAAAATTTGTAACTTCAAAAGCTATATAGATAGCTACTTGATGCCGTTTCATTGAGATGCGCGAGTTAAATATAAACATTCTTCTTACGGCCAGGGTAGTCGAAAGAAATTGAGGACCTGGGTGCACATAATTTTGACATAGCCTCCCTCCCCATTATTTTGTGTACATATTTTCAAACCACGCATTAAAAGCAATTAAAATAACTTACTATACATAACTGATCTGAGCGTACCGTGCCACTTTTTAATGTATCCGTTGAATTATATTATCAAGTGACTTGTAATTTTCGACCTACTACCGGAGTAAACACAATCACTAAAATAAAATAAAAAAGGTGCGTGCCGCTACGCGCGATAGCAGTGAAACTTCACAGAGAGAGGGATGTGAAATTTTCAAATTACTCTATTATTTTTAACAAGCGTAATCATGCGTTGAAAATATACCTTTATTTATTAGTGTCCATTCATGTCTTAATAAAATCTAATAATGGATTAATGGGTTTATGATAGCTAAAATATGGTACATAACCCTACTCGAAATGTCTGTACAGATTGACACAATTATATGATGCTAAGAACGGACCCAACCTAAGAGTTGAGAGAGTATAGTTGCGAAAGAAAGTATGCATCAGTATGCAAAAACATGGAAACGTATGCAAAGGTATACAAAAGTATGATACAAGTATGTAATCGTTTTCAAAAGTATTGTAAAGTATTCGAGATCCATGCGCTGCTGCCGCATGTACCCGGCGATAAAGATGTTTCAAATGAAAACATTTTTTTTTTCCTTCTAAACCCGCGCCATCAAGTAATATTCATACAGGTTAAATTCGTTACCTACTCACTTCCGTTGCCCCGTGATTCCGAAATTAATCTACCAGCTGTAACCAAAGTTTCAATTCCAAAAAATATCGGGGCTCAATCGCGTTCCCTCTGCCCCCCCCCCCCCCCTCCTACCTCCTGTCACGTGCCCGCCTGCCTATGGCCGTGCTTGTGGCGACTGCCCAGGACGCACGGGAACAGTTCCAGCAGCACTGATTAAACGCCTGGGGCGCAGGCAATACTCCCTGCACGCGGAAGTATTCACGGCGAGGTAAAGCACTGCCGACTGACTGGAACAAACAGAAAGCACAGAAAATATTTTTTTTTTTTTCATTTCGGAAGTGGAATTTTTATTGTTATTTAAAGCCGGTAGAGGAATATCAGAATCACTGGGTAACGTGAGTGAGTCGTTAACGGAGTTGACGTGTGAATATTACGCGATGGGGAGGGGTTTGAAAGAAAAAAAAAGTTTTTTTAAATTGAAACAGCTTTACAGCCGGTTACAGATGGCTGGCATAAGCAGCACGAGGTTTCGTTTAATTCCGAATACATACTTTTGCATACTTTTGCGTAACTTAAGCTCTCTGTGAAAGAACAGCTAGCTAACTAGTGGCGCTATCTATTGTGTCGATTTTAAACACATCTTTGGGAACATTTGGGGCTTAGTTCAGTTGCCAACCGCTGGTCCCGTCGTCGGCTTCACTGCGCTGCGGCGCGCCTTCGGGCCTGAGCACTCAGCTGCTGTGTCCATCCTGCTTCGCCCTCCGCCCCTCCTTGTCCCCTCCCGGTCCATCGACCTTCTGGAGGAGGCGGACCTCATCCCTAAGCCACTTCCGGCCGAGAATCCCTCGTTAGAAAGCCATACATCAGCGCTCTCGACAGCTCGTGTCTTGTCCAGCACCAAACTTTACTATCAGGTGTTCCAGATCTAAATTGTTCCGTGAACCTCCCAGGAAGAAATTTTGGCAAATACCCTACTACAGAAACATTTATGTTTTGAAAATTACTTTTCTCCTATACTTCGCCACAAATTTCATCTTTGTTTTAATTACCTATTTCAGTCATGTTGCCGAGGTATTAGTTTACTAGTAATTAAAATTACATTATTATTTTATCCGTGAGTGAACTAATACTATTAACGAAACCATAACATTTCCTGCCAGGATTTTTAAGTATAGATTCAAAGGTTAGGCTTTATATTATCATGGTCGGCTTGGAAATCCCCCTGAGGTCCGCATAGGGAGGAATCTGGAGGATACTCCACCCCTAGCGGAGAGTGGTATTTGGCCCAAACAAAATTGTTCTATCATAGAAACTCTGTTGTTTGGTTTCCACTGGGACCACCGCCCGGCGACCCAAGCCCCTCAGAATTGTATGGGATGGTGAAGGGAAAATATCAGGATTTTTTTTTTCACAATACAAGGACAATACATCGACAAAATTCCATAATATAGGAAGAAAACAGTGGACGAGTTACATGAGTCGTACATACATGCGTGCATACATTTTTTTTGTAAGTATATTTACATACATACATGCATACATACACACATGCTTACTTTGTTAGTACAAGGTTTTTACATTCCTGCATACATACTCACACATATACACCAGCATATATTTTTTTTTTCTTATTTTTTTTTCTATGTACGAGAAGGATATATATGGTTACATACATCACATACATACATTACATACATTCATGCGAACGTTGTTAGTACATAATTTGTTTTGTGTGTTAGTATCAAGACAATATATGTTCATACATTCCTGCATACATACATACATACACACATACATATATACATATATACACGTATTTTTGTTAGTATGAGGTTAATATTCTTACATACATACATGTACACATACATACACACTTACATAATTGCATATATACTTCTTTTTTTAGTTTAGGATTACAAAAATAATACAGACCACATATATACACTTATTGAACTTTTAGTTTGTTTTTACTTGGCTAAAGTATTTAATGTGCACGAAAGTTAATAAAGCTAGAGTGATTTATTAACACTTCACTTCACTTAGCTTCGCTTACCTACTTCACTTATCAGCGTTTATTTACTTATCGGCACATCACTTCGATATACTTCAAAACACTAACACGTACACGCACACTTAAAAAAGACACTAACACGTACACGTACACTTCATTACACTAACCCTTACACTGACGGCTGGTTGCTAGGTTTTGATATTGCAATATGTATATATGGTTTGACCGGCTATAATTTACAGGGCTCGCATGTTATCAGTTATTTTTCAAGATCATCATTCATAGTTTTAATTATATTGTGTATTTTTTTATATGGGGATATATCGTGTCGTTGTAAATTTCATTATTGGATAATGGCCATGTTTCTTCATGCGATTTTAACATAACTTTAAGATTAACGCGTTCTGTTGTGAATAGAGGGCAATCGTATAGTAGGTGATAGGTATCTTGCTGTGCTTCTCCACATTGACATGTATCATCGATGTCTTTGTTGAGTATTGTGCCGGAAATTAGGCATTTCGTCACCTTTTTAAATTTTTTTTCTATAATTTTAAAATTTTTGGGGTTTCTTATTTTTTTAAATTTATCTGGTTGTTAATGGGGGTAATTTACTTTTGTTAGGCCGGTGTACGCCACGGATTTAAACTTTGTGCCAGTGGACCGAAGCCCCTTCCCAGGGGGCCAATCTGATATTTTGCTGTCTAATGTGGACATGGTCAGCCCGGTTGAAATTTCTCTCGCCTGCAGTCACGTCCCGAGTTTGTAATTTTAATTCCCTGCATGACCGAAACTGCATAGAGCAGCTCCTGGGCTGCAAGCTGCTACCTTGTAGAGACCTGCTGAGAATAGCATGTCTCGTCACGAAGCAGTCTCCAGTGGAGCTGCGTTCCCACCGGAGTGGCGTTTTCTGTGCCCCCCCCCCCCTTCCTCTCTCTCCACATCACTTTAGTTCTGAGAAATCCAGGAGCAGTGACCTGACATGAACTTAGCCAAGAGACCTAAAGAGACCTCCGCGAAACCTAGCGGCAGAAAAAAAGCAACTTCACCCATGGTGGCCAGCGAGCTGAGACTACGCTCGTGACACCTGGCGGCGAGTCAGTTCACCGCCTCCGTTAGTTCCGCTTTACACCGCCAGAGCGCAGCGCCGCTACGCCTTATGGCCCTATGCTTTCTTCTCCCGACCTGTTGAAGTCGATTGTTCGTTGCTTTCGTTTCGGTCCGGTAGAGAGCGCGCATGTCGTGTTCTTGTCACGCCCGCCTCGGACTCCTTCGGAAATCTTCGGCTTAGAACCGAACCTTCCCCCTCCTTCCTCGGGCGTGAGCGCCCGTTTTAATTAGAAGTTTCGTCCGCCCTCGTGGACTCTATCCTCTGATCGCGGCTACTTACCACGTGTGCTCGACGTCCTCTGCACTAAGAGGCCTTTCGCGGGAACGGCGATTTTCGGTTGCACTAAAGATGTAGTCAGTTACTTAAGGGATGTGATCCCATTTGTACAGTAGCCAGGCAGAGGTAGTTTTTAGAAAATTCATGCGTAGTTAAAGTTTTTTTATTTATATTTTTATTCTAAAAATTGTGGTTTCCTTCGCGCATCCGCGAATTTTCGGTGCGCGTCATCCTGATGTCGGCGCGAGACACCTCGCGAGCCCTGTGTCCACACCCTGTTTGGTGAGTAATCCGTTTTATTTTTTTTCCCAAATTCCCGTTGTTGGCTTTCGCGCCAACTGTGTAGGACTGTCTGGACTCAGGTCTAATTCGTTTTGAATTTGGACTGTGTTTCAGACAGGGTCGAAGTTACGGAGGGAGAAATTGCCCCCGCACGATCTTCGGGACCTCCAGCTGATCCCCCCCCCCCCTTGTTTGAAGAGTTTGGCCGGCAGTCCGAGGTCATCCTGGCAAGACCCGGGTGATATGAAATATATATATTTTCTTTTCACTTAAATAGAAGGAACTAAAACAAAGATACCAGCGAGCAGTGCTTTAAGGACATCATCCTCAAGAATCTGTTAAATCGAGGAAACTCATATATATATATATATGTAATTGTTGGGACATTCAAATTTGGTGCAATTTTTAAATTTTTGATTATGTAATAATATTTTGTTAAGGTGTAATGTGTATTGTTTTAAATTATTCTGGGGCGCCCCCTTTAACTTTGTTAATTACTAAGATTTTTATTGTCAGGTTTGAATAATACGAACACAAAATTCCATAATAATAAACTAGGAAACCCTATAGACCAAGCTACCAATGTTGTGTATTCATTTATCAGATACCTTCTTCATTGTAACGATCCACGAACTCCCAAGTTACTAGTGTGCAGGGAGTCTAAATTTTCTCTTGTTCACCGTCTCGTGCCCCCTCTGGTAATTAATTTTTATTTATTAATATTTTGCCCAGCAGTTTCCAAGGACTCTTTGATTAATTTAAAATAATATAAAAATTGGGCACGAGGGGCGTTTCAGTATGTTCTTGAAGTAGTGTTTGATTTGGCAGTGGCCAGTTATTAGTGATATTACTTCCTTGCAGAGATACAGTCCACTAGAGTACCATTCTTGAAAGATTTTTATAAAGTTTTTTTAAGTTATAATTTCCGTCACTGGTTGTTATCGTGTGTATCCATTCTTGTATGCTGTTATATCTTAGATATTGTTTGAAATATTTTTCATCTAATGGATGATCTTTATTTCTCAAAAATGAAGTACTTTCCATCTTTAAGTTCTGCTGTATACTCAACGTTGACTTAAATTACTGTTTTACCTTGTTTTAAATTGTAGACTATATTCCTATTTTGAATATTGAATTCTATGGGAATTTCCTTATTTAATACAAGAGTAGCTACGTATGATGTGGTTGAACACATTCCAGTAATTTTTAATAGGACATATCTCTGCGTGGACTTGAGAGTTCTAATTATATGCGAGTTGTTTAATCTGTGGGCAAAGACAGTTGCTGCATAATGATATTGTTTTGATGTAGAGAGTTTTGTAAATAATTATCTGTTTTTTCCTACTGTACTTTTTTATATTCCACATCTTCTGTCGTAGTTGGAAGAATTTTTTTGTTTGTTTTTTCAGTAACATTTTTAATATGGGGCAAAAAACTTAATTTAAAATCCAAGTAGATACCTAAATATTTATAATTATTTACAAATTTTATGCTGATATTATTGTATTTAATATGGAGAGGTCTCCTTTAACTTGCATGGCGAATGTTTTTGAGACGGAGATTTCGAGATCATGTTTCTTCATCCAGTCGTGGGTATTGGAGAGGACTGTATTTGATATTGTTTCTAATTCGTTTCTGCTATTACTATGTACGTATGACAATGGCTAGATCGTCTGCGAAAGCTATGGTTACTGCTTTATTATGTTTTGTACCTTCATTCCTGCGATTATCCGCGACCAGTATTATTTCTTAAACTCGAGCAAAGTGTAGTCGACGAGGCTTACCAGAGACTTAAGTCCAACTTTTCCTGACGTCATCGGCGGGGAGGCGGTGTTCCGTCAGCGCGGCAGTCTTCGACGTCGTCCTAGGGGCTGCTTCTCCTCCTTGAACGAGCTGAGGAGGGGGTTTATATACCCATTCAGACAACAGCTGCCTTCGGTGAGCGCCATTTCAGCTGCCGATTATTGTCGTTTATTTTTTTCCATAACCTAACTAAAACTAAGTGTATTTTGGAGGAGTCCGGGTTAGGGAGGGACCTAGATGCGTCTCAGGCCGAAGCCTATTCGCCTAGTCATGCTGGGATTAGCCATGCAGGGAGAGGGTCGCATGCATCATGTGCTAGGAGGTGATTGGCCAGCCATGGAAACTATTGGCGCCATGACTAACTCCCCTCACTCTTAAATCTAGACTATAACTAGAGATAGATTGTGTCCAGGTAAAACCTGCATAGACACAGGGAAAACCCTGGGCGCATTCATGCGGGATGCAAATTGGCATGCATTACGTGTAGGAATTTACAGGAGACAGAGGATGGTCTGGATGAAGTGTTGGACAGAGTAGAAAAGAGTCTACCATGCGGGGGTTGGGCACTTGGACTCGTGGTCCGCTTTGCTAATTGTCCAGTACTGGTTTTAGTGACCAGGGACGCAAGCGCCTCTGGTGGTGAGTGGTTGCACTGACCACTCACTCCGCCGCCAGTCAGCACTCCGCTGCCGACCGCTGGGCAGGAGTTCCGAGGATTGCCGAAGTTCCCCGACCCTGACGAGGCGGCGGCCCTCAAGCAGCCCGCGCGCTCCGTGCGCGGCGGGACAGTATCACATTCGGCAGGGGCTCACGCTCATTTATGTTCGGGTACACGGGTATCCGTAACAACAAAACTTGTGTTCGTTCTAGGTTATTTGGTCCTAATACATAAAACTTCCTGTTATATTATTGGCAAAATCTTTGTTTGTTTTTTTTACGACATACGACAAAGGCTGCAATAGCGAATTTCCAATTTTTCTCCAGTCGGTGTTTTCTAGGCATGCGGTTTTTACTACGAGTTTATCTCTTCCCAATTATAAAATGAATACTGTGTAAATGGGGCTCTGGGTACAGGGTCAGGTTGGTATACGGGGATGCAGCCCAATGCCTTACCGCCATCTTGGATTTTGGTGTTAACATTTCCCGTTTTTCCTCAAAAGTTATTTTTAAATCCTCAAAAAGTCACAACATTTCCCATTTCCCAGACAAAAATTCCCACTTTTAAGTACAAATATTTTTTCCCCCTTAAAAAAAACTAAGAGGGGCAAACTTTACTCACAGAGGGTCTGAGGTCATGATATAAACCTTGACCTCCGCCGCCATTTTTAAATTCTTTAATTATTTACCTAGAAATTCCTAAAAAAAATCATTTAAAGTCATCTATAAATATACTTATTGGATCCTTGATTCGATCCATGTTCAGTACATGAAAGGTTTATTTTAGACTAAATAATATTTATTTACCATTTATTTAGTTAAGTATTGACTAATATAATGATTATTTACTAAATTAGATAACAAGAAATAAAAAACACAATTACTTCGAAAAAGATTATATTTATTAATAAATTCTAATCTACTACAAGTACAAACAAAAGTATATTGTATTATAAATGCTCTTCATTCAGTGAGTGGGATCTATTTTTTCCTCAGTCCACCCCCTCCCCTTCACTTTTTCCAATTTTTAACTTGATGCGCCCGATGGTAAAACACTGGACTCATATTCCAGAGGGACCCGGTACGAGTAATCCCGGTGATGCTGACGTATGTTCCTCATTGTTTACCGAAATAACGCCGTGCAAATACTAACTGTAATGGTTCCTTACCATGAACCATGAGCTATTCCTTCACTGTACCCCTGAATAGGACCGTTGTGTGGTACCATTTCTAATGATAATGACCTCCTTGTTGACGAGATGCACACTACAACTTAAAAAATCTGCTAGCAGTAATAATCGTCCTGGCATTGCATTTAACTAATACTGTAATCCACTAGTACTCGGATAATATGGAGAAGAATTGGGACGAATCTTTTCAATCACAATTATTGATATGGCCACACTCTTAAGCCTAGCTTCCAGAGCGGTATCGCCTGCAAGCGCAAGGCTCTGAACTGGCGCACAGTTTTCTCCTAGTCCATAGGGCAACGATGACACCAGATGGCGGAGGAATGAAGATAAATATGTAACGCTAGTCCCTTAGGTGCATCAAAGAATTCGTACCGAATTTCTCATGCCTAAAAATTCTTCTGAAAATGCGCGTTTTAGCTATTTTCTCTCTCCTAAAATTACAGTTTAAAAACAAAATCTGGAAACAGAACTACTTATCCACCCTTGGCGTATTCTTAAATGCTTTTCGTAAACAGACCCCACTAAGATATCTTGAGCCGTTTTCGAGTCCAGTGGTTTCTTCTGACGCTCTGCACACCGTATCCGGGTTGTTGTTTTTTTTTTTTTTTGGGGGGGGGGGCATTAGGTAAGACACATACTAACAGAAATATGCCATATTTATTTCAACTCGTTTTTTCATAATATTGTCTTATCGTTTATTATTCAAAATGTGACTTCGTTAAAGCATACAATAAGAGATTTTCAATAACCACAGTGTCTACTGAAATCATTAATACAATTACAGTCATTCTAAAAAAAATAATCCAATACAATACACCAAAGACTTCAAAAGGAAAAACTCTTGAAGCAACCAGCCACTACTGAATTCATTATTTTTATTAAACTGTAAACTATGATTTAAGGAAAACAAATTATGTGGAGTAAATTATACAAATTTGTTATTGCCTAAATAAATATTCTAAGCAAGACTGAGTCTTTTTGTTACAGACCCTCGAGAGCAACTATTTGGGCTTTCGACAGAGTCCGTGCGTTTGTGTTCGCGGTGAATGCCGGGGGAAGGTTTTCCCGGTCATTTCGGCGGCGGTGCGAGAGGCCGATGGGCGCACGCGACCCGAACGCACACAGAGTGACAATTTGCCCTGCCGCATTCAGAGTTGCAAAGCGAACACCCACACCGCACGCGGTCCTGAAAGCCAGCGCTCCACCGCGATCGGGGAGGCCGCCACTGAAGTGTAACTGAATTACGTCGATGGGGCCTTCGCCTCAACTCCCCTCCCCTCCTCCTCCTCCTCCTTTTCTCTTTCCGTACCCACCAGCCTCTTAATCGCTTATGGTCCGTTTCTGCGACCCTAATTACGCCAGCTAAAAGCGGCCGGCTGTTCGCTTTAGTGTCAGGTCCTTACGGCGTCCGGCGGCGCTCGGTGGAAACGTTTCGTTTAGATTTCAAAAGCGCGAACACCAACGAACCCCGGTAAAAGATGCAGCGAGAAATATAGATACTAATGTGTTCAAACATTATCTGCAAGCCATCCTGAAGTCTTTGTGCCATGCAGCGTGTCCCGAAATTATGAAAAATTCTCAAATGGAGTACCACTGGTACCGCACATGAGAGCATCTGGAAATGGTGTCGCGGCGCGTGGGACTAGTGAGTAGTGCGAAGAAGTGTGTTAGGACCGAGGGTGTGGGGTAGGAGACAAACAGTAGAGAGTCACTGTCGAGCCGAGCTCCAGTGGGGAGCGTAAATTATAGACTTAAAGTGTGAGTCAATCGGATTATTTTAATATATTAATGTTAATTAACTTCAATTAATTAATGAGTATATCCTTTCTGGATCTGTATTTCCCACGTGTAACAATACACTAAAACTTGTAACCGTCTTCGCACGGGTAGATACAAAATCTGTAACGGTTTACTTAGGATAAGCTTTAAAAAATTAAATATAATTTTTCATCTGTTTTAGGGACAAATATTGCAATAATTTACGGAACCATATATATATGCATGTATATATAACTGTCTATTTACATCTGGAATAATGTATCTTTATAACAGTGAAAAAAATTTTAATCAGTCATATAGTATTAGAGTTTTTTTCTATAAACAAAAAAAGTCTCTTTCGTTATCTCCTATGTATAAAGAATAGATTCCGATTGTTTGTTGTTTCTTTTACAAATATATATTTCTACTATGATCTCGATTAAATTTTGCACCCCTGATCTTTGAAATACGTTTATGTGAGATTATGGAGGGAACATCCTCCCACCGGGCCCAACTTCGTACCCTTTAAAGTATAACTTCAGTACATCTTAATGAATTATTTTTGCTGTTGCATTGTTTTGCTTTATCTCCATGGAAACGGTTATTTTCCTTAGATATCAAGCGAGTGCAGTTTCCCATCCAACTTGCAATCGCTATGAGTATCAACAAGGCACAGGAACATGTTCTCCGAGAGCACGTCGCTGTACTCCCGGCGACATGCAAATTCATCTCCCTGTACCTTCCGGTAGAACCAGGGAGTAAATAGCTGGGTAGAACCAGGGAGTAAATAGCTGGGTAGAACCAGGGAGTCAAGAGTTGGGTAGAATCAGGGAGTAAAGATGGATATGGCCACATCGACTTTGACAGGTGCTGGGATCGCAATATGGGCTCTGGAAACATCCTCCCGAATGTCAAGACTGCTTCCATCAGGGCTTTCCATAATGAGGTGTGGGGCCCACCTTAGGGTCACCACTCCTCCAACAGGCCGCAACCCATTGTACTCGCCCTTTCATCCATCACAGGCCGGCTGCACCCTTCTAGATCACCCAGTCCCAGTCAGGCCCAAAACTTGCGGAGATAATCCACTACCAGTAGGAGATGAACTCCTTCCAATCGCAATCAGGAAATAGCTGATAGCAATCAGGCTGGTAACAGAGCTGTGTAGCCGCTCACCTCATTGGCTTTTCTCAGGGTTCGGAAACCCTTCAAGCCTGCTCCAAGCAAATCATCAACAACTGCCAAGTGTTAATCCATCCCAATTTGTTCCTGGGCCGATAAGAAAACCTCAGAAAGGATCTATTAATATCAGAGGAACAACTCGCACTGCTACCGACCTTTGGTGAACTTGTGGGCTTCAGACTGTTCACGCCTACACCGCATGATCCGGCTGCTGGAAGTTCCAGTTCATGTGCGGTACCAGTGGTACTCCATTCATGGGCGTCGCAACCGGGGGGGGGGGGGGACGGGGGGGACACGTCCCCCCAATAATAAGTGTTCAATTTCGTCCCCTCCAATAATTATATTATATTATAATTAGTTTCGTAGTTATATTAAAAATATGATTTCTGTGATATAACCCATATGTTGCGCATGGTGCATTTAGTTCAATCGTGGTAATGTGAGCACTGTGTATTTTACAAATTTGTTCTTTGAAAATATATTTTTATAAAAAATAAAATATATATTGCAACCAACTATAATTAGAATATCTAGGAAAGTAAAATGCCTGAAAACCACATTTTTGCACCTTCAAACCCCAAATCCCCCCGCTTTTTTTTTTCCAGGGGATGGATATTCCTCAACAACTAAATCAATTGCAGTCCCTCCCAAAAAATATATCCTTGCGACGCCCATGCTGGAACCACCACTGGCCGTCTGGACGCAGGAGCACCTCGGCGAACCTGCCCCGGTTCAGGAGGCTTACAGCCGAGACGGCCCGGGTGCGCCCGACCCACCATAGGTGTACCCAGTCCTCTCCGTTCCATTCGCCAGTGTCACGTCACCAAGAGACGGGCTTTAGGGACGCGTCGTCACCGAGGCTCAGCAGTCGAACCCCCCAGAAAGGTTTCTGTCGCATCTGCCGTCGCCTGAAGATTCAGCACTTTCACCATTTATGTTACCCTTCGGGCAACTGAGGATGTGTGAGGCTGGGTTCCTCTCGGCATGGTCATCTTTTGCTGATTTTTTTCAATCACCCATCGGTGTTGCGAGTGCGGTAGATTTCCGTAATTGTCGAGAGGCTATATCTTCGCGTCAGGCCCTCTTCCGTGGACCTTTTATGTCTCGGATACTAGAGGTGGCAACAGCACTGAGACCTCAAAGGACAGTATCACTGTGACGAGGTGACTATACGTTTGATATTTTGCTGTGCAGATTCAAAAAATGAAATGTTTTCTATGTTTCAAAGTTAGGTAACCAATAAATAATTCTTATTAACTTCATGTATTTTCATCCCCATTCTTTCCTCTTAACCTTGTATGACTAACCAGTTACAATAGTTTTTTACACTCACTCTTTTTTCTACCGATAAATCTACCAGTTGTTTCGTCCCTAACAGATCTTTAAAATTAATTATTCATCACTAACTTTCATATCATAAATTAATTTTAACAAAATGTTTTTCTCCTTTATCCTGTAGTTTGTATATTTCAACATTCAAGAAAAAAAACTATTATCCTTCAAGTGAAATTGCCTTTTAATTTATTCGTAGTGTCAAATGAAG
The DNA here is from genome assembly GCF_032445375.1 of Bacillus rossius redtenbacheri. Lineage (NCBI taxonomy): Eukaryota > Metazoa > Arthropoda > Insecta > Phasmatodea > Bacillidae > Bacillus > Bacillus rossius. Next base: position 35,350,238 of record NC_086336.1, read on the forward strand.
CGGACACAACTTTGAGTTAAAGTATAGAAATGAATATATAAATAATTAATAATAACATTCTTTTGAAATTGCTGTAAGTACAATTTTAAATATTAAATAAATCTGAGTGACTGATATTTAATAATATTAAATTTTTCACTCTCAAAATGTTTGTTTAGTTGTGAGAGCGAATTTCCCTATTTTATTACATAGTGCAAGATATGTACTGTTGTATTGAATGTAATCACTATGCACTTTGCAGTATTGGAAAAAAATATTACTTTAAGTCATGCGATATTTTTATAACAGAACAAATATGCGAAATGTTTTCAAACACTTGACGCAACATGAAATATGTCTTAAGAGGCAATGTTAAAATTGAAATTCCCGCCACTTTTGAATAAAACTCTTTGGAGGAAGCGCTAGTGTAATTTTTTTTTTCAAGTTTATCTATGTTACACATTCTGAGTGTCTAGTATTGAGATATACTATCTGGTATGAATAAAAAAGTAACGATAATGTATTAAATACACACTCAGTTTATATCCGCACTTATGTATCTCTTTGGTGTGACTTATTCCTAACTGGCATGCATGTCTTCATTAAATATTTATCAATGGTGTATATTTTTACTGTTTTGTTTAACTATTTAATATTACAATTATCTTACATTTTTAAAATAAAAACATAGCCTATAATCATCTGGAAAAATAAAAAATTATAACGGTAAAATATATTTTTTTTAAATTGGTCAGTATTTTTTAAATTTAAATAGGTTTTACAAAAAAACCAACACATTATTTTTTTATATCATCATAAGATAAACGCTCTCGAAACTCTTGCATGCATATTCTGTAGGACTTCATACTAAAGTTTCTCTATCGTTCTGAAAATAGTATTAACAATTAATTTCAATTAATACATGCTGCATAATATACTCAAGGACTTCGATGGGATGGCAAAGTAGTCACAGAATTAAAACCTACTCAATGAAATACAACTTGTAACTTATTATTTCTGCTGAAAGTTAATTTTCTTATAAAAAGTAGTTGACTATCACATGTCATTATTATGTGCATCTAGACGATTAATTTCTCTACACTAATTATAGTCGGTTTGAAATAATGGAATTTAGGTTCACGTAAAATGTTTAACACATAAAATTAACTGAACTCGTAAACCTTTGCAGCGAAGTTGGCCAGATTACTCATTAATTACGCAAACAACTGAAGATCGTTTGAGACATTAATTTAATTAGTTAAATTTGATAAATTTAAAACAATTCACCTTTTGATTTGAACATCGGATGGTTCGCACGCGACGCAGACATCACGAGGAACTGCAGGCTGCGAGAGGTTCGCTCACGTCTGTTCCCACAAAGGTGTCGTGCGTTGCACCGGGTCTCTGTGTGGCCCGCGCGCTCGGGTTCATAGATTATCGTGTCTCGGGGGTGGACTGATGGGAGGGTGTCCTTTGTTCCCAGATGCCATTGCGGCGTCCATGGAGTCTCCCTGCCTCCCCTCCCCCCGCCGACACCGCCCCTCCCTCGACGCCAGCCCAAGTCATGAGCTCCCATTCCAGCCACGTGCCGCGCGATCGGCCCGGTTATGTCCCCGCATTGTTGGCAGGAATGGGCTGGTTGTCGTGTTGCCAACCTCCCCGCGACAAGCAACCTCGTCTGGAAGGGATCGTGCGTGTTCTTTCTTCCCTCGCGTGGGTTGGTATTGGGCTCAGCAGCGAGTGGTGCTTCACGAGCGGATAACAGTTTCCAGTGAAGCTGTCAACAACTACCAGGGGTCTGTCTTAATATTTATGTTTCTGAATTTCGTAATACACCAATCTCTTTCTTTCGCGAGACTTTTCACTTAAGTAAATCATTTCACAATTCAACTCAAGCTACAGAAATATAGTATCCGCACGATAAAATTTCTTAGATTTGGGTAAGTAAATCGTCCAAAAATAATTAGTAGCGAACTGTATCATCGCCTCATGTACTTCAAAATAAAGCCTTCATTTAGACTCAAAATACATACACAATTTAAATATTCTCTTGTCATGCTGCAAAAAATTAAAAAAATTAAAAACTTGGGTGCATGGCCGCTACATGCACTGGAAGTAAAACTTCACAGACTGGTTGTGGGCTTGCTTCTGCCTTCTGTGTTTTCGGCTGTTAACTTGATAGTTAAAGTATAATTAGTTAAAGTATAATTCGTACATTCGTGATTGGGTTTTTTTTTAGTGCTAATGCTAGTACCTACAGTAGAATTTCAGGTTATGTATAAGTTTTGTATTTAAAATTTATACAAACCTAAACATTCCGTTTTAGTGGTGTCATTTGCCATAAAAGTACAAGTGGAACAAATATGGCGCCAAATAGCAATCCAATTACACCACTCTCGTCCTGATCGCTAAACTCACCGAAATTCTTTGAGATTTGCACTTTTTTTTTGTAACGCTACCTTTCGTTGCGCTTTGACTTACCATACCAGATTTAAAGAAGTTTCACTCCAAAAATGTGAGCTCTCTTACCATTCGCCTGCCACAAGTAATGCGGAAGGTGACCATCCCGGCCTTCTAGAAATAATGTGAGGAAAAATATAAATGTCCATAGTTGGTGACTAGGCCAATAGATGGAAGCACTCAGAGAAAACTCCATATATATAATTAATTACTTCCCGTGGAACGTCCAGGCAAGGACTAGTTATAAAGTCTGATTCGTGTCTTCTGAGAATCAGCTATGATTGGCTATGATTTTCCAACAGAACTTGCAAAATCACTAGATGTTAGAAATTACTAGTGCGTTTGATAACATTAAGTTAGCAAACAGAAACAATCTTCTGTTAATGAAGTCTTATTTTGACACAGTAGATATATATTTTATGCACTGGCAACGAAATATCAAGTGCTTAAAATATTGAAAATGAGACATATTAACAGCCCCAAGAGATTGTATCATTTTTATATGTGTCATCTTCATCTTCCATGAAACAGGTTTTTGACGATAATGTAGACGAATAGTCTTTCAGTGCTGGCCGAAAATTATTTTGCCTGCACAACTTACGCGCGTTGACTTGGCTTGGCCACCGAGTGTAAAGGTCACATTTGGGAAGCTGGGAACTTTTTTTTTTCGAAATAAACAATTTTCATTTAGAACAACCGACACCGTTTTATTTGCAGAAAGCTTAATGTTAAAAATTTATATGAAATCAAACATGTTAGTGGTTTGGACTCAAGCTATACATATATTAATGGCAGCCTGCATGTAGGACACATCGTAATTACGCGAGCTATAAACCGCACCGCGGGGGAAATGTGTTCAGGACAAGACACGCAAACAAGTGTACGCTAGCCGACTCAAACACTCGTGGCACCGCGGCACTGCAGGGCAGTTCCCTATCCCGCTGATTACCAAGTCAACTCGAGGAATTAATCAAATTATCTTCCGCCGCCGTCCCGCGTGGCAGTTTCAACAAATTAACGGGTCGATATCCTTGAAATCGCCCCGGCGGCGTTTCCGCTTCCGGGAGGTTCGGCCGCCCGTCTGACTCTGTTCGAGGGCAAGAATGTCCGAATGGGTAATTTAATTATCCAGACGGTCCGGGAGCATCGCGTTGTTTGCTTCTTACCTCCGCTTCCCCTTCGCGACAGGGGAAGGAAAGACCCTGGACCGTTAATCTAATTGGAAACTAGATAGGCCAAGCGGGAAGAGCGGTCCCGAGCTAATCGGCTCGAACGCTAGTGACGCTAGTGATGCCCCGATGTGTCGTCAGAGGGAGACCCACGCTCGCTGGTGCTTCCAGCGCGGTGTCGCCTCTGAACCAGCGCGCAGTCTTCTCGTCGTGCACAGGAAAGGGTCGTTACCACAACGCCGAAATACCATAACGCCGAATGTCAAAATTGACCACAACGCCGACTGTACTACAACGCCGAATTACCACAACGCCAAAATACCATAACGCCGAATGTCAAAATTGACCACAACGCCGACAGCTAGAAAACTGCTGTGTACCACAACGCCGAAATAACAACTGAATTAATTTGTGTGTGTTTCTTAAATGTACCTTAACGCCGAAATACCACAATCAAACCTAACCTTACCTAACCTAACCTAACCTAGCGTAATATAACCTAACTTAACCTAGCCTATCCTAGCCTAGCCTAACCTAACCTAGCCTAACCTAGCCTAACCAAGCCTAGCCTAACCTAACCTAGCCTTACCTAACCTAACCTAGTCTAACCTAACCTAGTCTAACCTAACCTAGTCTAACCTAACCTAGTCTAACCTAACCTAACCTAACTTTTGTGGCAGTCCTGCAATGACATTTTTCGGCGTTAGTGTATTTCGGCGTTGTGGTACACAGCAGTTTTCTAGCTGTCGGCGTTGTGGTCAATTTGGCATTTCGGCGTTGTGGTATTTCGGCGTTGTGGTGCGTCCCCCACAGAGGGACATCTGTGAGGTTTCAGCGGTGACAATGACATCATATGGCTGAGAAATTAAGATGAAGGTGTAATGCAAGTCTCTTGAGTGTCTTTGAGAATCTGTAAATCATTGCTAAAACAAAAAGTTCTTCTACAAACACGCGTTCTAGCCATTTCCACTCTTCTTAAAAATTTCAGCTTAAAAACGAATTGCGGAAACAGAAGTAACCATCCTCCCTCAGCGTATTATTGAATGCTTTTCGAAAAACAGACACCACTCGGATATCTCGAGCATTTTTAGAATCGCGTGGTTATTATATGAAGCTCTGCGCACCATATGTGCGCCCAGCGCTGTGGTGGCCATTTCTGAAACAAACTTCTGTAGCGCTGGCTAACAGTTTATTTACTGCCGCAAGATGAGTAAAAACTTGTTATAGTTTTTAATATGATCAAATTGCTGGGCGCTAATGTTTTGTAAACACATAAAAATGTAATGTTCTCAGTAGTATAATAAATAGTCATGAACTTTTATTTATGAGCATTCTTGGATTTTTTTTATCTTTCAGTTTAATTTCTTCAATTTTATTTAAAGCCAATTATCCTTTCCTTACAATATGCTCTTATAACATATAAATTTTGATTCATTTTTGTCTATTATAAAAGTTTAGTAGTACATGATTATTTTTATATATCAAGAAAATATATCTTCACTTCGCAAACATACGAGTCAATGCGTTATTTAAAATATTTCGAAAAAAACTGAAAACCTTTTGTTTCACAAAGATATCTAGGTAATAAATAATTACATCCCAGGAGAAAAAAGAAATTAATTTTATATAAAGAACACACTAATACTCACAAATTAAAAAAAAATCCCTTATACGTTACATCCTTTCCTAGCAAAATAACTAAGTTTTAAATATAAAAATTTTCAGTAGTAAAAGTAGTGCTGACCTGCTAGTACATGGTATATCCCTACATTACCGTAACGAGTGGTAATCGTTACAGCTCTAAGGACAACGTGGGCTAGTACGCCATGTCCCACATCGCCTCTACGCGCAAGGGTCAGTCTTTCCGTAGCATGCAACAGAGCTCAAGTCAGATAATCGGGATAGTTAAATAGATATATGTACAATCAGGGATTTTAACTGGGCGATGAATGTCCTGAAAGTTGACATCTATATGTTTAAGGGCATATGAATGTACCTATATCAGTATATTCAACTGTGGTGATACCATATCGCGGCAGTTCATATTGGCGCGGCACGGAAGTCTCCCCCCCCCCCCCCCACCTAGAGGCACCACTCCTTTCTCCTTGTTTGAATTCCCCCTCCTCCGGCAGGTGCGCATGCGCGCTCGTCTCTGGGCGTAACTATGTAAGGCCTCCAGAACTCTCCTTCGAGCTCTGCATACCGCATGTAAATGCCCAGGGTTTTCCCTGTGTCTATGCAGGTTTTACCTGGGCCAAACTTATCTAGTTTTAGTCTAGAATAGTCAGTGATCGGAATTAGTCATGGCGTCAATCGCTGCCATGGTTGGCCAATTTCCCCCCCCCCTCCTAGCACATGATGCATGCTACCTCTCCTGCACGGCTTAAAACCTGCATGCCTAGAGCGTATAAGCTTCGGCCTGAGACGCACTTAACAGTCTTCCCTACCTAGACCCCTCCCAAATACATTTTTATGGACCTAATAATTATGATTTGGTCATCATTTTTCAGATTTCCGTGTATTCTCAATCACTTTACTAAGGTTCTGAGATAGCTGGATAGTTTTGTACTCCATGTAGTTTTTTAGTTAGGTTAGGAAAAAAAATCCTTCAAGCTCTTCTTTCCGGCTAAACTTCTTAGCTTTCGGTTAAAAATTGTTAGAATCAGTTGGTAGAACTAACGTAGCGGATCATGTAATCTCTCTTTAATATAGTACGTATTTGTAAATGTGTGACGTGAACTTACGACGGGACACGGTACAAGTTTGTTATATCTTAGGGCTGTTGTCTATTTTTTTCGAAATCATTGCACCTGGTCAGTCGTAATTTATCTTCCTTTGGTATTATTGTTAAATTCTTTCTTTTGGGACTTTCGAACCATGTTGCGTCGTGAGATTTTATTGTCGCTAGTATTTGCGGTGATCCGTCATTATTTAAAGAATTTTCTTACAAATTTAAATTTCAATGAGTCGTTATGATTGTTCCTTTTTGTTAAATCGTTACACCCAATGTGTATCTGAGTTAGTTCGCTTTCAGATTTGTTTCGGCTGCGTTAAATTTCGCGTTGCAATAATTTTCTGTAAACTCGCAGTTGACCTGTATTTGTATTGGTCTTGCATTGCCCTGGCAAGGGAATTTTTTGATAAGCTTAAATTATAATAAATTGCGTTGTCGTTGGAAGGCACCCCTTTTGCTTCTTCATGTACTTAAGAATGCATGAATTGTGTAGGAAATGTGTACTGCGCATGTTTCTCTGAAAGAAACATTTGATAAGACTTACAGGTCAGGACACCATTATATTGTATGGTGTTTTCAATCCTTTTCTTCCGTCACGCAAATAATTATAAAGAATAGAGGCAATCCGCCTTTGTGTGTGTATTTATTCATATTAACGTAAGACATTGATGTTAAAATATATAGGTGTGATCTATACTATAAAGTATTTAATCATTGAGATTGTTCAATCTGAAAACCTTGTTTGACACATGTATTGTACCTGAGGCACGAAAATAAGTATTATTGTAAATTTTTTCTATATTTGTTTATTGCATGTTTTCTTTAAAATCAGTTTAAAATAAAATACCAATAATTGATTATGATTCTTAATCAAGCGTTAATAATTATATTTATATGTAACATGGTTAAGCGTGAGTTGTAGTAAGGTGTACACACTCCCAGCTTCTGATTCCTGTCATAGCACAGTACTTTGTAATAAATCTGTTTTTTTTTTGTTAATAACGTTTGAGCGCACCTTGGAGGTAGTTGGGTTATAGTCCTGCCACGGAATCGAACCCTTCACAACAATAATTTTAATTCAAAACTTATATCACTTTAATTATGAATATGTTGTTGCAGCAAGATAATTTACTTTCTCATGGTGAGAAATAATTTTAATGTTTTTTTTTTTTTTGTTATATAGTAGGCCTATGTTGTATTAGGCTTAGTTCGAAGAAAGACTACCTATTGTAGTCGTTTCTCCGATGTGACTTCCGGATTTGTTTTACATATTTTTACATTTCATGGTTCGAAAATCCCAAAACTAACGCCATATCAAAACTGTATATGTATGTATGTATATATATAACAAATTTTGTGGACACGATAACTGCCGTAATTTTGCACAAATCTCTTCCAGATTTATACTTAAAAAATAGAGATGAAATATTTCGGTCGAGTTCGTTTATGGGTTAAATCGGACCAAATAGGTAGACATAATGAAGAGTTCTTGAAAAATAGTAAAATCGTTATAAATATCTCAATATGACAAATATCGCAACAGTTTGAGGTTACTAAACCTCGTGAGTGTGCCCTACCAAAAATTTACAACAGAAACCAACAGAACCCAATAGGAATGTTAGTGTTTCCTGTTGTGTGACAAATATGAATTAAGTGTATTTTATTGGATTCTGTTGGTTTCTGTTGTAAACATAATGGGGTTCGTTGGTTTCTGTTGGGAGAAATTGGCTCACAAACGAAATAATATTCTGTTGGTTTCTGATGTCAATGCACACTGAATTTATTGGTTTTGGTTGGATTCTGCTGTGAAATAATTTTGAACAGAATCTGTAGGGTTTTGTTATTTTCTGTTGTAAACAACATGCTAGTTTCTAATGTATCATCTAATGTATAATTCATTGTATCTTGTTGGTATCGGTTGTTTTCGAGTGTTTCCTGTTGTAAGGCATTATATTAGTGTATGTTGTATTTGCGTATTTTTAGTTGTATTTAATTGTTTTAGGTGGTTTTATAAAGCAAGACAAATGTTGCACTCTGTTGTTTTCTAGTGTTATTTATCGTATATTATGTATATGTCATTCTTATAAAGAATACTCTAGAAATTGTAATAAAATTAAATAGATACACGCCTCAACATTTGGCCGTATGGAGTATACAAAAATGTATAGTTTTTTTTATATTGGCGAACATAAAGAATGTTTTGTACAACAAGTTATGATGTTCCATAAGTATCTAGAATTATCTGACGTTTCTAGAATTTGTTAAGAGAAATAATAGCTTCGAAATTTACCTGTGTCTGTAAGCTGTGCTCAAACGGACTTTTGTAAATTCAAACGTATCTTTAATTCCTAGTTGAAAAAAAATTTACTCTCTCCGCCAAATTTTTTTTTAACGATACTTTGTCTGATTTTATAGAAAATTAGTAAACATTCAGATGGCAAGTCAACCAACTGCGCTACGAAGGTCGGCGACTTTATTGTGAAACTAACACTTGTGGTGTGTATATGGAAACTGATTCACTCTCCGACTCTGACCACACCTGATAGCTAGCACTGTCGTCGCTCCTAGGAAATAAAGTGTAGTTGCATAACGGGTCACCGATACACGTTTATTTATTCTATATTATTTTGAAGTGAAACTTATTTACAGCTTTAGGGTAAGTCGAGGTGACAGCTCATCAAAGCGTAATTTTAAGCTGAGGAGTAGGGCACTCATATGTGAAGAGGGTGAGTGGGAATACTGAGCGCCCCACTCATTGTCGGGCAAACGATAGCAATGTGACGCTACAGCGCTGCATTTCTCATTACGCTTGAACTACAAAGAGTTATTCTCTTTATTAAAAATTGTAATTCAATTAGAATTGTTTAATATATGATATTTCCAATAATGTATGTGTAATTTTTTTTCCCATGTAAAAATGTGAAATCTACATATTTCCTTTCCCTCTATCTGTGAATGTTTACTTCTAATGCGTGGAGCCACCACATGAACATTGTTTTAAGTATATAATAAAGCTTTATTTTTTTATGTGCTTTGCTCCCTCTTCCAAAAGAGCAAGGGTTATTTTTTTATTATATGTATATTTTTTTTACGGGCAAGCAGAAAACATTTTTCTACTTCGCATACAGATTGGTTTGATTGCCGGGATGATCGCGCCGACCCCAATTTGCTCTCACACCCCCCTTCCCTCTCTTCACCCCTTGGCCCGATACATTTATATATATATATATATATATATATATATATATATATATATATATATATATATATTGTACGACCTGCCATTTCATCCCGGTGCACGTGCTGACGCATGTCGTACGCGCGGGTGTGTGTGACACTGCTGCATGGCCACGGCGCTGCCGGGAAATAAAATTTACTGATTCTGCTGGCTAGTCACCGCGGTTTCCCCCTCTGAACCCTCCCTCCTTTCTGCCCCTTCTCACAGCGCGGCGGGTAATTTAAAACCCAGCGCCGAGTATTCCCTTCCCCCTCCCCAAATCAAGGCAAGCAACCCGCACTGCGAAAATCACGCATATATATATACACACATACATACACACACACACACCGAAGAGCGCCTTAAGCGGGTACGGGGTTAATATTTATAACGTGCTCCGGCGTAGAGAAGGAAGGAGTGAGGGGGGGGGGGGAAGTTTGGCCGAGGGATCTAAGAGGAATGTCGTGAGGAAATAAAACTTCACGGACCAATAATTGCAGTTCTACGTCAGCTCACACTGATGGCACTGCAGGCAGCGAGCGACTTGTAGTTTTCCCCGCCTGTGGCAGGGTCAGCATGGACGGATTTGGTGCGCTGGCCTGTCGTTCCGGCCGGTCTCGAGTGATGCGCGGAGTGAGGTCAGATGGGGTATGTAGCACGCGACGGAATGAATTGGTGCGGGGAAAACTGGGAGTACCCGGAGAAAACACACAAGCGACGGCAACGTCCACCACGCTTGAAACTTCGGAAATATCCTTGGTAGGAGGTGCGTGTTCTATAACTTCTCATCCATCTCGCCTCTATATTTAGTATGATAAATTACCGATTCAAGGGGATTTAGTGTTTATGCTAGAAAAAAATTCGATTACAGGTTGTGTGTAATTCATGTATTTTCAAACTTACATAAACCTGAAAATTCCGTTTCAGTAGTGTTAAGAGGCTTCACAATAATGTGTGTGATGTGCAACTGACGTATCCGGAGCAATAAAACCTCGCCACCATGGAGGTAAGAAGTATAATTTTTAAAGTTGTTTAACCATTAAAACATGTTATATTTAAATCGCATGCGTTTTAACCTTTTACAACAAACCAACATGGAAAAAATGAATGAAAATAATGAAACGTTTTAGTTTTGAAGGTAAAGCAACTGTTTATTTCAATGATCCTTGAGCTTTAACTCAACGTATTTCATGCAAACGCTGCAATATACTACAATAAAGTAGCATGGATACCATGAAACTGGCTGGGTGACACATGTTGTAGTTGCTTTGGTAGCTAATCAAAAAAATTGTTATGGTCGTCTACGGTTCTGTGCGAGTCATTGTGTACTTCATCTTCATCACACTGTGCCAAAACACGGTCACAATAGCATGTAATTTACTTACATTATTGTCTGTGATTGTTTCTACTTGGTTGAAATTATGTTTATAAATCATATTTTAGTTTTAGATGGACATTGGATAGTTCTACCAGTCCATAACTCCATGACCACAGAGCAACAATATATGTTATAACTATTCAGTTTCTTTTAGAGCATGGCAACTATTCAGCATTTCACTTAAACAAATTGTTTAGTTTGACCATAGATTTTTAAAATTACTGAATATTGGAAACTAACTCAGTGAAGTAATTTTATGTAACGTAAAGTATGTATTTCATGGCTAATATGACTAGTTTATGCTTTGCTACATCAGTTTGGACCTATCAGAACACTGCATGTAAGAAATTAAGAAAATTTAAACTACCCATTGTCAAGATCGTTCTTCTACGACCAACCATTGTCGAAGCAAGATGTGTGGTGACTTCGAGATGATATACTTAGTCCTGTTTCAGTTATGTGTCTCATTATAGACATTAAAAAATGTTTATCAGTTAATTCTCACGACTATCCCAAAAGGAATTATTGAATAACAGTGTGTGTGCTGCAAAGAATAATCGCAATAAGTCATACCTATTATGGCGACAGTGACTTTGGGGTTGACAATAAAACAGAAAACTTCAGATATCTTAAAAATATCAATAATAAACATTCCAGGAAGATGATGGCAACAGAAGAGATGTTTACATATAGAGGGAAGATGTCAAGGGAAGATACTAACATTTTGGTCAATCATCTGAGACTGTTAATGGCATCGCTTAGTGTAGGAAACTATTTGCACTTCAACGATTTAGCCACCATATTTCATGAACTAAGAAATGCAGGCTACATACAAAAATGACTTGTTTTACCTGCATATGTATAAAATTAAAAAGATAAATTATACCTTGGATTTCAAAAATATGTTTTTATGTACCGAAATCCGATTTCTAAGACTGAGTTCTCTCGACTGTATGTCCTTTATGTGTCAATGGAGACATTTCAAGCCTCTGGAATTTTTGGGAATTAAATGGTGGATTTTTTCTCAAAACAGGAACTATCCCCTCAAAATAGAGAACTTTTGTGGAATTTTGAGGTATTTTGAGTCATTTTTGAGAAATATTGAAAAAATTTGACATTAAAAATTACTGCCATTATGTTACAATCCAATATGGCGGCCGGCTGCACAGGCTCAACAACCTGAACCCTGCACCAGGAATAACCAATATATACTACTACCATGTTGTTTGTAAAATCTTTACACAAACATTCGTAATCATAGTATTTATGCATGACTAAATCGTTTATGACCACTCACTGTAATTTAATTTGTTATGAATCTCCCCACCTGGTTATTACGTACAACTTTACTTCTACACTTAGTCCCATTATCTAATTATTTCTTCATGAATATCTGTTGTTAGCATAAAACGAACAACATGGTCGTTGAAGCTAACGTGAAGATGGGTCTTCTGTAACACGGAGTAGCGGAACTCGCATTGTAGCTAAAATAATGAAGATTCAATACTCGCGGCAGAGTAATCACCAAAATCTTTTTTTTTTCTTCACCCAAGCCGTTTTAATCTCATGAGGCTACAATAAATCACTCAGGTTTGATTCCTGGTTATCCCCACAGGTAATCCGAATGAAATTCTCAAAAGGAGATTGCTTTTTTGGGGTTGGTGGGAGGGTATGGGGCTGACTAGTGTATCAAAGTTTCGTGAATAATACGTCACTTGTTAGATATAACCTTATATACATCTAGAGTAGTATACTTTGGGGGCTACTAGATCAGGCGCCAGGCGGTGGATTGAATATTGTCGGTTCGCCATCTTGGATTGTGACGTCACGGCGGCCATCTTGGATGGTTGTGACCTTGACCTTTGACCTTGACCTTGAATTTGATCCTCAAAAATCTCCAAAATCCGCCAAAATCGGGCAAAATTTGCCCAAAATTCCTCAAAATTTCCATTTCTGTGGAAAAAAGTTCCGCCAAAAAATCTCAAAAAATTCCACAAATTAAAAATTTCTCTTTTCGAGGGAAAAATTTCCCGTTTCGAGGGAAAAATTCCCGTTTTTAGTCCTTAAAAATCCCAGCGGCTGAAAATTCCTAAAACAAGCTTAAGCATCCTTAACTCAAGCCTCAGTTAAGCCATTTCTAGGAATAAGGATACCATGACCGCCATCTTGGATTATGTCGTCACCGTTGCAATTTTCGTTACTGTCGCCATCTTTAACTTTTTTTATTTATTATCCGATTTTAATAAAAAAAATTAAAATTTATAAAAAAAATTCAAATAATAAAAATTTAATAAAAATATTTAAAAAGCATACTTTTTCGACACGGAGCTCGGAGTCCTCGGTTCGAACCCGACGAGTGCAAAAAAATTACGACCGATCCTTCCCTCGTGGTGGGTGCTGGCAGACTGACTCCCACCACTTTTTATCATCATCTAGTATGACGTCATGGCCGCCATCTTGTCTTCATCCACTGGAGACCACCATCTTGTTTTCGTCTGCTAGAGTGTGCCGATACCATGTAGTATAATTATCTGGTCACCATACTGTTGTCCTCAACTGTTGACATTGAACATTGACCTTGGCCATTGACCTTGACCTTGAACTTTGACCTTGACCTTGAAATTTGACCTTGACCTTGAAATTTAACCTTGACCTTGAAATTTGACATTGACCTTGAAATTTGACCTTAACCTTGAAATTTGACATTGACCTTGAAATTTGACCTTGAAATTTGACTCTGTCCTTGTCGACCATCACGGACCCGGCATTTTACGTTCAGTAGATGCTACCAGGAGCTACCACCTGCTGGAGTATACCATTTTGTGTGTGTACTCGTATTATAGAGTACATTTCCATCTGGATGATTTTATTCTAACCCGCTACAGTGCAGTAATCATTTATTACTGTGACACACGCCATCTTGAAATTTGGACGCCATCTTGAAAATCCGTAATTTTAATGCTAGAGATTCGGGAAAAAGTTCAAAATTCATTAAATAATTCACTCATTAAAGTAATGATTGATTAGATCGATTCCCGTTCTTGGTTCGACCCCTGACCGATACCAAACAACTTTAATTTTAAAAAATACCACAAAAGCGACAGGTTTGAGATAATAAAAACACAGCAAGTTTTTTTAAAAAAATACTTTTATTACATACATACTACACTACTACAAGTACATAAAAAACACAGACAAAGTACTAAAGACTTGTGGATTCCTCGATTCAAACAGTCTTCTTATTGTACGGACTAAGCCTTTTACATGACTTTAAATGTCTATCCGATCCGTTCATCACCGCAGCCAGAGACGGACTGAAGTTCATATCACCAGGGTCCCACTTATATATTCTCATTTGCTGGTACAACACACGAGTCAAAACAATAACCATGTTCATTATACTTCTCGGAGCATTTTTTATAATGAAGATGTAAGCTATCAAGACGTGAAATTAGTTTTTTGCACTTACTGCACTGAAATTGTATTCTTTTAACATTATTAGAACAACTGCTTCTTTCATGTCTGCGAGCATTTGAGGTAATAGTAAATGATGCGTCACAGTATTTGCACCGACGCAATGTACGCTTTTCATTAGCGGAAGAATCCATTGCTGACGATGAAACTTCGGATGATGGTGGTATCACATCTGTTGAAATCTCCTCCAATGTTGACGTCGTCGTTGCCAACGGGATCTGCACCTTCTCCATCGTAGCTGTCGTCAAGGTCCCCGTAGACGATGGTACAACCTCAGAGTTCGTCGTTAAAGACGGTAAAGATGCCATCGAGGTCTCAAGAACAGCTAATTGACACGACTTATGCACCAGAAGAAAAAAACTAGGTGATCCTTACACCGCCGACGTCAGTAACAAACTGAGCGTCCTGCTGTCTAGGACTCACTTATATACATGCACCGGATGGAATAATACGCTAGTCAAATCAAGAACCATTTACAATAATACTAGAGTCAAATCTACAAATTAAAAAAGAGGTTCATTTGATCGAAAAAAAATTCGATCTCTCCAATATACGCCAGGCTCCAAGAGCTACAATTCACGTCATCAGATCCATCTACATTTTGCTCCTATGCTTCAATTGACCATTAGCTGCAAGTGCTCCAACAGCTCCATCAGCTCCAACACGTAATGTACGCAATGTACGCACAATACATACAATTTACATGCAATAAATGTAATGATCACACAGTACACACAGGAAACGGAACGTACACACAGTACACACAGGAAACGGAACGTACACACAGTACACACAGGAAACGAAACGTACACACAGTACACACAGGAAACGAAACGTACACACAGTACACACAGGAAACGGAACGTATACACACAGTACACACAGGAAACGGAAAGTACACACAGTACACACAGGAAAAGGAACGTACACACAGTACACACAGGAAACGGAACGTACACACACAGGAAACGGAACGTATACACACAGTACACACAGGAAACGGAACGTACACACAGTACACACAGGAAACGGAACGTACACACAGTACACACAGGAAACAGAACGTACACACAGGAAACGAAACGTACACACAGTACACACAGGAAATGAAACTTATACACACAGTACACACAGGAAACGGAATGATCACACATACATTAGCGGAAACACACAGGCTTAGTTGGAAATCAGAATACAAGAAATAAAAACGTTAAATTTTTACTTTCAATATTTAATTACTTCTTAACATTACACAAATACAAGTAAAAGAAGCCATTATTGTATGTAGCCAGCTTTCCTCAGTTCTTTGAGTATGAAGGATATTTCTTTGATGCACGAATAGTTTCCTGCACAAAGCGAGCCATGTAGAAGTCTTAGCCGGTCAACCAATATGTTTGGATCTTTCCATGATGTGTAATCAATCTCTTCTACCACCATCTTACTTGCTTGTTTATTATAAATACTGTTAATATCACAATCGTCCCAGTGATCATAATAAGCATTATCAGATTTATTTATTATAACACGTCGTTTCCATCGTTTCGGTCTCAGGACATCACCACATTCTTCGATCTTGTCAGCTCTAGGTGCTTCATCACAGTCTATGCCTTTGTCAACAGCCTCAGAGTCACTGTAACAATCACTGTAGAAGACATCCTCTTCACCCAGATTACCGTATGAATTCGCTATCGATGATGTCGAAGTGTCTTCATCGTCTTCATGCTTCCTTTTTAGGAGTCCATCATTTTTACAAAGAATGGAGGATCTACTGAATATAGGCTTGAATGGATTCTCACTTTTCACGGTGTTGTTACTGCCATTAGTTTCAGTCTCCCCGAAGCCATTAGCATCCTTCAATTTATGTTCTTCCTCACGATCGGGTGAGCTAGTACCATCACGCTCAGGACAAGGAAAATTATTGTCGTAATGCAGATCACTCTTCTTTAGTCTAGTGGATCCATCGGTGTCCTCTATTCCGTAAGTAGTCTTGACTTTACATGTTCTACCATGTCTTTTTAAGCTGTCAATTCGTGTTAACAACCTGCTACAACGATTACAGCTTAACATGTTGCGTAGTGGGTTTCTAGCACAATCATTCTTCTCATGACGTCTAGCATTCCTCCTCATGGCAAAATTCTTGCCACAGTATCTACAGCGGCTTCCTTCCGATTCAGCTGCAGATAACAAACCACGATCCATGGTAGCTTCTGTGACTAATGTTAGATACAAACTGTCAGTTTTCTCCAATTGGAACCATTTCTTAAATAGAGTTTTTGAAATATTTCATCAGCGAGAGTTAAGTTATCTAATGCAAAGCAAATTGATGCAAGTAGTTCTGGCTGTCGTCAACAGATGGCGCCACGTGTTGCTTGCAGGGAAAATAATATATATTTCATTAATGTGGGATGCGGAACGCTCACTATCGATCGCAAAGGGAGGTTGGCTTCGATAGTATCCAAGGAGAAAAAAGATCGTCCTTCCTGCTAGTGCTTCTCAGATTTCTCACGGTCCGCCATCTTGGATTTCGACGTCACGGCGGCCATCTTGGATGGGTGTGACCTTGACCTTTGACCGTAACCGCAGGAATGATCGCAAGCACACGGATTAACCATCAAAATATTGATAAGAATAATCAGGAGCACACGGAGAAAACCATCATAATATTGGCAAGAATAATCAGGAGCACACGGAGAAAACCGCCACAAGTTTTCTTTGATATCATAAAAATACAAAAAAAATTAATAAAAAATTAAAAATAAAATCAAAAAAAAAATTTTAAACATTCTGGCTTGTACTAGAACTCTATCTTTGCTCAACAATGAGAAGTTCACAAGCTATCAGAAGTAATTAAATATTGAAAGTAAAAATTTAATGTTTTTATTTCTTGTATTCTGATTTCCAACTAAGCCTGTGTGTTTCCGCTAATGTATGTGTGATCATTCCGTTTCCTGTGTGTACTGTGTGTATAAGTTTCATTTCCTGTGTGTACTGTGTGTACGTTTCGTTTCCTGTGTGTACGTTCTGTTTCCTGTGTGTACTGTGTGTACGTTCCGTTTCCTGTGTGTACTGTGTGTACGTTCCGTTTCCTGTGTGTACTGTGTGTATACGTTCCGTTTCCTGTGTGTGTACGTTCCGTTTCCTGTGTGTACTGTGTGTACGTTCCTTTTCCTGTGTGTACTGTGTGTACGTTCCGTTTCCTGTGTGTACTGTGTGTATAAGTTCCGTTTCCTGTGTGTACTGTGTGTACGTTTCGTTTCCTGTGTGTACTGTGTGTACGTTTCGTTTCCTGTGTGTACTGTGTGTACGTTCCGTTTCCTGTGTGTACTGTGTGTACGTTCCGTTTCCTGTGTGTACTGTGTGATCATTACATTTATTGCATGTAAATTGTATGTATTGTGCGTACATTGCGTACATTACGTGTTGGAGCTGATGGAGCTGTTGGAGCACTTGCAGCTAATGGTCAATTGAAGCATAGGAGCAAAATGTAGATGGATCTGATGACGTGAATTGTAGCTCTTGGAGCCTGGCGTATATTGGAGAGATCGAATTTTTTTTCGATCAAATGAACCTCTTTTTTAATTTGTAGATTTGACTCTAGTATTATTGTAAATGGTTCTTGATTTGACTAGCGTATTATTCCATCCGGTGCATGTATATAAGTGAGTCCTAGACAGCAAGACGCTCAGTTTGTTACTGACGTCGGCGGTGTAAGGATCACCTAGTTTGTTTCTTCTGGTGCATAAGTCGTGTCAATTAGCTGTTCTTGAGACCTCGATGGCATCTTTACCGTCTTTAACGACGAACTCGGAGGTTGTACCATCGTCTACGGGGACCTTAACGACAGCTACGATGGAGAAGGTGCAGATCCCGTTGGCAACGACGACGTCAACATTGGAGGAGATTTCAACAGATGTGATACCGCCATCATCCGAAGTTTCATCGTCAGCAATGGATTCTTCCGCTAATGAAAAGCGTACATTGCGTCGGTGCAAATACTGTGACGCATCATTTACTATTACCTCAAATGCTCGCAGACATGAAAGAAGCAGTTGTTCTAATAATGTTAAAAGAATACAATTTCAGTGCAGTAAGTGCAAAAAACTAATTTCACGTCTTGATAGCTTACATCTTCATTATAAAAAATGCTCCGAGAAGTATAATGAACATGGTTATTGTTTTGACTCGTGTGTTGTACCAGCAAATGAGAATATATAAGTGGGACCCTGGTGATATGAACTTCAGTCCGTCTCTGGCTGCGGTGATGAACGGATCGGATAGACATTTAGTCATGTAAAAGGCTTAGTCCGTACAATAAGAAGACTGTTTGAATCGAGGAATCCACATGTCTTTAGTACTTTGTCTGTGTTTTTTATGTACTTGTAGTAGTGTAGTATGTATGTAATAAAAGTATTTTTTAAAAGAACTTGCTGTGTTTTTATTATCTCAAACCTGTCGCTTTTGTGGTATTTTTTAAAATTAAAGTTGTTTGGTATCGGTCAGGGGTCGTACCAAGAACGGGAATCGATCTAATCAATCATTACTTTAATGAGTGAATTATTTAATGAATTTTGAACTTTTTCCCGAATCTCTAGCATTAAAATTACGGATTTTCAAGATGGCGTCCAAATTTCAAGATGGCGTGTGTCACAGTAATAAATGATTACTGCACTGTAGCGGGTTAGAATAAAATTATCCAGATGGAAATGTACTCTATAATACGAGTACACACACAAAATGGTATACTCCAGCAGGTGGTAGCTCCTGGTAGCATCTACTGAACGTAAAATGCCGGGTCCGTGATGGTCGACAAGGACAGAGTCAAATTTCAAGGTCAAGGTCAAATTTCAAGGTCAATGTCAAATTTCAAGGTTAAGGTCAAATTTCAAGGTCAAGGTCAAATTTCAAGGTCAATGTCAAATTTCAAGGTTAAGGTCAAATTTCAAGGTCTAGGTCAAAGTTCAAGGTCAAGGTCAATGGCCAAGGTCAATGTTCAATGTCAACAGTTGAGGACAACAGTATGGTGACCAGATAATTATACTACATGGTATCGGCACACTCTAGCAGACGAAAACAAGATGGTGGTCTCCAGTGGATGAAGACAAGATGGCGGCCATGACGTCATACTAGATGATGATAAAAAGTGGTGGGAGTCAGTCTGCCAGCACCCACCACGAGGGAAGGATCGGTCGTAATTTTTTTGCACTCGTCGGGTTCGAACCGAGGACTCCGAGCTCCGTGTCGAAAAAGTATGCTTTTTAAATATTTTTATTAAATTTTTATTATTTGAATTTTTTTTATAAATTTTAATTTTTTTTATTAAAATCGGATAATAAATAAAAAAAGTTAAAGATGGCGACCGTAACGAAAATTGCAACGGTGACGACATAATCCAAGATGGCGGTCATGGTATCCTTATTCCTAGAAATGGCTTAACTGAGGATTCTTAAGCCAGTTTTAGGAATTTTCAGCCGCTGGGATTTTTAAGGACTAAAAACGGGAATTTTTCCCTCGAAACGGGAAATTTTTCCCTCGAAAAGAGAAATTTTTAATTTGTGGAATTTTTTGAGTTTTTTTGGCGGAACTTTTTTCTACAGAAATGGAAATTTTGAGGAATTTTGGGCAAATTTTGCCCGATTTTGACGGATTTTGGCGATTTTTGAGGATCAAATTCAAGGTCAAGGTCAAAGGTCAAGGTCACAACCATCCAAGATGGCCGCCGTGACGTCACAATCCAAGATGGCGGACCGACAATATTCAATCCACCGCCTGGCGCCTGATCTAGTAGCCCCCAAAGTATACTACTATCTAGCCTAGCTCAAGAAATAAATAAATAATAAATAAACAATAATTTTTTTAGACACGATTTCTGTCGGAAGAAAATGAATGTAAGCCATCTAAATAATAACTTATATTCACTTCGAAAATGAAATTTTTTTGTGCATCATTTTTTTTAGTCCATAAATTCCTTCTCCATCTTGACTACAAATGCAAGGGATAAAATAAATTCAAGAATAAATTTCATCTTTCTAACATCACATCATATCTCCAAAATCGAATAATATTCATTAAATATTTAGGTTTTGTTCTTGAGTTGTTCTTGCGCTGGGAAGTAGTGATATAAATCATAATTTTGGACGGAAAACATTGTAAATTTGCACTGTATGTGATATTGTTCTAATTCCTTCTAAGGAATTCTGTGTGCTGCCTATAGGGCCTACATTTAACATTTGATGTCGGCTGATTATGGCTGGTTTTCTGTGTGTTTGTGTATTCATATTTCTTTGTTTTTTCTTAGGTTTCATTTATGATATACAGTGCAAACTAGTAATGGCGTATGTCTAAAATTATGATTTAAATTAAAGCTCTGCTTTCACTTAAAACAAATTATATTCTTTAAGCTTTTTAGTTTTTTATTTCTCAATATGCGATACACCTGCAATTATCATAGGCCCTACATATGGAACTTTCTTCGAGTGCAGGCAAATACTATACAGTTTGATATCGAACACTCAGCCTGTTCAGCATAGAAACACCTGCACATGCAGGTCCCCGAAATTCAATAAATGTCGCTTTATTAAAGCGAAGGGAATCTACAGAGGACCCCGCCCACTCGAACTCAAAGCGTTCATCAGGACGAGAGCCGGATGATAGACTACGCGTAAATGGTTGTTCGGATGTTATGCATCTTGTAGAAATACTTAACAGCTAAATCTTGCGGCCTCCTCCTCCATTCGGTTGTCGCAATTGGAAGTTGGAAGATTTAGCTGTGGACTTGGCTGACAGATGCTGGAGATGTGATGTTGTCGTGTTGTTGTAGGTATGCGTTTCCAACTGACGGTGCCACATAAGTGGAGGCCGTAGCATAATCAGGCCTTTTTTTTTTTTGTTAAGGCAGAAATTCCTCCAGTAGGTCTATTAAACTGCCAGATGAAAGAGATTTACAAATTAGTAAATATTCAGCATGTTGAATCCTAGATACGTATAAGTCTTTCCAAACTTTGTCGCTCACTGATTGTAGTTTAGGCAGGCAGGTTGTTTCTCTTGATCCAGGTGGAATATATATATATATATATATATATTTTTAGGAAACATGATGGTGTGTAGTCGAATGAAGTTGAACATTAATTCTGTATTTAAACTTCATTGTTACTTTTTCAATGGGTATCTTTGGAGGACCATTGACGATAAGCGGTCGGTTGATGAATGCTTTCATGTTGGTAGGTTCGTAGTATGCTTCTACAATTTCATTCAATAGTTCTATATCATTTTGAAGGAAGTTAGTGCCCGTACAACTGGGAATCAGAAAACTTAATTTTAATTTTTCAGCAATTTTCTCTCTTGCAAAAAAAAACATTTTTTAATGGATTCCTTTTTAATAATTCATTTACATTGTTATCTAAATTACGTGCTACAGTCGTCATTATAAACAAAGTTTTAAAGAAGTTATGGGCAATTTAACATCCAAAAACGCGGGGGTGTCTTACTGCCCCTTAAAAAATCTCAAAATTGAATTTTATAAATACTTTATGTGATACAGGAAAAGTAAAATCATATTTGACACCAGCATAAAAAATACTTCTAAAATCACCTTACAGTCTCAACACATATTTCCAAAACATTTTACATGTCGCATAGTGTAATTATTACCACCAGACGAACACGAGAACTCGCCTCATTATAGTAACCTGGTGAAGCCGTTTTTATTTGTTCAGCTCGTGATCTGCGCCATTTTGGTTAGACTCCCAAAACATTGGGTTAAGTGTAGTGTTTGCATTATGAAAACCGCTTTAAATTACTTTTTTATAGAAGTGATTGTGTTTAGCCACGGAGATTCTAATTCATACTTACTAACCATCATCAGAAGTGGTCAAACATCATAACCACAATGTTTTTGGCGTGAAAATAAGGTGGTAACGAGAGCATGCCGCCTCCTTACAATTCTTTACTCAATGGGTATATGGTCGTTAGGTGCACGTCTACGTCAATATTGTGGACGATAGCCACAACCAAAACCCGAACAGTTCCGAAGTTAACCGAAGTAAAAGGTTAGATTGGGTTCGGTAAGTGTAATAAATAATAGTTAATTATTTTTTCCGGGAGGTTTGGTTAGGTTAGGTTATCATCATTAAAATAAAAGGTTTATTAGGTTAGGTTAGCTTTATTTAGAATACTGTTTGACCGTAAAATATATAAATCCTTGCAAGATGGTGTTTCTTTCACGAGGCATCGGCCAACTTCGGAGAACTTCGGAACTGTTCGGTTATGGCTCTCATCTACGGTTATATATATATATATATATATATATATATATATATATATATACACACTAGAAAACCCGGCGAACTCCGTTTCGCCACCAAATGGCTTCGTTTTATGTAACATTTCGTTTGGTTGATTAAAAGATGAAGAATTTTTTTTTTTTGTTTTATATTTGAAAAGGAAAAATTTTATTTCATTTCACAACAGTAATGAATTCATTTCGATTACTAAAATGAAGTGTTATTTAGTTGAACTTCTCTAAGCAAATGAAAGTGAAGCCAAAGTAAATACTGAATCGAAGCGTTATACGTGTCCGCAAATTATCCGTTTCATTGAAGTGCTCTTTGGTAAACCACATTTTTTGTTTTTTGGTCTGACGTTAACACAAACAAAGCGGATGGTTTCCCAACTCGTGAACACGCAACGTATAACTGCCCATGTGAAAAACAATGATTTTCTAAATTTATTCCGCAAACACTAAGCGATTTAGTTGGATCGCCAACAATAATTGCAGCAACATCATTAACGGTGGGTGCATTGAATCTTCGCACATGTTCACCTGTTGGGGTACAATCCGCTCTTATGACAAATTTGTGCGTATCCAATGCTGTTTTGAACATATTAACCACAGCATTATTAGCGTGAAAAAATGCTTGCAACTGTTCAATAATTCGTCTCTTTAACTGTTGTGTTCCCTGTATATTGCACCGCACATTCAGCTGATCCACCATCGACGAAATGAAATATATTTGCAGAAATTGATGCGGTTCATCTGGTGTTGGCACCATTGAACCATTCAAATGATATATTTGTCCTTGTATCTGTAATTGCAAACAAACATTTGTTTAAGAATACGGTGTAACTTCTGATCGTGTGATGGTGTAGTGTGTGGTTTATATGTAGTTGTTATGTATTGCAATTCATTGTGTTGGTGTGAGTGATACTTTACCTTGCAAGTCGGCATGAAGCCGCCTTCTCGAATGATATTAGCTCCAAAGGAAGTCATGCGAAAGCAGTTATTGTATTCAAGGATGTGTTGAAGAAAATGTCTGGAATCGGGATCACTTCCATCGAACAATGGTTTCAGTGGCTGTGGTGGTGTAAGTAATGGATCCAGTTTGACTTTTCCACTTGCGCAGCACAATCCAGCCGTTTCTCTTTTGAACTTTAACGCATTGCAATATCGGCATATAGTCGTCATTGGTCCAATATCTAAATTTTCATCATCACTGTAGTTCGCAGTGGGATCATATTGGAATGCCAAGCGATTGTATGATGCCAATGATCTTCGTGTGCTCACGCGTTGTCTCAATCGGGCATTTTCTCTTATTATATTTTGTCTTTCTTCGCTTAAGTTCTGTGAATACACTTGTTGCTGGCTTGCATGTCTTGTGCGGCGGCCGATGTTGGCACGTCGTCCTCTAGGCATTTTGGGCTATGGACAGAGTGGTGAATTTAACCTCAAATGCACGATCCACATAATTTACACAGTTCAACTTACGACCTTAAAGACAAATGCCTGCTGTTGAAATTGAATAAAAATTTGCACAATATACGTTATATGTTTTTTTTTACTTTTTTTTCACAATTTCACAGTGAACACAATACCGGTTTGTCACATGAAATTAACTGAGCAGAGAACAATGAGTAGCTGTCAAACAATGTATCACGCACCGGCGCCATCTACTTAAAATGTTGGTTTGTCCTGAATTTTTCCTGAATTTTCTTTGCTATAAACCTCACGGAGCCCGAGACCTTTCCAACGACTGCAAAACCGTGGAAATCTGTTCGTGCGTTCTGGAGTTATAGCGTCAGGAAGGAAAACCCGACTTATTTTTATATAGTGTATATATATATATATATATATATGACCGTGCTATCACCCTCGTGAACTGTAGGCTTCCTTCCATATTTAGTTTATGGCTGATATGGTGGCGTTAGGAATTAGGTTGATACCACCTCACATTACAAATAATATTATTAGCATGGAGTTGCGAATTGACGCAAAGAACAAATAAATAACTGAGTAAAATATTTCATCTGACATGTTAGTGTAATAAGCAGTTATAATATAAATATACCCTGTTTGTAAGTAATTTTTTTTATATAAGTGATAACATACATTTTATATTCTATGGTTGTTTTCAGTATGTCAGCACAACAAATACCAAATAGTTATTTTGTCTATGCATCAAGTTACTAATAGACTAAATATCAATGTAAAATAGACTAAATATCCACGTATTTTTTAATTCAGTAAAATAAATTTTAGTAACGTAAGTTATTAAGAAGTATAATTGACCAGATATTTTTCTACCGTGAGTGTAAAAAAAAACAACTAGGCGATTAGAGCAAAAAACTTTCAGAAAACCTTGTAAAACGGTGAGTGTTTATTGCTATCAACAATATAATATTACAACCTATCTTAATATAAATAATACATGTGAGAATACTCAAGATTATATTTGGATTAATAAATCTGTTTTATGTTCCTAAACATTTCAGAAAGTAAAATATTATGACATAATGAACAGAATTTAATGAAAATAAATAGATAAATATACTTTCTATGTCGATATTTTTTGCATTTGTACTATTCCGGTTAAATCATAATTTAATATTGTATTTACCTTACAACATTTTAACGGACAATCATCAAAAACTTTATATCATTTTTTTGCGTAAATTAATGTGATCTGATTTAAGTAATATTTTTTTGTAATGAGTACAAACTTATTTGAGGTAACCTCAAAACTGCTCAATAGTGACCATAACATTTAATCAGTATAAAACAGTTGTGTAGACACTATTCAATTAATTTGTTGTTCCGCATACAGAAGCTCGTAAAAATTCCACATTTTGTTCAGGCTAAAGGTGTCAATGTTGTAAATATGTAGAGTCGCAGTATATGCGAAAAAAAATGCTAAAAATCCGAAAATACTTTTATTCTATGCTCTTTCACTTCCTCTTTTCAAATCAACAGGCGGAGAAAAGACATTCCAAATACTTTAGGAGATATCGAATTTTTTTAATTTTCATCACAATACCTGCGTATTCATGCTGCGATTACCATTGTTTCTTGTTTATGAGTATCTATTATGTTTATTATTGGACAATTTTGTCACGTGACAGTTCCGTGATTGGCCAGTATTCAAATGAACCAATACGTGATTATTTATTTATTTATTTATTTATTTATTAATGTTCCGTCGGAGGTATCGCGACGTAGGTGAACGACTACATCATTTCCTTCTAATGGCAAAGGTACCCGCCTCCAACTTAGGTGGGCTTTTAACGTTTCTAATTTTAAAGTACTTATTTTTTATTTGGATATTGTTGCGCAAGTAATAAGTAACAAAAAAATTTTAAATGACTTGTTAATGTTCATCATTTGTCCAGGTTTATTAGGTCAGGTCAGTTACATTATAAATACTTTAAAACTAAAGAACCATTAAAATTAAATCATATTATTTTTAATGTACGCTTAGTTTGAAAGTATTCATAATGTAACTGACCTGACCTAATCGACCATTTTAGTTCCTACTGTTCATCCTTTGTCCCGGTTTGTTTGGTCAGGTCAGTTACATTATAAATATTTTAAAACTAAACAGCCATTAAAATTAATTCACATTATTTTTTATGTCCGCTTAGTTTGAAAGTGTTAATAATGTAACTGACCTGACCTAATCGACCATTTTATTTATTACGCATTCACGAACACACGGCAAAATAACAAAAATGGCATCGTTCGAATGGTTGTACAGGTGTTGTATTGCTAAATTAAAAAATTCGATATCTCCTAAAGTATTTGTAATTTCTTATCCCCGCCGGTTTTAATGAAAAGAGGAAGTGAAAGAGCATAGAATAAAAGTATTTTCGAATTTTTAGCTTTTTTTTCGCATATACCGCTACTTTACATATTTACCTTCAATTAATTTGTTGTTCCGCATACAGAAGCTCGTAAAAATTCCACATTTTGTTCAGGCTAAAGGTGTCAATGTTGTACAGGTACTTCACTTAATATTAAGCTGACGGCTGAAAATTGTGACATAAAAAAACATAGGTCATATATTATTCATTTTGTAAGCTGTCAAATTCTGAATGTTCGCTTATCAACTTTCAAAATGTAATACCTCATCATGGACAGAATTGTACCTAGTTCATAGCATTCAGGATTTTAGTGAGAGTGATTCGCCGTATATAATTATTAGGTGATAAACAAGAAGCTGAAGTACTACCTACTTTTTTGGACAGAACATTATACATGTCAGTCAGAACATGCGTTGTAATGGGTTTATTCACAGTGATCCAGTTAGTAAATTGGATTATTTTTTTTTAATTCTTAATAATAAACTTTCTTGATTAAAGAAGGAACATAACCCGTTATTTTGGGATTTTTGTTTATAATTTATATTTAGAATTAGCTATCTTAATACGAAAAGACACAGCTATGTTTATATTTCCAAGTTTACTTACGCTGTTATTGTCTATTGTAATTGAACAAGTTAGTTTATTTTCTTTTCAATTCAAATCGTTTTATTTCAATAGAAATTGTTTATTTCGATTATGTTACATGTTATTTCACTTTATTTCATTTATTTGAGTATATTTGGTTACATTTAATTCATTTATTTGGTTTTAATTCATTTTGTTTGATACATTAGGTTTCAATTCATTTAATTTGGTTCCATTTCATTTCCATTTGTTTTGTTTCAAATTATTTAGTTAGTATCATTTTCATAAGTATAATGATGTATCATTGCAACACATTTCAATTAGTAACTTTTTATTCTATATGTTTTAATTCAGATCATTCAATCCGTTTATTTTCGTTTCAATTCAAATCATTTTTATTTCATTACAATTCGTTTATTTTGACTCCGTTGCATGTTATTTCACTTTATTTCACTAATTATCATAAAAAGCTTCAGTTTACTTCAAATTTACACTAGGTTGCATATGTTAACCTAATCAACGGTCAGAAACAATGTCATGTGGTTTATCGACCGATAACTAAACAATTCGTATAGTTTTGACAATGTCTGGACAGTATTAAAAACAATTAGAGAGTGATAAATATGATTACCTCCAATAGAGCACTTTTTTCAAAATCTTCAAACCCTTAAACCATCTAACCTTTTATTTTCATCGTTCATTCTTACTTAGGATACTCTACAGACCCAGTTTGAGTGAGAAAACATTTAGTTATTTTTCGTACAATCGCTCGAATACTATTGTACCTAGATACCTTTACGAAATTTTTTACTCAAGTAAAAGATTGGAATTCTTCAAACTACCCATTAAATTTTACATCGCATTGAGCCTTCTGTACACACACACACACACACAAACGCATACGTTTTTTACAAAATTACCTCATCATTTTCAGTTAACTGGGGGAAAAAAATTGCCTATTTGTAAATAGAATCATCAAACCTATAGTGTTAGGGGAGAAAACATGTCTAAAACTGTTACGGTGACGGCACAAAACTATTGTTAAATTGTTTTTAGGGAATGAGTACAACTGTAATAATACTGTACATAGACACGAAGTTATGGTGTTGAGAATCTCTTCGTGTGTTATCTCTCCCTGAAACGAAAAGAAACCATCAATAAATCGATCATTTAAAAATTGTTACGGGATCAAATTGTTTCAGTCAGTGTGACGTCGTTTGTTGTTTTTCTTCCCAGCGCGCCGACGATGCTGTTCGACCCCGAGACGTCGATCGTGGAGGACGGCTACGGATCGATCTTCGACAACGAGACGGGCAACCAGGTGATCGTGCGCCGCTACACGCTGACCAACTCGGCCGCCATGGCGGTGCAGGTGATCAGCTACGGCGCGACCCTCGCCTCGGTCTGCGTGCCCGACGCCGACGGCGTGGTGAACGAGGTGACCCTGGGGTTCGACGACCTGGAGGGCTACCTGGCCAACGGGGCGATGGTGGGCGCGACGGTGGGGCGCGTCGCGAACCGCGTCTCCAACGGCTCGTTCCGCGTGGACGGCGTGGAGCACTGCGTGCCGCAGAACGAGGGCACCAGCAGCCTGCACGGCGGGCCGAACGGCTTCGACAAGGCCGTGTGGCGGGGGCACCTGGAGGGCGGCAAGGTGCTGGTCATGAGCCTGCTCAGCCCCGACGGCGACGCCGGGTACCCGGGCGACCTGCTGGTGAACGCCAGGTGCGGCTGCGGCCTTGCCGGGGATTACACCTCACCATCCTAGCATATGACTTGGCTTTGGCTACTTGTTGAAGTCAACACTTGTGAACTGCGTGGTTGTCACGATAGTTGTGGTCGCCCGCGTGAAATAGTAGTTGTAACATCGCGGCGCTTATTGCAGTGTGCGTATACCGTCTCTTTCCAGTACACTATATAAATCTGCTGTCAGCGCTGTCTTTGTTTTAGTATGCTTTGTTGCCAGATTTTGGTATATCCATAGAGCACAAAATTTTAGGCTGGTAGATGAGGAATTTAAGCTTCTTTTGGGGCATCTCTATAATTAATTAAATACATAATTTTAAGCAAATATTATTTTTTTTTCATCGACCGACGATCGAACCGAGTACAGGAATCAATCCAATAAATATATTGGTAGGTAATTTGTAAATGATTTATGGATTTTTTTCGTAATTTTTCGATGTAGCGGCCAAGATGGCCGACAATAGTGGCGGATGCTACGACAGCTGACAATCTGGTGACACACTACTTCATTCTTGCGAAGAAAAAATAAACCAGTATGGTGGCAGCGGACTGTATCAGATGAAAACAAGATGCCGGATGCAAGATAGCTGCCATAACGTCAAACTGGTTAGCGTATTATATTCCTTGGCATAAGTGGTGGGGGTTCAGTCTGCCAGCAAGCACCATTGAGTTGTATTATTATTAGTTTCCCCTTACCAAGTTCGAAACGAGGACTCTATGGACCAACACGAGTGTTTTTTTTTTTAAATTTTACTAAATTTGTAATTAAATTATTTTTTACAATTTTTAATTTTTTCTCTTTTTTTTTTATAGAAATTACAGATTTTCAAAATTGTGGGCGTGTACTCATAATACAAGATGGTGTTATCCAAGACGGCGGAAATTTCTAGGATCCTAGATGGTGGACTCCAAGATGGTGGAAAATTTATATACTTCAAAATGGTGGCTGTGATGACGTAAACCAAGATGTCGGCCAGGTTAAATGTCAATATTAAAGGTCAAATGTCCCAGCAATTTACTGGATGGCAGGTGGGAAATTTAAGCTGTATTAGTGACTTTCAGACCTTCCACAATTTTTTTGGGAAATAAAGCGGAAATCTTCTCGAAACCGGAATTTTTCCCTCTAAAAGGGTATTTTTTCAATTATATTTTTTGAGATTTTTTAGGTGGAATTGTTTTCATGAAAACTGAAAATTCCGGGTTATTTTGGTGAATATTTGGTCAATTTTGGAGAACTGTGGGTCAATTTTTGCGAATTTTGTAGATCAAGGTCATCTGCCGTAACGTCAGAATCCAAGATTGCCGATTCCCGGCTTCAGCTCTAACTCTGAGGCGGCCATCATTTTAAGCTGTTGTCGTGATGTGAGATCTGTGTAGGCGGATGCTGTTGTATAAAACATTTTCCTTTCATTCATCGGTAATCTGACATTCCATCGCTTTCTCCCTTGTTTCTCGTATTTTCATAGCACAGCACGCACTGCCCTCAAGCGTTTCGCCGGTGAGTTCCGAGCATATATGTATTGTGTGTTGATTTGCGGTTATCTGGTAATGTTGTATTACCCCTTAAAATAAGTACCGTGAATCTTGAAACATCTTGTATGTATTGTTTCACTCCGAGTAGTTCCTTAGCCTGCCGTCGACAACAGTTAATGATGCTGAAATATGGGGAATCAGCAGTTTATATACCACTAGGTCTTCGAATACTAATGCGTGAATTTAAATGGATTTTTTACTGCGATTGCTTCTTGAAGCCAATGCATCGTCTGAAGAAGAGGACGCATTACAGATTCCGAACCGTCGTGAATCGTCGTCTTTATCTTCTTACTTGGTTGTTTTATTTCCGTTGTGTGTCCTTTATGTTTGGAATTTCGTAAGTTCCACCAGTTCTAAGTTAAGTGTTCCTAACTTTTAATTGTTTGAAGTTAAGTATTTATAACTGACTGACTAGCTGTGCCCGCGACTTCGTCCGCGTGGAATAGTGTCTTTTGGTAGCATTTTTAATTATTTAGGCTAATTATTATACAAATAAGACACATACGTATAAATACTTTAATGAGCTATTTCACCCCTCCCCCCTCCCCCTCCCGCGCGGCAGCACAGCTCTCATTGTGTACGTCGCGGTGCTTGGCACGTTTATTACTCGCGTTAACTTCAGTTTCACATTTTGTAATGACTCTGTAAATGTTACATCAGAATAGCTCTAATATTTTGTCTCTTGTCGCAAACTTATAAAACATTCACATAAACCTTGCATATTTCCATACAAACTTTCATCCTCTATTCCTTATTGTTATTTTACACCCATGAGGGTGAAACTTTTACAAACTTTGAATGTCATATTTATTTATATAGAATCAACAGCCTAAAAAATAAGTTTCAAGCTTCTAGCTCTCAAAATGACGATACTTCCATACAACTTTTCATCCCCCCTTTTAACCCCTTACAACCCTTTTTTCGCATTAAAAAGTAGCCTATGTCATTTTTCAGGCTCTAGACTATCTGGGTACCAAATTTCATTTAAATCGGTTCAGTGGTTTTGGCGTGAAAGCGCGACAGACAGACAGACAGAGTTACTGTCGCATTTATAATATTAGTAAGTAAGTAAGGATAACAGTATAAGTTTTTTTTCTTTGGTTATATCATTCCTGAGTTACGTGACTCGGTGTTACGTGTTTATAAATCACGACCGTTCTGAGATTTTATGTTTTAATGTTATGTTCGTTTTAACTGATGGTGTTTATAAGATATATGGGTGTTTTTGGTATGACTGTGTTATTATTTTATATTTACGTTCCACACGGTTAAACTTGCCGAATTTTTGAGTGGCTGAACTTTCACAAATTAAAAAAGTATATAAATATCACATACATTTTTTTATAATTAGCTGGCAAAGTTGCATTTTTAATTTATTTTTTTTTACTTTGACTAAGAATAATGAAATGAAATATAAAACTGGAACTTTTTAGGTTTAAAGTCAATTTTACTGGCTACAGTGTGAATTTGTTTAATATTTACAAAAAAAAATATTTTTTTTCATTTTAGCTGGCTTTCTAAAATCCTCATAATTTAAACGATTTAAAAAATTTCACGAAATTGAATACTTTGTCTTAATAGAAATTGAACTTTACCTCGTAGTAGCCACCAGCAATGCCTTTAAACCCAAAAAGTTTCAGTTGTTAATTCTACTTCGTTCTCCTTATATATATATATATATATATATATATATATATATATATATATATATATAGCACAAAAAATTCAAAAAAAATTAACTTTGCCAACTAATTATGACAAAAAGTATTATGAAGTTGGTCCACTAGAGAAGTCTCCAAGTGTAGGGTAAGACAGTGCGCTGTAACGGGACTGCCGCCAGGTACTTCCTGACGACGGACAACGCCCTGGTGATCAGCACGACGGCCACGTGCAGCCGCAAGACGCCGGTCAGCCTGACCAGCCACCCCTACTTCAACCTGGCGGGCCACGAGGCCGGGCCCAAGGGCCTGTTCGAGCACGAGGTGTGCGTGAACGCCAGCAGGTACCTGGCGACCAACCAGTGGAAGGTTCCGACGGGCGAGCTGCGCAGGGCGGAGGGCGTCATGGACCTGAGGGTCCCGCAGGTGGGTCCTGTCTCCCGCGCCACACGTGGTCGAGTCATCTCTGGACAGTGTGCTTGTACGTTGGATACGAGCAGGGGCGCAACAACAAGGGGGGGGGGGCAAGGGTATCTTGCCCCCCCCCCCCACTGAAACCATGAAGTGATGGCAAACGGGGGCAAATGAAGTGCCGTGTAATCAATTTTTAAATAATAAAACTGCTTAAATAGCACCATTTTCCACCTTGAAATATAAATTTTCCCGGGGCTGGACCCCCCGACCACCAGCTTCAACAGGGGGGATCGATGATTCTTTATAAAAAAAAAGTATATTGTCCCCCCCTCCTTTTGAAAATTTAGTTGTTGCGTTCCTGAATACGAGGGTTGTCCGGAAAGTTTCCGACCGCAGCATGAAGATGCCAGCACTCGTCAACAAAAACTGGGGAATGTGTTGACTCGTGCTTTGGAATGTATTCTCTGGAATTTCAGCAAATTTTGAACGTGTATTTGTTTGTTTGTTTGTTTTTTTTTTTTTTTTTTACAATTGTTTGCGTGAGTCAATGAGCATGTTTTTTTTTTGACGTGACAACGTCTTATAAATCGATGAACGCCGGCTGCACGCACGAAAAAGTGTCCCGTTACGCTCTGTTCCGTTACGCTGTCGGCGAGTGCGGTAATAATAGGTTATGTTACAATTTACTAAAAAATTATGGTGATTCATATAATTGATGATATATATTTGATTACAGTTTATTTATATGAAAACTTGTTCATAATTATATTTAAACTTTATAGCTAAACGCCAGTTTTTAAAATTAATTACAAGTCATCTACACGTGAACTGTTTCGTCGACTGTTTATAAAGTGAAGTGAAAAGTTAATGTGGTTTTCATTGCGTATTACAACAACAATTTCGGCAATAAAGGTTAATTATTCTTGCATTTTAAAAATCTGATTACGAGTATAATTTCAAGTGTTTATTCTTTTATTATTAAAATAAAATGATTCAATTTTATTCATAAAAGTATGCAATCATTTCATAAATGTTTTGTTATGACGTCACGTTAAACTATCGTCCGTAAACCGTCTTTACAGACAACCAATTTTTTTTTGTGAAAATGGATAATTGATTATCGAGCTGTGAAAGGCAATACTCCCAAATTAAAGACGAGTTGGACGCTGTGTACTGGGACTCGGCGCCATCACTTACCACAGTGATATTTCGGGCAGCTGAATTCAAACATGGTAGAAACCAGCCTGGGTGACGATGGACGTTTGCGACACCAGAAACTGCGAAGGGGGAATCAGCTTAAAAAAAAAAAAAGGCAAAGACTGTTCCTTTGGCCGGGAAATTTATGATGATTGTTTTCTGGGATAGTCATGGAAATATTGTCTTAATCATTCATCTTAAAACAGGAAGGAAAAAACATGACAGGAGCAAACTTCGCATCATTACTTGACAAGTTTAAGGTATAAATTACAGAAAAGGGTCATATTTGCAAAAACAAGAAAAAATTTGTTTCATCAAGACAATGCACCAGCTCACACCTCAGCGGTTGCTATGGCTAAAATCTACGAACTGCGGTTTGAACTGCTTGACCACTCTTCTTACTCACCAGATCTAAACTCAACTGACTTTTGATTGTCCCTAGGCTAAAAGTTGCGCTCGGATGACAGGGATTTTTGTCGAATGAGGAGGCCTTCACCTTCGTAAACAACAATTTTGCAGAGATTCGCGCATACGATTTTTAAAAAAAACAACTGCGCCCAAAATTTCTGAAATTTCAGAGAGCATATTCCAAGTCATGCGCAAACACATTCCGAAATTTTTGTTGACGAGTGCTGGCATCTTCATGTTGAGTTCGGAAACTTTTCAGACAACCCTCGTACTACCGATGTGCATGCAATAAGCAAAAACTTTAAAATATACAGAAATTATTCCATAGAACATAATTTTAACGTTTACATTCATCAACCCCATTTCACAATCACCATTTCGCAAGCACAAGCGGGCCCCATCAGTGAGGGCTTCCTAAAACAGGGGGCCCCGGGACCCCCTGTTTCCCCTCCCCCGGATCTACGCCCATGTCGTTAGCAATAATTGTTGGTTTTGGTATTCATTACTGCCCGTTAGATTTATACATAACAATTTCCGAACGTTCTGTAAAAGAGTATAAAAGCTTCGAAATATGTTAATTAAGCCTTGTCCTGCCGCAAATGGTATGTATGAATAGCTTAAAATGTAATTTTAAATCATTTTCGCCGTGATTAACCATTTTACACAATATCGCTTTCAAAACAAAAACTGCACTGTGAATTGCAGAAAGAAAGACATTGTTTTAAAAGAAAATGTACGAAAAATTTGCAATAGGTTTATTTTATTGTTTTTACGGTGTTCTGCCGTTTAAAACTTAAACATTAAACCTAGTTCTTGTTTGTTTCTTTCTCATAGCCGTATTCGCGCCTTATAGTGTTTAAAACTTCCGTTCAACATCTTTTTTTACTGTGAAATAATTTTACAATTTAGATTTTAGGTTTGGAATTCTTAGACCTAACTATTGTCTGTGTACTTTTTTTTTTCATTTGTTATTTACCTTCACAATGAGCCAGTAAATCCTGAGATGTAACAGATCACTTATCAAACTATAAAATATTTTATTTTAGTCACCGCAGTGCATAACACTTGTAGCTTTAGGAAGGCACGATAGTATTCAATAAAAACGCACCGGTATACGCTTCGGAAGAATAATTTTGCTATGCCATCCAATGCTTCTGTATTTTAAATACCTGCCACCTTTTAAGCTTTATGCATAAAATTTACTTATTATTGTAGAGTTCGTGATGTTACGCAAATATGTTGTATTTACTCATCTTAAAAAATTTCATAATGAAAGTGCTATTTGAGTCTGTACTCTGGAAATCTCGAGGTGAAAAAA
Organism: Bacillus rossius redtenbacheri; assembly: GCF_032445375.1. Lineage (NCBI taxonomy): Eukaryota > Metazoa > Arthropoda > Insecta > Phasmatodea > Bacillidae > Bacillus > Bacillus rossius. The sequence continues at coordinate 35,385,637 of NC_086336.1, forward strand.
AAAAAAACATTGACGTGTCTCACATTGCCTGTTGCTAGATGAGAAACTTTGTTTATACGTTGTTTCGTGTAGTTGTTGATCGCGTAGTTGGCTTCTCTGAAGGATATTTGATGGATTTTTAGAAAATGGTGTTTTTATGGTCTTCACCCAGTGACTCAGTGTGCTATTTTTACGTTTATTTTAACAACTGGCTCCGATCAGCATCCAGACTACATTTCACTCCGATGGCCGTGATAACGACTCCACCAAGCCGGAAAGTGTTTATTGGTTATTCGCAGTCACTCCAGCGAGATTGCAACTCTCGGGCTGGGACGTGGGAAGTGGTCGGTAGCAGATGGCACTGCCAAGTCGCCCCCAGGCAGCACAAACCCCCCGCGCACTGCCGGCCCCCGGTACCCCAGCAGGTCGCAGGGCACATCCCAGCCAACAGCGGGAGAGATGCGCGCGCCCCGAGAGACGACCGCAGACTAAACAACTGAGGCCTGGTGTTCTAGCGCAGTTTTTTTTATAGGGTCCGATCGCAGCTGAGCTGTGATTGGTCCCTGTGGTCGGCCCTAAATGGCGGATGGATGGAAAACGCAGGTGGATGGTCTGTCCAATCAGGAAGCATTTGCATTGAAGGAGCCACAAGCTAGCCTTTCGTTAGTTCTTCTATGATGATTGTTAATGATTTTTGCAAAGAAAATAATTCCAGATTTAAATTAATTGGTAGCCTTCTTCTCTAGTACGAGATTTTTATTTATCTGTTGAGAGACATGCTCTAAAATTTTGTGAAACCTTGTGTGGTAAAGTGAAGTCTTATTACTTGAGGTGCAATACCAATCATGTCAAGGGCGCAAATCTTAAGGATTCGCAAGGGGTTCCAGCGGAGATTTCCAGGGAGGGGGGGGGGGTTTGCCCGAGAGTTTTCTACGTGGGGTTAGCCGATAAGTCATCTCTGGATACGGTGCCTGTATGTTGTATTCTGCCCATATTTTGGCCTACGTACATTCATTAAGCAGAAAAAATTAAAATATACAGAATGTTTTCCATAAGGCATAGTTTTGACATCAACCCCGTTCCACAGTCACTCGTTTTTGCGAGTGCAGACAACCGCCCCCCCCCCCCCCTCAGTGAAAGGCTTCCCAATTCCAGTTGGGCCGTTCCCTCCGACCGCTCCTCCTGGAATCTACGTCCATGATTCGTGTCATAATCAAAAAGATGATAGTGAATTAGTGGTAGGACCTTGAACAACATGTTTATTAATGGATACTCTTGAAGTTTAGGTAAAATATGTCTACTTTACCTGTGGCATGTGATTATTTAGAATATAAATTCCCTTTTGAGAGCGAGGTATTAAAACATGCTAAAGTAGAATGATTAAGTGGTAATGAAAATCCACTTGTTATTCCATTCGTTATTTTGTGAAGTTGTTCTGCATCATTCTTCCTGTTAAAGAAGTGTTGCAATGGAAGAAATTCACAGATAATTTACAGCCCATATAATTGATGATAACATTTAAGTAATTGTTGATAAATATACCAAAGTTGACTCTGAAATAGGCTAACTTGTCTGATACATGAGGAATTGGTGGGCTGTTTAAGAATGGCATTATATTCTATGTACCCCATAGTAACGAAGAATGTGAGCGCATCTTAAACTTGGCGAAGAAAAACAAAACAACTCGGATCATCCATGTTAAACGAGACTCTTCCATCACTGTCTGTTTTAAAGTGCAATAAGTCTGGTGCTTTTCATGGACAAAGTTCTAATAATGATTATTTTTTTTGCAAAAAGGAAAGAAGGTGACTTCTACAGCTTTGAAATCTAAACAAAGTTCCACACTAAACTGTAAAATCATACTTTATTTTCCAGGGTATGTTTGTTTTGAAAATCAAGTAGATAGCTCTTGTCAGAAACAATAGTTTGGTAGTGATGTACTATAAAAAGCTAAGAAGTCTATTTCTACAGCACTGACATTGAAGCGACGTTCCAATGCTAATGCTCATCCATGTGTCTAGCTGAATAGATTTCCATTTATTCACGTGAATTATTTTACTGGGAATCTACATCATAATTTTGATTTTGATTTTGAATTTTATATTTGAAATTTTTTGTTATCACGTTTTGGAACTCGATGGCTGTAACAATACTTTATTCATGCCTGTAAAAAATCTTAAGCATTTTTATAATATATATGAATAAATTTAAGCACTATATTTTCCAGGTAGGCTGTTGACTTGCTTAAGTTGGATTACAAATAAATTAATAAGGTTTGGGAAAATGTTGATTGGAAAATATTTTTACGTGAGAATTTGTTTGAATGGATTACGCACATTTAAAAAAATCCATCTATTTTACCCGTGGGGGGTTTGAAAAGTTGGCAGGTATTAAAATAAGTAATTTTATTGATTAAATATATGTTTTTTTATTTGACTAGACGTATCGTGTTCTTAATTTCAATGTTTTATTTATAAGAGGCAGGAGAATCTTGTTCAAAATCACAGCAATGATTAAGTACCCAACGTTTCAAATGAAGCATGAGGACAATAGGTAAAAAGAACTCTTACATTTGAATTGAACTCGGCTGAGTGAGACCATAATTTCAAAATAAAATATGAATTCATTCACATTAGTCCCGATCACTGTTTCATAAGCATGTTTCTGCATTCAGTCTTTCACGCCGATGAAATGGGCAACGTTTTACACATACATACATGCATACATACATTCATACATTCATACATACATACATACATACATGCGTGCGTGTGTCGTTACGCTATAGCAGGTGTCATTGATGCGATGAATAATGATGCAATTTACATACCACGCGAAGCCATTAACAGCTTTCTGCGATGTATGTACTCACTGATATCCCATCACATTGATTAATTTTGCGCCATTTGAAAACAAAAATGTTATTTTCAAACAGCGGCACAGATTTTTGCTCCACAAAACCCAATTCCTTCAATGCGTTTTTTTTTTTTTTTTTTTTTAATTTTGGTGGCACAACTAGAGATCAAACTTACTGAAGCAGTAACTTAGCAAATGATCGTGAGTTTCAGATCCAAACGCTTGAAATAGATTTTTAAAAAACCTCTACACTTCAACCAATGTGCCATATACATATGAACACTTAGGTTATGGAATCTGAAACGACACAATCACTTTTTACTCTGTTGGAACGAAAATATGCATTTTAAACCTCATTGTCGCAGATTTCATATTTAAATAGTTCTCGCCTAAGAGCAAAATGTTTGTACACGCCAGCTAACAAAGGCGAAGATGCATTTAGACATTGCAGTCATCCTGCTGGAACTATGTCACATGGGACTCCCATAACTCTGTTAATTATGCGTTTCTGGTGACCTTGATGTCGAAGAGATGATAAAACTCATATATGTACCTATTAGTCAGTGGAGTGGTTATCGGTCCTGGGGGTTTATTCTAAGTTTCTCATTAATTCTATCATAAGTTTGCGATATCGATTCCGACATACTGCTCAGTCACCGATCGGAACAAATAATTTTTACCGAGAAGTGTTTGAAATTCTATTATAAGTGCTCAATCGGTACGAAGGTCTGCTCTCTCGGCAACGTTCGGGTCTGAATATTCCCACTACTTCTCTCTTCCTTCCCCTCTCGGAGTTACAGAAGAGAAACATGACGTCACTAAACAGCCGTTCAATCTTCATAATTTATCACCAAATAGTAGTCATTTATATTAACGGTCAGATATTGTAGAAATATGGAACATCATGCATTAGATATAATACAGAATAGCAAATGAAAGAAACATCGTGACTTCGTTTAGCACAAAGCAAAGGAAATTTAGAGTGAAGTGTCCCGCTGTATGCCGATAAATCTTTGCATTTAAATTAGAGGAAAATGGTATTTGTCCGATGAAAAATCCTATACGGTATACACGAGGGAGATAATGATAAATTTGATGTAACACTATATGTTATTTAAATATCATTCTTATAAGTCAGAAAGGCGGTAAATTTCAACCCAGTGTTTTTACGGCTGCTGAGAAAATTCGTACATTAAATATAGAAACACTTAAAGAATACGCCTTTAAAAGTTTAAAACAGAATACCGGTCAACAAAAAATAAATACGAGCATAATCATGCTCTACATTTTTTTCAAAGTAGTTATATATATATATATATATATATATATATATATATATAATAGTACAAAGAAAAATTGTATCAGTTAAGTTAGTTCGGCGGACAGTCTGCCTTGGGAGTTCCAAGTCATAGCAGATGTATGTACATGCAAGTGCGTTCGACATACGTGAGTAGATTTCGCACCACGCGGTTATAAACAGTTTCAGCCCGGCTCTGCCTGCTTACATCCACACCTACATAGCAAACACCGTCGTATAATCCTGTTAACATGGATGCGCAAACACGTACGAAACGCTTCAACACGCTTTGTGTGAAGTGTCAAACAAAGCCAATGGATGGATCTACACAACTGGATGGACGAGACACTCCACACAACAGGAAGACGAACTGGTGCTGTCCAGATGGACGGTCGCCAACGATGAGTGCATTGACACATCGCGAGAAGATCATGCGAACGACGGACGGTACATCCCAGATTCTACCAGCATCGTATGAGTCAATTTTGGCCGACGTTGCAATTGCCCTAGGAAAACCTCAAAACAGTGCGCGCGATCAACCTGCCTGTTGAAGTTAACAATTGAAATATTATTAATGCTCTGGCACCGTAAGACAAAATTTTGTCTTTAACCTCTGGGCTCTGGGTAGGGGTTGGGACATTACAAATCAAATACAAGGTGGAAACCGGAGTACGTGTTGTAAAGACTGCCGTGGATAGTGGAAGGTCGCACAGGCGTGGCCGTGTACGACAGTCAGCCACAGACGCGCAGTACCTGCATGTAGCGTGCCGGCTTCGCGCGGATGACCTGCCCCACAGCACCGCGCCGCGTCACGCACTCGAGGGCTCATTGTACAGAAAAAAATAGACACAAATTGACCAAATAAACAACAACATTTGAACATTTATTAAACTTCGGTCATTACTTCGTCTTGGTTGTAGGAATCGAGATCTGCGGAGTACGCTCATTTGTTTTTTTTTGTTAGAAAAAAGGGCGGGGGGTTTACAACTCCTCCTATGGGGGGGGGGGGGGGGTGGAAATTAAACAAGGGAGGGGAAGATTTGTAAAATAATTTGCACAAAGTAGGTCGAGTAAGGTATCGTTCATTAAAGTTTTTATTTTTTCTGAATCAAATAAAACGATAGACTATTGATCGAATTCGACGATAGTCATATATTTTAAAAGTTATGATCTATTTTATGTGAAAAATACAGTAAAATCGCAATATTTTACGGCTGAACAATATTTTATAAGGCGCAAATAAATAAATAAATAATTAGTAGTACCTACATATTATATGAATTGAATCGTGTTTTCCAGGGCATGTTGATGAATTTTTAAAATGTAAAACAGTAATTATAAAGAGCCATCCAAAGTAGGGAATGTTGGAATTCTCCCTCTGTTCTTTTGTAATCCTGCCCCCCTCCCCCCTGTTACTTGTTATGTCGTACTACTGTTGTCGAATCATTCATTGGTGGTTACTGTCTTATGTAATATGATTTGGATAACGTTGACATGATTCCCGAAGAAAATTAAGACATTGAAAATCCAATATTAGACTTCGGTATTTCACCCCCTAATAGATAAATAATTTTCTCAAACACAGTTAACATTGATTTCACAACTAAAATTCTGTAAAGTTATGGATTCAGTGCATATAAATGATGATTTTTGTTCGCAAATGTTTCATAGCAGAGAGATGCATCTGAACATTATAAAAATTTCGATTCTATATTTCATAGTCAGTAGTGGATTGGAATATGCATTTGAACATTATAAAAAGTATGATTCTATATTTCATAGCAAGTAAGTTCCTACATTAATACCAAATCTTGCCACATTTATTAGCAGCAAATGTTTCACCTGCCCTTTCAAATGTCTCAGTCACAATACGAAGCATAATTCTACTCACACGAACTCGCGTTGCAGCTTCTATGCTCGTCTCAACACAATGCAATTAATGGCTGTTAAAGTCTTATGGTACGCAAGACATTCCTCAAAAACAACTCGTTCAGACGAGACTGCATGCAATTTATCAGCGCACGACTGCAGCAGTATTGTCGTGATAAACACAAGTCCCAGAAGTCATTAAGTCCTTCGTGAATGGTGTTGTATGTCTACACCAACGCACTGTCAGCTTCCAAAATCGAAGTCCGTATCAAAGTTTGACAGTTGCCCTCGCTCAAACACACGTCACTCCCAGCCACACTGTTGCCACACACCACACCCTGAAAACATAAAATTTCAAGTCCCGACGAATATCAATTACCACTCGTAACGGCCGACTCTGAAAATTCCAAGTCCCAATTGCAGCTGACAACCACTTGAACAACATCTGACTTCTCATCTCTCACTCAGGGCTTACCGAGGCTAAGTCCGTTTAGTGGCGGCGACTACTAGACAACGGCGAGCGAACTTGACGGTGTAGCAGTTGGGCAGGTCTCCCTCGGGCGTAATTCCGACGTCACAACATGTTGTTCGGAGCGAAGTCTCTATATAGTCCTCCAAATGGGGGGTATATATACTCCCAGAACCTCAGTCGATAGCAAAATTGAACTCTCTAGAGCAGCGGTTCCCAAACGGTCGCGACCCACTAGTGGGTCGCGACTCGATCCTAAAACTATCAGAAACCATCGAATAAACCATCAGAAAAGATAAGATAAATCGAAACAAATCGAATTGTGTGCAAACACAAATAACTGTTTTGCTACAAATTGCTTATATTTAGTCAACCATTTTTTAATCAGAACACAAATTGTTTATCAATAATAAATAGGTATCTTAAAAAAACATACATATGTATATATGTGCATAATTTGATGGTAAATTATATATACATAAGGAAGGTATACTATACAGATAAGGTTTCTTACTCCACCATGGACCGATAGACCGTGGAAAGGTGGGTCGTTAGCTGAAAAAGTTTGGGAACCACTGATCTAGAGGCATTAAACAGGAAGCGCCGCTCGTGACCACTTCCCCGCCAAGCCCGCGGAAACGAGTCCAACCGAAGTTTCCCGAGCGGCTCCGACCTTCTCGTCGCCGCGCGCTACGTCCAACTCGGAGCGCGCGCTGCGTCGAGGGAGGCTTCTTCGTGAGCGTAGGCCCAAGTCACACTCCGTGTGCGCAGACTTAGTCTGCGTAACAAAGTTTAGCATATAATAGCTTAGGCACTGTAAAATATTTTTTGAAGCCTTTATTGGTTTGAAAAACGATGAAATCTACTTAATTTCAAAACAGTATTTATATGTTAGGAGAGTTTTGAACTCATAAAAATTATATCTTCTGAGTGAGGACTCCATTACTTAACCCAATACACCACTTCTAACTTGTAGGAACGATGCGAGAAAACAATATTATAATAAGTCGTATTTCCTAGAATAATAGGTAAAAAAACTGAAATTAAGTAAATGTATTTAAATTTACTTTAATAGCAATGTAAGTTGTGCCCAAACAGTGAACGCAGGAGTATCTAGCCCACAGGCAACTGTTACCACTATGTTTCCAAGTCGACATGTTCAAAAGCGAGCTGCTGATCGTGAAGTCAGGTTCCGACAGCCCTTGTAACAGTCGGTCTCTCCCGTTCGGCGGCCAGCGAGAATCGAGACACCACGCGTAACTTAGAATACCAAACACGTGAAATCGTTCGATAATCGTCATTTTACGATCGGGAACTCCTTCATAGAATATACTTGGAATAAACCCCTCCTGAAGTAGAAGTCAACTGGTTACGATTAGTTAGTGAAACAAACCGTAGCTGTATAAAGACTGATGTGCTAGAAGGTTTTTTTTAATAGGTTGAAATTGATTTTTTTTAGTTGTGCAAAAATATTAACTAATTTGTGGCACATACTCCCCTGCTCAAAGCATAGGATGTAGACATGGAAAAATCAATTTTAAACTTCAATATAGGTTAAATTTGAAAAATCTGTGTTATAAAAAATTATTCCATACAATATTGTTGAGGTAGAAGTGATGAAAGTTGATCTCAGTTGGAAAACATGGGAAGCCGAAAAGCAGTGTGGAAGAAATGGAAATTATGTCCTTGATATCTCAGTGGAAAATAGGGACTGTACACCCTTGCATATGAAAAATCTGTGTATGGTACACGTGTACATGAGTTTTTCCAGAAAAACTTAGCCCAAGCTTTCTGGAACTATAGAAAACTAAAATAAAATTTAAAGCTTGATCAAAATAGCGAAACGAAACCTGGGTACCAGAATCACACTTGTTATATTACAATAGGATCGGGTTTTCCATGCTACGAAGGGTGATCAGTCCAACAGGCTGGAACAGTGATGCCTATGAGAGAAGAATCCCATAGCTAGATTGGGCAAGAAACCCAAAGATCATCACATCCTTGAAAAATGACCAAAGATGAACGACAATTTCACCAGAAGATTTAGCAACTTCAGCTAGAACAACTCTGACTGGTGCAAGATAGTTATGATTATAATTTATATTTTAAATATTTTGTTCAAAATATTAACATAATACTAGTACTCAAATTTGAATATTTCGAAAAAATATAAAATCACAATAAATCATACTATAAATCTATATGGACAACTATTTTTAAGTGAGCAATCGGATATTAACTGGCAGACACTAGGTTTAACACTGCCTGCGAGGGGATGTGGTGAGTGGTGGGAATCGGAACCCAACCGACACTCGGAAGAGATCATGAGGCATTTGTTCAGAGGACTAAACACGTTTTAGCATCGAGGAATTTGGTGCTGCGTAGAGGCTAAGTGAGACCTAAGTTATACTTCTGTCTTCTAAAAAAAAATACAGTTAAAAATCGAAATTCGGAAAGGGAACTAACTACTCATCCGCCCTCAGTTGTGTGTACTCTTAAATTCGTAATTCGTAGGTAATCAGAGACCACTCGGATGTGGGGTGGGTTGTTGTGAAGCGCTGCGCAGCGCTGCATACAGAAAAATCTGCGATGGTTTATGTCTATTTTCTAAGGACGATCCACATTAGCCATTTCTATCTTTCAAAATTGGTTGAAAAAAAATATTGGTTGTCTGTAAAGTTGGTTTACGGACGATAGTTTAACGTGACGTCATAACAACACATTGATGAAATGATTGCATACTTTTATGAATAAAATTGAATAATTTTTCATTGACTTATCACTATTTTGTATGGATACAAAGAAGGAGAGATACGAAATCTACAATTTAATTGATAAATTTACTTTTATTTGCACTCATTAATTCAAATATGTTTAGTACTTTAACGAACAGATTATTTTAACTATAACATTTATACATGTTTGCTATTTAACTTCTTCCAATCTGTGTTATTCTGTCAAGGATAGGACGATGATAGGAAAATTAGGAAACGAATGAGAGTGTTTCAAGTTCTTTAATGTGCCTCGAAAAAGTCAAATCGATGGTTGTTCCAATCGAGTGGAAGAGAGATAGATGCGGCGCAAGCGTACAATGAGCGTAACGGGACAATGTGCGTAACGGGACACTTCGTGCGTGCAGCCGGAGTTCATCAATTTATTAGACGTCACGTCAAAAATGAGTTACATCAAATATATTTTTCCAGCATAGTGTTAAACAATATCCAACTGAATATGTTGTTTAATTGAGATGATAATAGAGGTTCGCCCGGTCGGGCTGGGGGCCAAGCAGGTGATGGGGAAGGCGATCCCGCTGGTGGCGGGCGGCGGCTACGACCACACCTTCGTGCTGGACCGCTGGGGCGGCGACTGGGCGGCGGGCGCCGGCGAGGGCGGCTGCGGCGGCGGCGGGGGCGGCGGCGTGCAGTTCGCGGCGCGGGTCGTGCACCCGCCCACGGGCCGCACCCTGGACCTGCTCACCGACCAGGCCTGCCTTCAGCTCTACACGGGCAGCGGGCTGCCGGAGCTCGGCTCCCCCGGGGCGCTGACGGGGCGCAGCGGCGTCGCCTACGACGCGCACGGCGGCCTCTGCCTCGAGCCGCACGGCTACGTGGACGCCGTCAACCACCCGCACTTCCCCGACCCCGTGCTGCGGCCGGGCCAGCTCTACCGCCACGTGGCCGTCTACCGCTTCGGCGTCACCAAGAAGGCCACCTGAACTAGCGCTCCTGCCGCCCGGCCTTGTCTGTAACCTGCGTGTGCGAGTAAACACCTTCCACGTCGGTCGTGTTGCTTGTCTCAAACTGCCAACCTGAAACATGTATCATTCCCACGAACAAAAGTCAAGGTTCTATCCTCCAATTCTGGGAAGCCTACAACTCACGTAGTTTCGGTTTCCCAACACGTTCGTGCAACTTCGGATTTCTCTCAGAAATTGAAATTTAAAAAAATCGAAGGGTTAGGTTAGGTCAGGTCAGTCACAACGTGCTTGTTTTCATTGGAAAATTCTGATTTAGCGGCTGAAGTGGCGTTAGTACCGAAACGCAAAACTTCGGAAATCTTCGGAAATTCTTGCAGGGAACCGAAACTACGTGAGTTGTAGGCTTCCCCCCGATTCTTCCTCAAAACAAAATTAAATTCTTCGCACGCTCCTGCGTTCTGCCAGTGTTTTTGTTCTGTTAGTGAACAAAAGACGTATTGTGGAGGTTTCCAAAAGTAAAGAGGGGGAACGGGTATCACTGGGTACTACTTTTGATACCTATCAAATTTGAGACAAGTTACGCAGCACAGACTTTTCACTTACTCTTTTTTTTTTCGTTTGGGTTTAACGTCGAGTCGATACCTGAGCTCATTAGACAACCTTAAAGGCCCCCCCCCCCATATACGGTCAGTTCGTCTGTCAGTTTTCCCACGTGTGACGTCATGTCCAAACGACCAACTGCAGTGAGCGCGCGGTTCTGTCCGGCGAGAACTCTGGTATCTGGCCTGAGATCAGGGACCTCAGTTCCCCTCCGGTCAACTGACAGTCCGCTTAGGTGATCGCTAACTCCCGTCAGCTGCTCGGGAAAACTACATGATGGACGCGTGGAAAAGTGAGAGCCTTCTCATCTATTGTGGGATTCGGAGAATACGAGCTACAGCTGCAAGTTCCGAAAGGCCGCCCCGTCCGATACACTCGGAGGAAACGTTAAAAATAATTGAGCCTAATGCTTATCGTAAAGCGGTATTACGTTATAACTAATCTAATATACTTACCTAACTGAAAGAAAAATTTGATAATCTGGACAAAAAACTGAACTATGGCTACAAACGTTTAGTTTAGTTAATCTTGCAGTTTTGTTATTCCGATCTGGATTCAGTTAAACTGAGAAATGAACTGAGCATGTACGGAACCCTTACTTAACACACGACGACACACAACAGGAAAACAAGGGGAAAAACAAGTTATGGTTTATTGTAAGAAATATCTTTCACTGTGAAAAAAAAAGTGTAATTTTACACTCAATGTATGTAGAAACAGAGTTTCGACCGATGTTAATGTAATTTTACTCTTGTGTTCGGATAAAATACTATCGAAAGTTTAAAGGCAGGTACAATTGATATGGTTTGGTAAAAAGCGGACATACGCAAATTGCACTCTACTTGATTTGCGTCTTCGAAAATGTCATTCTCTCGCCATTTTGATGACCACAGTTTGCTGATTAAATGGTTTGTAGGCCCACCAAGCTCATGAAAATGTGTTGCCTTGTAACGTCTCTTTTTCTTTTTGTGCTGAAAGCGGGTTTAAAATAACAACGTCGCGATGATCCATCCACCACACGCCCATCAATCACGTGACCAACATCCAATCACGGAGCTCCAAAAATTATTTTCACTCAGCTGTCAAATGATCGGCCGGCAGATTTACCTTTCGATGGACAGGGTAATCAATACCCAGCTTTCTGCATTGGGTCAGTGGTATACTCGCAAAAAAAAACTTTACAAAACTAACTTATCTGTGAGGCTTCTTCTGTAATCATCAAGGAAAGAAGCTGCGAAGAAATTCATTTTGAAATTTGCTGTTGCTCCTACAGCGGCGTAGCGTGGGTGGGGCGGAGGGGGCGGCCCGCCCCGGGCGGCAGCCCGCGGGGGCGGGTCGCCGGTGAAGCGGGTTGAGATCTGATCTATGATTCATTCATTACATGTGTCAGACACACTATAATGTTACATTTTTATCTCAAATTTTGCGCACCAACTATTTTTTAATATTTATTTAAAAGAAAAACTGCGAAATCACTGACAGAGCTCTTTATAACGTTTGTTTGTTTACATACGAACGGCAACATCGCATCACGCCGCGCCGCCCGGCGCGCGCGAGCCGAGTTGAGAGGCACTCCTTATTATGTTAATTACTCATACAAAATCTTTTGTTTCACGCGTCGGCCCGTGTCGATGCCTCTCTTTCGCACTCATTGAATTTAGTACTACGCATTGTACTGTAAAGTTTGACCTTAACCCAGGGCAAACCAAACAACTTCCGCAAACCGGGACACAGTAAAACTCCTATATTGCCCCGTACCGCGAGCGCAGGTAAACCCAAACAAATATTAAAACCCAAACTAATAGCAGGCTTAAAAAATACTAATAAGGTTGCGAACAGTGAGAGGAGGCAGCAAGTTAAAAAGACGCAAAATTTATATGACAACATTTAATAAATATATATATATATCATAAAATCGTTTCATCACAAATCGGCGCATCCATCATAAAATACATACCCTATTACTACTTAAAAAAATAGCTATATAATAATACTAAAAAAATACTTTAACAATTCCCCCAAAAAATTATAATTTGATCATATACTTCGGAGCTCCGAAATTAAATATAATTACCAAAAAGGCATTAAAAATATATAAGAACATATTAATACAAATACAAATACAAATACAAATATAAATATAGATACGCACCGGGCGTATCACCGCTGTAAATACCAATTAACATAGGCGAAATCTAGCAAAAAATTGACACACCTTAACATGCAAATAAATATACCAAAAATTTAGCAAATTATAAATTATGCCCTTCTCAGTTAAGTCATTTTCTAACGGTCGACGCCTTTTTTCTTCTAGGTCTGGCAGGGATTGGGTGAAACACGCTGAACGTAAAATCCCAGTTTCAGTTTTATTAGTCCGTTAATTTAAATCCCAAAAATCCACAAATTATAGTTTCGCACCAGGGGTCAAAGGGGTCAATGGGGCAGAGGCACGGCTGGCACTTACTTGCTTTTTGACGTCGTGATGTCCGGTCACCACATACATTCGTTTGCTCACGAGTGTTTTTAATGGCAAACCCTTGCCATTATACGTTACCGTAGCTGCAGGTAATTGTACGGATATGACGAATCCTTCGCCATACCGTCTTGGAGTTTATTTCGGCGCACATAATTCATCCTTGGAGAATCCTCGCGATATTCACACACGCCTCACCAACCACTCGCGTTCATCGTACCAAAGCGTTCTAAATTATATAAATGAACCCCGTTCATATTCAAAAAGGAACAATCGTATACAGTTACTTCGATGTGGAACCATCACCATGGCCAACCCGCGTTTTACTTCACGTGCGCGCCCGCCTGGGCCTACCAGGCGACTCCGCTCGCCCGTATCCCCTGACGTCACACAATCAGCTGTTCTACTCGCGCGCCGTCTAGCGCAGCGATTACCAACATATTCGGTAGTGTCCTCGAACTTTCCAGACTAATTTAATAACTTAAAATATTAAACTTAAAAATAATAAGACTAAACAAGAATTACAAATTTCTTTTTTAAAACAACATATAACAAACTTAAATCCAAAATAACTCGTATTACCAGGGCATCCGAAAGATTAATAAAATACGTTAACCATTTCTGCCAACATGAACATTATCAAAGGTAGCAGCTGTAGCACACATGCTACAGTACTGATCTTTGTTTTAGTGCATCGTGAAATACCGTTACGCAATCACGCTTTACTCGTATGTTTGTTTCGCGAGAGTTTCGGATACGGAACGAAAGTCATTTTGATTGTGTTTCGATCTTTTAAATACTGTTGAATCTTCTAAAACTAAACATTTAGAACTTTACCCAATCTTTGAACTAGTTTTTGAAAATGAAAAGTGTCAAAGAAAGCGGTGCGGAATTTCGCAAAAAAAAAAAAAAAAAAGCTAAGAAAGAAGCAGATGCGAAGAAGTCTCAAGGTGCATTATTGAAATATTTTAGTTCCAGTTCTGGTTCGAAAGCCACGTTAACGTCTTCGGTGGCATCCTGCAGCAGCGGAAGTGATTCCAGTGTAAGTAGGTATATGATTCCTCCATCTAGAATCATGCATGGCCTAGAATTACTCCAGTTATTTATTATTATTATTTATTATATTGTTTACAAAAGTTACAACATTTCTTACATTAGTCTTGCAAAACCTATTCACCTAGGTTTGTCTGCGAGTACGGAGTCACACTCGTTCATTAAATCTTATTTTATAATACTTTTAAAATTGCTCTAATAGCTGTTTGAACATTGATAATTGTTTAAAAAGTATGGAGTATATTAACATAAATTACATTGAGTTAAGGTACATATTTTTAAGTTTACGACTGAATTTTGTCCTACTACTTGAATTTAAAACTTCAACAGGGGATGTTTTGTAAATCTAGTAGTAGTCTAGGAATATTTTTTGTTTTGTTTTTGGATAACTTGATTATTTATGGTACCTGTCATACAAAGAAAACATAATTTTTCATTTAGTTAAAAAATGGCGCCAACGATTTTTCTCAAATTTCTCGTCATTTTATCTTTTAATAACATCTATAACATGGCTTACTCAGTCAGTTTTTACCGGGAAACTCTAAAAAAGGTAGCTGCCATACAAAATCAATTTTTTTTGTAAATTTTCCTATAAGCCCGGCAAACCGCGCCGTCACCAAAACCACTTTTGTTTTGTGATAGATAAAATACTTATTTGAAATATGAACGTGTCCTCCGGCCAATATTCATGGGAAATTCATAACTTATTTTACAGGTACAAGAAGAAGACGTACCTGCCGTCGCAGTTGGAAGTAGTTCTGGTCCCACCACAGAGCAGGGTCAAGACGAAGTCGACTCATCAAAAGTAAATCAAGCATCTAGTCATAAACCTGCAGAAAAAGTGAATGTTGCTAAAGAAGACATAATTGAAATCGTGCCTTCTGCTCCTGCCGAAATCAAAGATGTGAATCTCGACGATGTAGGTTGCTGGCCTTCTCCTATGACCGACGAAGTAAGAACGCTTCTATAGTACGTCACGGATCTGACTCAGTACAGCACATCTATTCCAAATTTGCCGATGTTGTTCGCTCAGGGACTTCAACGAAAGGTGGTACCCGAAAACTAACCAAAGAGTGGTTCTACAAACCATTATCTAACGGCGAAAAGGTTCTTCGAACATGGATGGTGTACTCGCCTTTGAAGCAATCCTTGTATTGTTTTTCTTGCAAGCTGTTTGGCAATTCCGGCTCTAACTTCGCATCTGAAGAAGGATTCAACAAATGGTGGAAGCTAAATCCAAGAATAGGAGACCATGAAAATAGCCTGGGCCATGAACAGAGCTTCTTGAAATGGAAGGAGTTGGAAGTTCGCCTGAACTGTAAAGCAACCATCGATCAGAAACAACAAGAAGTTTTCGAAAGTGAGGAGAAGAAGTGGAGGGATGTACTGTACAGGTTGCTGAATATTATCCAGTTCTTAGCCAAACAGAATCTGGCCTTCAGAGGACATCGAGAAGACATTATACTCTCTGCGCTTTGAAAACCCTCTTAGTGGAAAGTAGAGACCGTTTCGTACAAGAAGCAATTGACTTTGCTAAGACTCTCTGCAAAAAAACTCGGAATCTAACTCTAAACGAGAAGAATTCGCAGGTAAAAACGCATGCATGGCGATGAATCTTCTGAAGATGCAGCTTTGTCTCACGAACAGGAAATCCGTCGAGAGATTATCGCATCATTCGACAAGATCATTCAAGAAATGACGACTCGATTCCAGCAAATTCAAGAAATATCGGACAAGTTCGGATTTTTGATGCCAGCGAAACTTTTGGACAGCAAGTTCGAGTGTGATCTTTCCCATGTATTAGAAGACATCGACAAGGACGAGTTTCAGATGGAGCGGAAGCGTCTTCAGCAGTTTGTTGTTGTTGCCTGTTCTGAATCAGAGGAAGATATAAGTGGTAAAGGACCACTGGAGCTCCTCCAGTTCATTCAAAAACTGAATCTCGGAATTTCGGTTCCAAATATAGTCTTCTTGATTCGTATATATTTGACTTTGGCGATTAGTGTTGCAAGTTGTGAGAGAAGTTTTTCGAAGTTGAAGCTAATAAAAAATTACCTCAGATCTACTATGAGCTCCGCTAGACTATCAAACTTGGCTATATTGTCGATTGAACAAGAATTGGCTGCTAATATTGATTTTGACAAAGTTATTTCTGACTTCGCTGCTTATAAGGCCCGTAGAATCCGCTTGTAAAAGCGCTCATCTTATTTTAACTTCAATAAAAGGTACCTCATTGCATGTGAAATTTAATTTTAACTAAGCACCTATAGAATGGGGGCGGCAAAATGGGTTTCCCGCCCCAGGCGCCGAGATGGCACGCTACGCCACTGTGCTCCTATTGTTGAAAAATTGGATTTAAATTAATAATAATGTGCTCCACTGCAATAAACGGTTTTAATTTTTTTTTACGTGAAAACGTCCATTCGTTCGTTACAGGGTTAGTTGGTCTAACTTTCTTGCTTAACAAAATACCATCAGATTAGAATCGAGACTAACAATACGTCAACAATGGCTGAGCACACAACGGATAGATCATGTCTGTACGTGTTTGTCGCGCAGTATTTGTTTTTGCCTGTGACATCATCGTAACAGTGCAGATGCGTGCGCGTGACTGTTTAGGATTAACTTTGTCTGAAGTTATGAATTGGTGTAGCGTAGAAACGCGTGTCGTGTATCATTGTGAAGAGCTTGTGGAGCATTGCTAGGGCACAATGTGAGACAATAAAATTATTCGCCGAAATATAAGTGAAAATCGGTATTGTAATGAAAATTACAAAATATTTAGAGATGTTGTCTCATATGACTCGTAAATATTCTAGGATTACATAAAATGTCAAGTCCGAGATAGGCTCGCCTCGAAAGCAATCCAAAAAGCCAGTCCCGACGTGTTCACGAGAAATCTACGACACGAACCCGAACTGCACCTTTCTTCATTTTTATCATGTGTCTACTATAACCCATATTATAGAAAATAACAACTAACTGAAGTATTAATTATACAGATTTATAGAGAAGTTACCGTCACTCACATCGCTTATTCCTTACATCATTGGGAGAAGAAAAAAAGTTTTATAAATGTGAGCCCTGTTCCCAAAATTTAAAAAGTGGTTTGAACATTAAAAAAATGACGGATGTAATAATAAAGCATGCAGAGTCGCCTTTACGTGGTGAGGGTCGTGGGGTCGATATTAGCATGACTCAAATTCTTGAACATCGAGTCGGTGCGCTAAGCGGTTTGGAGTCCACTACAGGCCTAATCTTGTAGGTGACGTGTGAGTCAATACCCCCATCAAACCAAAGTTCAATAGCAATATGGCATGCGGGGAAAAAGGAAAAGAGACTCAACTGGTAAAAACATTCAAGCCCGTGTGTTAAGGTAAAAAAAAAGTGCCTATAGTCTGTGCTATGTAACTTGTCTAAGATTTGACAATTCTCTAATGAATTGCTAATAGTCTGTGTATATTTCTCACATTGTTGTACTGTCAACAGTGTATGTGATTGTCCGTGTTCGTAAACAAACATCATAATGTGTAGAAAACTAATGATAAAGAAAACAGAATTCGAAAAAGATAGCCCAATTAATAAATTTGACTATTTATCAACTATGCATATACAGCTACCTTTCGATTATCGAATAATCTAATGTCCAGTTATCCGATTAAGAAGCGCCTGCGGACGCATCTAGCCCTCTGTGCCCGCACACCTCTGGTCCTTATACTCACGTGATCTGCCGACCAACAGTCTCCGCTTGCCTAGCAACAACACGTTGCTCTGCAAGTTACATTTTGGGGTATGGGCACCGCTGGAACAACGTTCTGAGAACTGCCAAGTCAGATTTGTGACTAGATGCGTGAACACAGACCTTATCAGAGCATGCTTGGACTTTTATCCATCCAATAAGTCTGTGACTCCTTCGGGCAAAAAAAAAACGCGAGCGAGTCTTTCAGTAACATCTAACCTCGATAACGAGCCAATTCACGTGTTCTCACGTTGCAAATACACTTATGATACGAAACTCGGACACGATATTTAACGTAACATTCTTTGTAATAATGTCCAGCGTGATAAATATACACAAATTGTGGTTTGACTGCACATCTGGACAAGAATCACGCGTGGTTTTCCGCACCCACCGCTAGAATTCGCCGCTGGAGCAGCTAGTCAACTACATAATCATTTGATTATCAGACAAATATTTAAAGCTATATAACGAAAATGCTCGGATAAAAGCAATAAAGTCTTGAAAAAATACTTATCTCCAGCTTTGGACCTGATTTTGAAAAGATGAAATTAATTAAAATATTCACACCTTGTTAAAATTCATTAAAATAAAAGTTAATACATTAAAGTTTCCCTTTGTTTTTGTGAACTTTGGTTCGTGCCATCCGCCACAGATGGCAGCACCGTGGTTGTTACACATTTCCGTCCCTTGACTTCCGTCGCATTCTTTTAATTACTTCTACCAAATGCCGCGCACCTGTGAGGCGCGCAAGTCACCTTGAAGAAGGAAAAGGAGGGGGGGGGGGGGGGGGTGAGTGACGGCGGGATTCATTCGCGCACGTTTTAATCCCTTAGTTTGGGCGTAGAGGCGACCGGAGTGCGTTCACGAGGTAGAAAAAAAAAGGTTGGCGTCCCATTAGCAGTAATGTGTATGCAGACGGCGTGAGGGTGAGAGGAGGAGAGGGGATGTTTATCTGCTTCCCTTCACCCCCTCTTCCACTTTTCGGCGCGCCAGTTTAACCCCTTTCTCTCCATGCCCACCCTTCGGTCGAAACTTCCACACGCTTTGTTTCGCGGCGTGGGCGAAAAGGCCCCAGAGGGGCGGTAGGAGGAGGAGGGGAGAAATAACGAATGGTGTTTTCGCTGAAGACTTGATGGAAGTGGAGGCCACGCACACTGCCAACCCCTCCGCCCCGCCGCCAGACTTCGTTACCCCTCTTCGAGGGTGTTTATGTGGCTGCTGTACCTACACACACCCTCTCGCTGCCACGTGACTGAAGCGTCACACGACCGCTTTGTGGCTCGTCGGTAAACAGACTTGTTTATCCGCGAGTCCGCGCAGAGTTATCGACCTGCGCTCGTCGCAAAACAAGGTGGCGCTGTTCCCCCCCCCCCCTCCCCCCTCCACACGGGCGTGTCCACGTACAATGCCATCCAATAAGCCGTCAGTGTTGGCACCTTTTTAAATCCTCTTTTTGACATTTTCATTTTGTGCTGTCAGCACTTGAGAACACTAACGAGCGTTTCTGCGTTCCGTTGTGCCCCAAGAATGCTGGGGTCTGTTCCACAAAAGTAAAAAAAAAAAATACATGTTGAGGGAAATTATCCCAGAAGTTGTAAAATATGAAATAAATTTTGTTCCACAAATGTACAAGTAAACACTTGTAAATCCCAGTGAATTTTTACAAATTACAAGAGTTTTTTTTCTACAACTGCACTTACGTGTTTAGAAGGAAAAGTACAAGTGTGTAAAATACACTCGTAAAATCGCGGGTGGGCGGGAAAAAGGGGATATGTCAAAATTACTTAAATTAAGATATTAAACATTTAAAGTTCTTCCAAGTATGCAAGATCAGTAATTAATCATTCCAAAAGTTCAGTGCCATAGAATAACACACAATGATATAACACACAGGGGTGCTAGACTTAACCCATTTGGACCAATTTGTAGAGTTTGTTCTCCTTTATTTCATACCATAAAAAAAGCATTTTTGCCAATATTTGACTTATCCCATCATTCCCGCGCACCCGCGAAATATAATAATTACAATCTAAGCTGGTTTTTGAGGTTATAAGTTGAACTGACGGGAATCGGAGTCGAACCTAGCCTCTTTTTCGCGCCAAACGTCTTTGGCGGGTGTGCATTGGCGTACGTGCGTGTGTGTGTGTTGGTGCGGTTGTCACTGCAGGGAAACTTACGAGGCGACATGTAAGTAATTTCCATGATTGTCTGTGCACGACGGACACGTAGCGAATGTCAGCTAACTGGGCCTTCCCGAGGACCAAGCGAGCTGCTGACTCGTGAGTCTGGCGGCCAAGACGTTTGGCTCGGACGGTACTTGATGTTCAACGAACATTGCAACACTCCAAACTGATCTCAAAGTTACAATTTGGTGAATGCAAATTTTTTTTTTCATTTAGATATTTGTTGATGCAAAAGAGTGTAGGGTAGGGTGGGGCTATTTAGGTCATGGGGCTATTTGGATCAAAATAAGAAGAAAAAAAAATAATCTCTTTTATTTAATGGTATAATGCAATTTCCCATGTGACAGCTTGTGAGTGAAGTTGTGGATGGAAGCACTAGAAGATTTAACTAAACATCTATAACGTATCTCATGTGATATCGATTTAAAATTTGCGAGGTGAGTATTTTTTTGTGAATACATGGCACTGATGTAGTTTTTTTCGATGTTCGTTATTTAAGATCTGACGAGAAAAATAACCGCAACTTTGTGCATGTTGGGTTTGTATCACGGTCTGCGGCATCTACTGCTTGGTCTTGGAGCTATTAGAGGTTTAGAACTTTGTTTCACGTGGGGCTATTTGAGCTCGAACGAAATTTTGTCAGAAACATCAGATGAAGACAAAACACCATGTGGCTTATGTGGTGTTAGATATTTGGAGGAAACGTTACAGAGCAAAGGTGACTGGATAAGTTGCCACAAGCGTGGCTAATGGTTTCATGAAATTTGTGTTGGTGCTTATTGAAAATATATATATATATATTTGTGGTAGATGTGTTTGAAAATTTTCCGATCACTATTTTATTCTTTATTATTGTTTTTATATGTGCACTTTTTCGCAAAAAATACGTGATCCAAATAGCCCCACAATTAATGGATTTTCATGCTGGCACAGTGTTTTCGTTCATTTTTTTTACCAGGAAATAAGTTATCTAAAAATATTTTTCTTTTTATTTCATATAATAAAAAAATTATAATTTTATTTTATGCATTTTTTTGTATCTGATCACATGAAATGTTGAATTATTATAAGGCTTAAAACCTAAATGTTTTCAGTGACTAAAGATGTGAGCAATGTCGATTCGTCAGCCAGAGACTACATACGAGCGAGCGTTTCGCAACTGAGATCGCCCACTGGCAAGTGACGTTACACAGTCATTCCCAGAAGTCGGTAAAAAAAAAAAAAAAAGAGAGAGAGAGAGAGAAATGAGTCTTTCGAGGGCATTCTCTCTCTCTCTTTTTTTAAAAAGAGTCAGGTGTATTTCTGAATATCAATCAGGAGTATCGACATTGCAGTTCGGTAGGCTTTCGCGTACACTGTCTGCAGGGGCGTAAGCGGGGTAGAGGGGGGATATACCCCCAAACCCCCCTTCCCCGAAATCCCAAAAATATATTATTCCCAGCGACAAAAGGAAAAAAAAATTTGAAAGCAAACATCAGACAAAGAGGTTATATCTCCCCCACCCCCCTTCTTCCCCTGTACAAATGAAATTCTCCGTACTCTCTTGATTGTATGAATATTCTGGGCTCGTGGGCTTGTAGCCGCGTCGAAGTTGAAGAACAGTCGGGCGGCCGCTACCCAGAAGATGGTGGCTGCAATGTCGGCCGGAACGTCGAAGAATCTCGTCCCCTCCTCCCACCTACACGGCGCGACCACAGGTCTGGCTAGTGTCGAGATGTGTGTTCGACTTGGGACTGCCGCAGTTGCTGCTTAAGGGGCCCGCCTACCCGGGCACACATACGGTGTGCAGAGCTTCAGGAAAAACAACGCGATTTCAAAACTACTCAAGATATCCGAGTGGGGCCTATTTACGAATAGCATTTAAGAGTTCTTTGAGGGCCGAAACGTACTTTTAATTTCGGATTAAGTTTTTAAACTGTATTTTTAGAAGCGTTAAAATGCCTAAAACGCGTGTTTCCAGAATAATTTTTAGGCATACAACAATCAGTACAGATTCTTGAAAGCATTTAAGGGGCTTGCATAACACCTTTATCTTCATTTCTCCGCCATATAATGTTACGGTCACCGCTCAAATTTCACAGTTATCCTGTGCCGACGAGAAAACTGCGCGCCAGTTCAGAGACTTGCGCTTAGAGGCGACACCACGCTACAAGCACCAGCGAGCGTCGCACTTATCATCCCGCCTCACTAACACTCATACACACCTGGCGAGGCGGGCCCCTTAAATCGTAGGAGAGGTCGCTCGCCGGAGCCGAGAGTTCTCACCTCTGGTCGTGCCCGAATCCGCCTTAAGTAAATACCAGGGTGAAACGAAATTTAAAAAAAAAGAGCGCGTGTAACTCAGCACACGTGATAGAAGTAAAACTTCTTGGGCAATTCAAATCTCAACTCGTTAGTATATCGTAATGGGGCTAAAAGCATATATATATATATATATATATATATATAGAGAGAGAGAGAGAGAGAGAGAGAGAGAGAAAACTATTAGTTAATTTTCTAAATAAACTTAAATAACAAAATTATTACTTCAAAATAAGCTCATATCCCGTTGCGTTGCCCTCCGCCCCCAAATACTCCCTTACTAGATGCCAGCAAGTCGGATGGCGTGTCAGGCGCAGGCGGATCAATGTTTCAGGTGAAAACGCTGCATTAAAATTCGGCTTTGAATTTTTTACTCCCATCGCGTATAAAGAAGCTTCACTTCAAAAACGTGAGCGAGTCTTTCAAGTACTCGCAAGTGATGTGTAAACACATGACCTCGATAACGAGCAAATTCGTGTGTTCTCATCTTGTTTATGTTGCAAAAAAAACTTTTAACACGATTCTTGGACACCAAATTTAACAAAGAATTCTGCAAAGTAATTCAAAGTGTCATAAATATATTAATAGTAAAATATTCGCTTTTTAATTACTGGACGCGAATAACACAAATACTTTCTGCACCCGCCGCTAGAATTCGCTGCCTGAATCGTAAACGTTGCTGGCCACCATCGCGCGCAAATAACAACATGAAAAAAACATGAGAAATTTTACACTATTAATAACGGCTCCGATAAAAGTGAAAAATAAACCCTTTAAAAATCATAAGGCCCTGCTTTGGACCGATTTTCAACAAGAAATTTTATTAAAACACTTTCAATCTTATTAAAAATCACTAAACCGTTTATATATATTAATTTTTCTCATACGTTAGTAGTTATACTTTTATGGCATTACTAAAACATTAACCTGAACCATTTTAAAACGCATTATAACTCTGAGTATAAGTTTGTATATTTGTTTTTTCCTTAAACTACTGAAATCAATCTGTAAATACTCACTACGAACAAACATCAACCTTATTGAGCTGATTCAACATCATTATATAATGTTATTTAAAAAGTGAAAAGAAAACTCCAGTGACGAGAATAGAACCATGTTTCTTGAGGTTAATAATCGCGCGCTCTATCGCTGTGCTTCTAAGACTATTGAGAAGTTAGAAGGAGAATATGATTTATTACGTTGTAATGCCAGATTTCTTACTTATTTTTATATTGGGATTATTGTTTACTCTGACTATTTTAGTTTACCAAATATATTCGGTGGTAGCCTCGTCTCCTTTCATACAATATAACATTACCGAGTGATATCGCTGAGGCTCTATTATCGCGGGTACAATATTTGGACGCATACTAATAAAATGAAAACAATTTTTTATGAAACTATCATTTGAAGGCCTACATACAGAATGGGGCTAAAGGTGTGTATCGATTTTGAAAGTCTATTAAAAAAACGGAGCCACTTACAGAAATTACGTTATTTTATTGGAATCAGTATACGTCCCCATTAATTTTATCAAGTTCTGAAGATCACATCAGAAAGATGGTGGCTATCAGCAGCGATACATTGATGAAGGTGAATTCGGAACTCTTCGACCGCTTTTTTGGCACATAGCGGTATTTCCAATTTACATCTTCAGTTCTTCCAAGGTGTTAAGACGATGTTTGAAAACCTTTTCCTTGAGGTTACCCCACAGAAATAAGTTACAAACGCTTAAATCTGGGACCCGCGCTAAATGTTTGATACGTTCAAATCACACGATTTTAGTACGTTAATTTATTACAAGGGAGAGCTAATAATATAGGCAGAATGTTTCCGAACAAATTCTAAGGTAATATTTAAGAAATCATACTCAGTTTTATACCAAATCTATCACCGATGGACTTATGCGCCCTTAAAAAATACAATTTTAAAATACAATTTTAAATGAAACTAAGAAACTACCTGCAGCCCAGTTAATAAAAAAGTAAATGTTTTTTATATCAAAGATCTTACACCTTTTAAAACTTGGTTTATTAATCACCCTATTTTATTTGCTTGTAAATTTTTTACACGAAGCTGCATTATAATTTTCACGGGCTACATTTGATAGGTTCATAGTAATTTCCTTTAAGTTCATCTTGTCGAAACACGCACACGTAAACAGTTTTAGTAAAATTTAAACAACCTGGTGGATAAGCAACACGCACTACACAAGATAAACACGGGTGGTGTAGCAACAAGGGAGTACCGCAGTTAAAAAAAAACAGCTAAGGAGAGGACATCCTCCAACTAGTTTGAGTTAGCGCAGGGGTATTTTCATCCTAAGTTCGTTTCCCAGACTTTTTATTAGTATACGACGATAACAGCGTAAAAAAATAAAGCCAGGAAAGATATCACTCGTGCCGTGTCGTGCTAATAGTCGGGATAAATAATTCAAAACTTGAATTAAAGGCTAGCGTTGCGAAAATCCAGGATGGTAAGGTACCTTACCACTCGCCATGTTGGTCTCATTTTTCTCAACAGATATTTTCAAAATATCACAAAAATGGCGGTAAAACGTCATGCAAGAGTTCATGATTATGATCATTTGAGTGACATTTTTACAGATCGAAAAAATATTTATTGTATTTTTTAGCAAAAACATTTGTGACCCAAAAACAAACGCAGGAGAGCGGGAGAGTAATAACAATAAATTGAATTACCAGCATGTCGTGTGCGACTGAGTCTTAATCTTCTGCGCGCGATCGAGCGACGTAAAGGGGACAGTAAAGATGGTATCGTGTATGAATGACGAGAATACATTAACAATAACAGAATCTGAACGACTCGAGTGAATTCAATGGGGTTGGTTTTTTTTTTTCCGGCTAGATATTTGCATTACGGAAACCTTAATGTACAGAAATAGTCAAAGCAGTGTATAGTTTTTAAAAAAAATTCAAAGGTTTTTTTATAAAATAAGAGCTTGGAACTAAAAATAAACAAAATAGAAAAATATTTGGCCGTTAACGAAAGAAAAGCCTCTATGTGAACCAAATCTTGGAAACAAAATGTATTTCAATTTAAAGCTAAGTTTAACTTATTTTAATATTATGTTAAGCATTTGTAAAAGAAAACCACTGAAAAATATTTAGTTCTAAGATCTGGTTATTGCAGAGGTTTTTCTTATGTGATTTTAATAGCTATACAGCCATTTTGTTTTTCATATTTGTTAATTTTTTAAAGCCCTTATTTTATAAATAACATTTTGCAATTTTTTAAGTTATAAGTACTTATTTAGGCGTATTATGAATACAATGATGAGTGTGAATTTTTGCGATGCGAGCGCAGCATGCAACCAAAATTGACAGGATGAAAAAAAGGATACGTACATATAAAAATTATATAAGTGCTTTTAAATCATATAATTTAGTGATTGATATTGTATACTAGTTCATATAGTTAAAAACCTTTATTTAATGTGAATATTAGTATTTTAAATTGTTGTTGCAAACCTTTTTAAGTGTATTTATATAACTGATGTTATATTTCCGTATGTAAAATCTATTTGCATTGTAAATTATAAATTATTTAATTATTATTTAACAAAACATATTAATAATTAGAATAAAAATTCAGCATATCTATTAAATTTCATTTCAATTAAATGTATCACAATTATTTTACTAAATAAAATAATTAATTTCATACAATTTCTTATAATAATATTGAATACTGATTATTTTTTTTTTTTTAGGTTGATTGAATTTTTACTTTGCCAACTGAATTTTCAACATCACTCCAGTCCTTTTATTTTATTTCTATGAATTATTTTCATGCAGAAAATAGTTAGTTTTTTTAAATATGCACTGTATTGACTATTTCTTTATATTGAAGTGTCCATAATGAAAATATATAGGCGACAAAAAAACCAACCCCATAGAATTCTGTCAAGTCGTTCAGATTCTAATTATTGTTTTTATATTCTCGTCATCCATGCACAATGCGACCTTCCCCATCCTATTTAACCTTCTTTCAGAAGGAATATATAACGACCAGGCCAGACGAAAGGGGTAAATACTTTTTTTTCGGGCCCCCCTCTCCAATAATTAAATGTACAACTTTTCAAACACCGCAGTTAAACAGCGATTATAAAGACTATAAACTTTACAGGAGATTGTGCCTCCACCCTCCACCTCCTTTCGCCGCTCCATTTCGGTGATCATGGTAAACCAGCCATCACTTGTGCCAGTCGTCAGCTCCTCAGGGCATCTGCTTGCGCAATGGCCCCCGTGGCGCGGCGATCTGTAACATGCTCGCCGGCCGCATAAATTCGCGGCTGTTGGTGTTTGGGGTGGGGGAAGGAAGGGGGGGAGGGCGGCCAGAACCGGGCACTCCCCTCCCGGGGCGACCAGGCGTGCAGACTGCAGCGGCGGCGAACCACCCCCTCGCCCGACGTGGTCTCGGAACTCCCGCCCGCTCCCAGCCGAGAGTTACGAGTCGAGCGGCGCCGCAAGGATTCCGCCCTCCTGCGTTCCGCCTGGACCCCATCCAGTAGCTTCCTTACAGACGTACCCCTCCCCCCTCTCACTCCCTCTCTCTTCGTTCCGCCAACTTACAACTTCCTCCCGCCGCCAGCCGTCAACCACCGCGCAGTCGGAGGACAAAAACAAAGAGGAATCAACAAAAAGAAAATCCGCGGCAGAGAAGTTCTTACGGATGCTAAAGCTTCCAAAGAAAAAAAAACCTTGTAAATTAAAAAGTTAAAAAAAAATCGCTGCTGAGAAAAAAAAGAACCGAGTTCTTTTATTCAAAGCACGTTGAAATAATTGTAGTAGAATAGTTAGCAACATATTAATTATTTCTTCATTTTGCTGCCATGCAACGGGCATGAATATTTACTGTCGACTTAGTTTCTGACTATATAAAAAAAAACCCTTTTAATTTCTTCC
The DNA here is from genome assembly GCF_032445375.1 of Bacillus rossius redtenbacheri. Classification (NCBI taxonomy): domain Eukaryota; kingdom Metazoa; phylum Arthropoda; class Insecta; order Phasmatodea; family Bacillidae; genus Bacillus; species Bacillus rossius. Next base: position 35,413,084 of record NC_086336.1, read on the forward strand.
GTCAACCACTTATATTACGCTATTAAAAAAATAACAGTATTTCTGAAATCAACATTTGCCTTAAAGATAATGAAGTATGAAATAGGGCAGGAAGTTTTAATTTAATTTTTAATTTTTTCCTGACAAATATTTTATCCATTCCTTTTTAATGTTCCCCTTTATCGGACGCCTCTTTATTCGTGATCGTACTTGTTTCTTCCTCCTCGTACGGTTACACCATGACAAGTTAAAAAATTTATTCAGCTAATTTTAATTCGATGCTTTTTTCGTAGATCGATCGTGGATTGCCTTAAGCGCCAGTCCTTTCAGTCTAATTTCTGCTGTTTGCTTAGTACATCCATTTACGTAAACATTTTACTTAAAATATTTTATTATTACCGTTTTCCTTTTCACGGTGTCTTATATAAGAATATTAAAAATGCAATTAGGTACATATGAACGCTCCGATATTTTATGTAACGTCAAAAGAATGTTATTTATAATTGTTTATTCTTAGCCAAGTTGATCCCTGTTTTTTCACATTCCTCATTTTCAGTCTTATTGAAAAATTGCGCAGAAAATGTTAAAATTATTTTCATCTCTACTTCACTACGAAGCGTACATTTATGTTTGATATCTTTTGTACATTTCGCCAAAAATTATAGACTCCGATACTTAAAATTTTAAATTAAATGTATAAAGCTAATAGTGAAGTGAACGCTGTCTGTTTAAGAACATAAACCTATCATACTGAACGAGTCTGAATACAACTGACATATTTCGACAGCATGCTGGTTTTAAAACTATAATTTTAAAACATAATTACTATATATGGTATAAAGTTATTCCCAAGACTGTCAAATTGGAGCTGAAAAACTGGTTTATTTTGAAATAATAGAGGAAGGGTTAATATAGGACCACAATTTCCAAAATAATGTTTAATTAAACAGAACTAGAAAATATCGCATCTTCACCTTGCCATTTTCGAGAAATGCTAGTAAAATGTTTGGAAAGAATAACTACAATGCCTGGCAGGTATACAAGCACAACACCCAGTACTAGAGTTGCTACAGATCGCGAGCACGATTATTATAATGGGGTAAATAAATGCCTGTGAAGATATTTGGAAGATAACTTTGAATAAATAATAAAATTTAGTTTTCACTTGCGGATTAGTAATCCAGTTTTTAAAACCACGTTGTACTTACTTCTGCGTCAAAAAAAATATGGGGCCATAAGGGTGATCAATTGTTTCAGTGGAATCATTTTACGACAGCAACGAATTTTGCGTGGGTTGTAGATATTTGTTCTGTTCAACATTATTCACAAAGGCTTAAGTTTTTCAGCTTAAATAACTTCTCTACTATTTGCAATAAACAGGTTAATCAACTCTAACTTGAAAGGCGTGCACCAGCCTTGGGCATTACTTTAGACGTTTAGACCATCAGCCGTATTTTGTTGACTTACTTTTTCTTGCTGAACCTGCAGCTAAAGATTGTCGGGAGAGTTCAGATTCACTCTGTGTACAAAGTGTTTCATAATCCGTGGCACGTAAGTTAGGGTATACTTAATAAAAAAAAATACCACCATACAAGCAAAAATCATCTTTCATTATATGGTCGGAACTCAACCAGTGAAACGCTAGAGTGTGTTGTGTAATAACGAGAATCAAAAAAAAAAAAAAACGAAACTACTGGACACACTCCTTACACGGCCGAAATTCCGTCTACAACTCGCAAACGAGCCCCTTTCGCAGACATGTGATCGTTGAAAGGTTCTCTCATCTGGCACGTGTCTTGTTGGAAAACGTTCTCGGTGCAATCTTTGTGCTTCCCTTGCATTGCCACCCGCAAGCCAGTCCATGTAATGCACGCATCCATCTCGTTGGAGACCCACACCACAAATCACTACGGTTGCTGTAAACTGCGCGTTTACATCGTTAGTCGGAAAGCGTCCTTATAGGGGTCCACCAGTTGAGTTCCAAGCACACATTGTAGGATGAATTTGGCTTGTCTAGTTGCTTTTATCACTACCTAATGTATGCACCACGAATTTTCAATAATCCTGTACGTTAGGGATAAACAACTGAGAGAAGTGAATGCTCTGCCTGTCGTTCATTACAGTTGGTTTAGAATGGAAGATAATTACATCAGTGTACAGAACACACACTAGAATGAGGGTACTGTACTTGTGATGGGCATAACGATTCAATTTACCGAAACGATTCATTCGCATTCCATGTAATGATTCGTTCATTCCGTTATTTTAGTTCTAACCACCGACATCGGGATCCAGTTCAACTTAATAGTCATAACTCGTTCATCCATTCGAGTACTCTGTCTAGGCGGCTGGACTTGTCGACTGGCTGGTTATCGTAATCTGGTCGGCTCGGATAGCTGAAATTCCAGACGTCTGGCTGTTACAAATGAAAGTGCGTGAACACATTCCAAAGCTCGCGCCGATAAATTTAGTAAACAAACCTAGACAATTGTAATGCGATACTTGTTGAGTCAACCCGCACTTCCACCTTTTTCTTTGATTAGTTGTGTCGTTTGCTCTTGTGTTTGCGTATGCTGCGACTACTGATTACTCTGACTCCCGATGTAATGAGTCACTTTACGAACGAACCAGACTGGTCGGTTCAATTTTCTCGTTCTCTCTGCGTTTTATATTATCCCGAATTGTGTTCAGCTTTCGAGTAATGGACTCTCAAAGAACCGATTCTTTACATAGCGAACGAATCATATATGCTTTCGTTCGCTCAAAGATTCGTTCATTTTGAAAGAATCGTTCACGAACGACACATCACTGTACGGTATTTTTTGTCGTGCCTATTTACGTAGAAAATGCGCGGTATCACCAGTGTAAAATGTCACGCAAATGCTCGCGACACGCTGGATGAGTTCCGTTACTTAATTCGTGCGCACTTTACCAAAGGCATGGATGCGAGTTCTGCGCATGGTCTCAAGCACAAGCTATCTGTGCGGTGATGTCACGAGGTGCGAACGAACGTTTTGTGGGAACTAGGAGATGTTTAGGTTAGCGAGATGAATAATGCAGTTACGTTACTAGTTTATAGGGAAGAGTGAGTTAATTTTCAGATGACTTCCGAGAGATAATAGAAGATTATCGAAGACTATACATTACAGGCCAAACATATAGTGAAATATTTTGAAGAGTGGCCGTCCTCTATTTTGGTAACCAAAGTCTTGATTTTTTTTTTGTGTAGGGAGGGGGGGATAATAACCAAAAACGAAATCAGGTTTTGAATAGGTTTTGGGACATAAAATTGTTCTATCGTTTAGTTTTAAAAATGTGGGTTGGATAAAGCATAGATATAATTGAGTAGAATGCCTGAAGTTAATATTGAATATCTGCTACAAATAGTTTCCCCTGTGAAGTCAATGGCTTTTAGTATTGTATTAATTTTTGGGAATGACTACAACTGAAAAAAAAACTGCCAATCGACACTTTGATATAGTCTTAACTGTGCTATTTATGACTCAACGGATGCTAAATTTTAATATTAATTGTTAAAAAAACTGTCACGGCAAAATTTACGCCAACCCCTCTCTCCTGGAGTGAGTATAAGATAGCAATTTCTCTATCCTTTCAGGAACAAACACATGGTGTTAACAGAACGTTTTCCGCAGTTCCAGCCTTTGTGCAAGTAACGGAACAATGTTTCGGCGTGTCGCGCGCTGTGGGCTTCGCGTGGGTGCGTGGCGAAAGTGTTTTGTTGCTAGCATTTGAAGAAGCCAGTGCAATCATTCCACGGAGTGGCGTGGTGGCAGGGTCTGAAAAGGGGATAGGGGCTTGGTGTTTTTGGCCGGGTTTGAAAAAAAAGGGGGGGGGGGGAGGAGGGGAATTGTTCCCACGCACTGGCGTGGACTGACGGTCTACCTACAGGTCGAGCTTGGATTTTTCTCACGCCATCGCCGCAGTTGATGTGTCACAAATATGTTAGGCCGCGTGAAAATGCGAGCACGGATCCCATCGTCATAATTCTTCCGCACACGTAACGGCGCCGTACATAAGATTGCTCGGCATTCGATAATATGCAAAGGTTGGTAGTGCATTCGCAGGAAGGACGTGTTTTTTTTTTGGCAGTTGGTGAAACTGCTCGCGATTTCCAGCCAATAGAAAACCACCGACACAAAAACAAGCCTGTGGACAATTATAAACCGAAGCATATATTCATATCCTAATTTCGTTTCCCACAATTATATTTAATATTTATATCATTAGGCATTTTGTTTTGATTTTCAGCTCAGTGTGAATTTTTTTAAACTCTTTTATTTTCATCGCAACACACCTGTCAAATATCGGACTCAGTACATAATTAAATAATTTAATATGCCAAATTGGGTTATAATTATTCAATATTATAATAGGCCTAATTAATGCCTTTAAAAACTGTGAAAAATTGTAATAGTTAATTTGAAGCTATTGTTTGGCCATCTTGTGAAATGTGTACCCCTTTTTTTATTTTTTCCCCCCCCCTTTTCAATGGTAATTGGTTACTTATAATCGTATGATAAAACACAAAAAATACAAAAAAAAAACTTGATATTCGACGTGAAACATTATTTGACTAACTGCTTGCTTGAATCATAATTGCTTTATTTTCTTTATGCGTTGAAGTTAGCTTTCTGATTTTAAATAACCGAAACAACTAATTGTGCTTTATGTCCCATGAAAACTGTTTAAAATAGAGCTGTTTTATCAAACTGCATTATGTTTGGCCTTGTGTATAGAATTTTTTGTGCACTGCAAGTATTATTAACACTATTTTGCACCCGCATACGTATCGGGCGAATATGCTGATAATATTATTTATTTAGCTTCGCGTAGTATTGAAACAGCAGAACACGAAGTCGGTGTTGTTAATTAAATGCCTGAATATAATTTAAGGAAACTGTAGCAGACATTATTGTGACTGTATTGTGTAACAGCCAGAAAATTAGATGAATAAAAATACCTTTGTTTTCTGAATTTTATTACTTTCTTTTCACAGAAGCAGCTACTTTCTGAAACTACAACTTTAGTATCAAAGCTAAACACGAAACCTCTTAGCTCTACGTGAAACACTGTTACTAAATTGTTACCACTTTATCATGCTTCAAAGTATTTTATGGAAGCCTATGTGTGTAAAATACACGGCAATATGTGATACAGCAGGAGCAAACCTAGACGCCTACCAGGGTGGGGAGTAGACCTAACCTAGAAGTCCCTATATATTGGAGATAATGCTTATTGTTTAAAATGCGATGAAAAAAAGTGAGAGTCTTTCAATACTCGTCAGTGATGTTTAACATCAAAAATAGGTAACGAGCAGATTCATGTGTGTAATACGAAACTCGGACACGAAATTTAACGCTGAACTCTCTAAAATAAGGCCGAACGTAATAAATATACGAACAGTATACATTTTAGGGGAAAACTGTAAAATTGTTTTCCTTTTATAAAATCTAACTATAATTCTGTTTAACAAGATGATAATAACATATAAGCGAACCGAACACAACCCAACCCAGATAGGTTAGGCTAATTTTTATTTATTTCCTACAATTTTTCTCAAAATCGGTGCATTTGATGCGCTTCCGATAGTTTCGAAACCGTTATGATGCAGTTCGTGCGCTGGTGTAGGCAGGGTAGCTTAAAATAACAAAAAAGTAAAGTTAGTGCACTTGATGCGCTAGAGGTGGCTTCGGAAAAACTACGATGCTTTGGCGTGCATGGTGTGGACAAGCTGGTAAGCAAAGTTATTCCATGCCATGTGACACTCTACTCAAACATTTCCCAATGGTCGGCGAAAAATATCATATTATATATGCACTAGCTGCAATACCCGGCGTTGCCCGGGCTGAACACAGGGTGTAGTTAGTAATTGTCTTCTTAATTTGAATGTCAAGTGTGAAAATTAATTTATATCACTTTCAGATCCCGACAGACGTTGTTCTGCCAGTTTATAGTTATTTACCTGGTCTGTATGTAATTTAGACTTTATAAAGCATTATCGAAAAAAGCTGAAAAATAAGAGATTACTAATATTGAAAAGATTCCATTATCTAGCTAATGCTCGGCCTGCATTGCAATGCCTCATTCAGTTTTGTTTTGTAATATGTTTGAAGTAGTTCCACATATACAAATCATCTATCCATCTCTCTATATATATTTATCTCTATCTACATCTATATACATATATGTATCTCTCTATCTCTATTTATCTCTTTATATCTACATATATACTTCCCACTATCTCTATATCTTCTATATATAAGTTTATATATAGCTCTATACATCTGTGTATATCTCTTTATCTAACCCATTCCATTATCTATACCTCGCTCTATCTCAACTTATCCCTCCGTCTCTATCTTACTCTCTCTCTTTATATATATATATATATATATATCACTCTTTCTCAGTCTCTCTTTTATATTTAAATAAATTGTGTCATGCGTGCGCACTTATACAACAAAAACAGACGAAGTGCCGCTATATAAAATGAAATAAACACATTTTTTGACATGATTCGTGCTCCAACTATTGAAAAATAGTTATACCGTCTCAGTAACCTTCATGGGCATGCGCATAACAAATCACCAAAATTTCATCGCAATCGGATTAATCGTATTGGAACGCATACGTCACAAACAAACGAAAATTAAAGACATTACAAACGCATCAAACGATGGTGCGTTTAAAATTTAAGGCAACTCTATCTATCGACGAAGTTAAGAACAAAACTGTTATTAGCGCCTTTATTTTGCTAGCCGCTGCGAGCTCCACTAAAGCGGACTGGTCCCACCAAGGAGAAAAATATTAATTTGCCAGACCTTACTATGTGTATGATCGTGTGTCAGACATAGAGAAATGACACTCACTCACTATTTGTATGTATATGACCTATGATTTTTTCTGATATAAAATGAAATTATAACTTTTTCACTCCCTTAGGGATGGAATTTCATTTTAATATGGGGTCTATGTGTTAATTCATGTTATAAGCTAGCTGTAGGCCAAATTTCATTCAAATCCATTCAGTTGTTTTTACGTGAAAGATTAACAAACATTTATACTTACAAACTTTCGCGTTTATAATATTAGTAGGATAGCGAAAATTATGGGAGCACAGTATTGTTCAAGCAAACAATTGATGAGTAAGTATTAAAAAATAAAGAAAAACATGCAAATTAATGCCAGAGTAGAAAATAATAAATACAATTCACCCGTGAAATAAAAATTAAATAATATTATGTTTAAATGCAGGTTAGGCCTACATTGTAAATTTTGATGCACACACAAAACAGCATCGTTGGTTACTACACACGAGCTAAAACTTCAACACGTAATAATTAGATGTATATTCCAGGTTAGTTCCACTATCATAAAATTGCATTATTCACATCAATACAATAATTGCTATGTAACCTAATTTTCACAAAAGTGACTATATACTACACGTGGGTCCATCATCTGTGTCCCACTTTTCCGTTCATCGACTTCGATCCATTTTCACGACATTAACTTACTCTTACCAAATCACGTATACCGAGAGCTAAATTGTTTACACATCAAAAATTGCGTAAAATAACCAGAAGACTGCTAAGTATTTAATCGGCAGCATTCTTGTGCATGTTTTTTAAATTATATACAAGCGAAATTTATTTATCATGTAAAGAAATCTAAATGAATAATTCGCTGTTTTTAGAAGTTATATTAATTATATTCTTGTATAGGTTTTACACTTAACTTTTGTAAAAAAAATAACTAATGTGCTGTGGTCTTATTTAAATGTTATGTTATTCTGTACTGCCCTTAATTTTTTATTATTTTATGTGAAAAACTTATATTAACTGTAGATTATTATTATTATTAATTTATATTTTGGCAAATCAGTTTGGACGTTGAAAGAAAACAATAAAATAAGATTCAATGCGATTTATTCACACGAAACATTCACTAATATATATTTATGCCAAGTAACCATTAGTGGAGACGAGTAGTTTTGAAGTTTGTTCATACATATCCTTGGTATCACTTGTCGGGGTCAGACTGCCAGAAATCACCATGGGAAAGGATAAAGTATTTTTTCCAGGTTCAAACCAAAAACTTCATGGTCTATGTCGTAGCATTTTTATTAATATTTTATTAAAAACTGTAATTCAATTGTTTTTATAAATTTAAGATTTCCCCACCGATATTTTGATAATAAATACGGTGTTTCAATATTATGGACGTGACATAATTCAAGATGACGGAAAGTTATAAAATTCAAGTGATGGAATCCAAAATGGTGGAAAGTTTCAGAAAACTTGTAAATAAACGTGACGTCATAATTAAAAATGGCGGAATGTCAAGATGGTGGAAAGTTATAGAATCTTCTAGAATCCGAGATGACGGAATAATAATAATAATAATAATAATAATAATAATAATAAAATATTTTTTTAACCCGTCCAGATTGACCGTTGTCAGGGCGATCGGAGTCCGGATTAGTCGATATAACATTCGTATCTGTATAGGTTTACTCGTCTAAAACTTGTCTTAAGTGCATTTTAAGGCAAATTCCGTTTAATCTGGACTTTCAGCAATCCGGACAGGGTCCGGTCTCACCTTGTTGGGATTAGAGGGGCTATATTAATACCTTTAATACGTACTAAATATTTGATGGAGTTTGAAGTTTAGTGTTTTTTACCGGCCCACCTCTAGTTGATATTATATCAATTCAATTTTTACGTTTTTAAATTAGGTTTTTAGTAGTGTGAAGAATTGTGTAAATATCAGTAAAAGATTCAATGGAAATATTTTGTGAATACCGTCGGTGCTCTTTAATTCGGCATTCAAGGAATCGGTTAATGCTTTATTTCGGCATCGGTTCAGCTGCTCGCGTTCGGATTTTTCGGATAGATTTGGACGTTTGTTGACCTAGACCTCCAGATCGTGTACTGTTTATTATTAAATTTTAATAGGTACCGTACTTATTTTCTAACTAAATTAAAGTTCGATAATCCTATCTCATCTCCCAGAACGTGCCGGATTAAACAAAGAGTATAAGAAGTTAACAGAGATTTCACTCCCAGGTCAAACATAATTCCTTTTTTTTCTCTGAAATCTGTCACTAATGATTCTCCCACTACCAACAACAAAGCATAAAAAAAATAGTTTTGTCCCGAATTGTATCAGGACCACTTAGTATCCCCTTAGCAATATTTGGGTTCAAGATCTAGTTCCTAATAATACATTTATACTTTTGATTAAATATTGTCTAATTTGTATTTTAGAGGTCTTGATATTAAATGACATAAAATTAAGGATTTTATAAGATTTTATTAGAGATGGAAGGTGGTTTTCGTTGGTGGTCTAAAACAATGTTAGGTTAAACTAACATAATAATCTTTGGCGCGTTAAATCATGATATTAATTTACATTAACGCCCATCTATTGCAATAAACACAAATTGGCTTTCATTGAAGTGGTAGCAACAATCAACGCAAATACGCAAATAGGAATGTACCATTAACTAGTGCCTTCAAGATTCAACTGATACAAACACACATGGTTACACAAAATTAATATAAATGTTTGTATTTAAACATAAAAATTTATCAAGGTCTGCCGAATCCTTTATATTTAGGTGCTACACATTATTAAATAGTTATGCACCCTAATATTTATTTTTAATATACGCATTAGACAGGCATATGAAAAACAAGATCTTCTAAAGAGCGCGATTTAAACAAAACGAGGACTCCAACCTGACGGTTTAATAATGAGTGATTCACATCTTTATTAAAAAAAAAAAAAACTTAAAGGGGTTTTATAGATACAAAATGTTGTACGAGTCAAAGTAATTAATTTAAAAAAGTAAAATCACAGATCGTTCACAAGTCACATTATTAAACATTATTTATAATTCAGCTCTGAATGTGAATGACATTCAGAAGTATTGGTATAGACTGAATCATTAGTGTACAATAAGCGCATCGTAGAACCTATCTAAAAATAGCCCGCTGGGATTAAAGGTACTTTTATAGTACTTTATTAGTTTGTATAAAACCATGTGTAAAGGTTCATTCCCAATTGAAAACATTACAAAAAAAAGTAACATAGAACATAGTTCGCGGGAGATCCGTCTCCGTTTACGTGCGCCTCAAGCGTACTTTGAAAACTACGGCTGTGAGCATGCGCACTAGAAATTTCTGCGCCACAGCTCTGCTCGTGGCGGCGGAACTCGCAGGTGTTTCCACTCCGTCCGCTAGAGTGCAGGTGTGGGTCTGGCGTCAGGGCATGCGCGCGCGCAGGCGCGCGAATCGGCGGATGTATACGCTGCGCCGGTCGGGGAAGTAGTCCGCCCGCTAGCGGAGTGGGGGCGCTGGCATTCGCGTTCGCAGCGCTGTGGTGTTCGGAGCGGCCTGGTCTGGAGAGAAGAGAATAGAAGAGTGAACGAACCGTTGGGTCGAAGTGTTTGTAGCTGCGGCGCGTGACTGAAACTCGGCGTGCGGAAGCCTTTCGACTTCAGTCCACGTCCTGAAACGTCGACAACCTTTTAAAACGGGGCTTTTACGCGCGTGAAGTTCACTTCGCGGTCGTGTTCGTGCCATGTTTTCGAGCCGCTCGTAGCAACTTTCTCTTCTGCGGACATTGTTTAAGACTTCAGTTTCGTTCGACGCTCCGCGCGTTTTGTGTTCTAGTCGTCTGTTGTGTTTTACGGCACTAACGTCTCTTGTGAAGATGGGGAAGTGCAGCAGAGGCATGAGTGTTGCTGTTGTGTGGCTGCTGGCTGTAATAACAGGTAGGAACCTACTCAACAGGAAAAAAAAAGTTTCAAGGTCATTGGCTTGTTTGAACGCTTTTGGGCGGGAAAATTAATGTAACAGTTTCTTTTGAGGTTCTGAAAAGTGTTATTAAATCAACTTGCACACCGTAAGGTTTATAAAACGTAAAAAAAAAAAAAGTTTGTACTATTAGGAATGCTAATTTGCGCGACTGGGTAATTCGGCTTAAAAAGTTGTGAAACTTAATGTATTATTTTTGAAGGATGTTTAAGGAGTGGTATGCGCCTTCAATGTGTATTAACCCTCAATTGAAACCATGGATTAAGAGTTTCTAATAACGGCCAAATTTTAGAGGGAAACCCATTTTTTGTGGACGTTTAATTTTTTTTTCACTCTAAATTCGCGAAAATAACGGACTCATTGTGTGAACACAGACGTATGTTCCAATTTTTGATTTGAACACTGCTGCAATTGGGCCAAAGCCGGGGGCAATGTTAAATGCATGTTTACATCATAATGGGCGTTTTGTTGAACATTATGTCCTGACATGGGCGAGTGTGGTATAGAAATGCCCTCCCTTTTTTAAAAAAGAGCTCAGACAATATAATATTTTGGTAATATTTGTGTAGCCATTTTTAGTTGTTTGATTGTTGTAATATTTCTCTGATTCCGCTGCGAATCGCTGGGTTTATGCCCCATTTGACGTAAAAATAAAATGGAAAGGGTTAAGCCATATATATTTGGTATTCTTAATTGTTTGATTTAAAGATATAATTTGCCTTCCGTGATGAAAATACTTAAACTTAAAATCGGTTTTGTTTTGAGTTGCAGTTGTTGCAATATGCCATATCTAAATTGGTGCATGATCCATTTTTTATGGCTCGGCACGGAAAGTGGTGGCAAAATTAAAATAATAGGACTATTTTTTTATGATTATAATTTGTAGCTTAAGTAATATAACTACACAGTTAAACGATTTAACTCTTGTTCTAAAAATGTTTCTATTCGTAACTGTTAGTAGGTGTGCACAACAATGTAACTACTTTTTTGAATCAACTATCCAACAGGATATTTTGATAACGAAAAAACGTTATATCTTTGGCGTTGATTTAACATTATTGTCGTTGCTTGCAATTGCATTTGGGCTTTTAGTTGGTTACTGTCTGCCATTACGAGATAGGTTACGAACTGAGAATTTGACTTGAGCATTTTAAAATTTCCATTGAAATATTAATAAATTATTTATTTTTCTTGACTAATCAATACGACGCGGTAATTCTGAAAACTGGCTGAGGAATTTATATTGAAGTTTTCTTTCGAAGTTTGGAGTACTTAATGAAGTTTCAAGATATTGGACAAACTTTAAAATATGAGATTCACTTGTTTGTTTAGTGCAATAGTATGTTTTTGGCAATTGTGTACTTTAAGATATTAGGGATGGTAAAATCATATGAAAATTAATAAGTAAATATATTTTATCGCAAAATTTATTAAATCTGACTGGATTGTAGTTCATAATATGATACTGCAAACAATGTTTTGGGTCACGCGAGGGAAAATAGGGTTTGGAATGGGGACCATCCACACAACGTTTTTTGCACAAAGTAAATATTAAAAAAAGGGGGGGGGGGGATTGTTCCTTATTGCGTATCCAGGTAGTAGTTTTATTTGAACATAATATATTAAAATAAAGGAATTGGATCTGTTAGGGTTGAAAAGTTGTATAATTACCAAATTATATGTTTTTGATTTTGAAAATATGAATAAAACTTCGACGGACATGTATTCTATCTTAAAAATTAAAATAAAGTGAGCAGTCGAATATGTTTGCAATTTGAAACAGTACAATTACTAAAATAATAATAATATATGCATTATAAAGCTTTGATATAAACTGGATATGACCTGAACATTGTTCCGGGGAGCAATTGTTCTGGGTTACTTATACAATTGCATTTTAACTTAAAAAATTAAAAAGCTACTTGTTGTTTGTGAAACGAAATTTATTCTAACCAAAATATATTTAATTTTGAAGTTATAAATAACTTCGATATAAGCAATAAGGAACAATAGTTGCGTAGGTCACGACAACTGCAATTCTGTAGCATACTCAAAACAAAACAGTAGGCAACGTTGCTGTCATACAGGCTTTTCCAAAATTGGTAAAATTGTTACGTTGCCACTTTTCCGTAAAGAAAAAAATCTGTTTTTTTTTCTTAATAGTACTACGGATATTCCTCTATTTGCCTTTGAAACCGAGTTTTCAAATGCTTTCTGGTTACAGAGAAATTGCCGTTTATAAGTTACATTAGGTTTTGCAGGGACGCGACCGCCGCCATTTGCGTTAGCGCAGCAACTTGGGGAAAACTTTTAAGACCCACACACCATCAGTTCAGTTCGGACGGCTCAGCCCGATCTGTCAGTTTGGATTGAATTGAGGCCCTCTGCTCTTACCATCAGTCCATGTGCTCAGTTTGGACTGAATTGGAGCATACCCGCTCATGATTATTCTTGGTGTTTCTGTATAGTTTCATCGTAGAATATGGAAGAAACCATGCATGCTGCAGTTGCACTTTTTATTTATAAAAAGGGGGAAAAAAAATACAGCAATAATTATAAACCTGTCACACACTTAGCTGATGGACTGACGGTTTGAACTGGCGAGACGCTGTTCCAACACATGGCAGTTGGTCTGAGGGCTCTAGAACCCATAGTCCGAATTTTTGGAAAGCCATCAGTTCGTCAATCGATCAGTTCTGACTGATCAGTCCACCGTCCTTGTACACACACGGCAGTTCAGACCGTCGCGTCGGTTCAAACTGATAGGTCCAAACTCGCTCAAAACTGTGTGTGCAGAGGTCCTCAGTTATATCTAAACTGTAAGTTCGGGGTGAGCAGTCCAAACTGAGAGCTAGGTAGCTGGGCTTAACTTGTGGGGTTGCCTCAAGAATTCCCACCAGTTCATTCCGAGGACGGAACAGTTCCGAAGTTCGCCCTTCGCTCCTGCAACTTCGGTAGAATATAATATAGGACAAAAACGCTCGGGAAAGAGTCCCGTCTTTTATAGACTAAAGTGACAGAGGCATTACAGAGTTGTCGAGCTACATTAAAAATAGTGTAGACAGTTTATTAGGTTAGCTACAATAAAAATGCTGTGAAAGTGGGGAAGTTTGTTTAGGTTAGTTTAGCTACATTACGAATATTATAAGAGTGTAGCTATACTAAGCAGCCATCCACTATTTTAAACTTTTTAAAATGTATCTAACATTCCACAATATTTTAAATTATATTTAATGTAGCCAACATAACCTGACCGACCATTCACACCATGGACGAAAATATGTAGGAGTCCCATTTCACAGTTACGATTTTGAAAGCGCAAGCGGGCGGGCTCCTTCAAACGAGGATTTTTGATTCAGATGTCCTCCTAGCCCCCGGGATCCACGCCCATGATTCTTATTGCATCACAGATTAGTAATATCAATTTACACCAAACCTAAAAAAAAACTAAACTACCTACTAACATATTTTGATTTCTATTTTTTTTTTTTATTGAAGTGGATTCCTTCAAAATTACCAGTGTTTTAACCAATCAGCATAAAAATTCTAACTAAATACCCTTTGAACATAATCTAAAATTCAAATCTTTCAACGTGTTTATTTTAGTTACATTGATAAAAAAAACCGAAGAGAATAAACACTGAGCATGCACGAAGGCGGCCTCAATGAACTGTTGTAAATCTTAGATTTCCCGCGTTTGTGTGTGTACCAATGTTTTGGAATACAGTCAATATATATATATTACATTAATGATAAAAATTGTTAATATTATATTGCGTGATATCGCACGTCACAATCTGGAGCTCAGCGCGCCCATGATGCTTAAAAACATCATTGTTGACGCATAGGTTTGGATACACACTCGTGACTAGAGACTTTTATTATTTTTTTTATTTACTTTCCACTGCGTAGAAAAATCCAAATGTAAATTATGCATGTTCGATGTTATATTTAAGAATCACGGGATCGGCAATCCAATTAAAGCACTAAAATGGCGGTCGCGTCAGTGCACCAGGTAATATCGCGGACATCAGCGGGAACTTTTATCAACGCTGTTTTTACGGTCAGACAAGGAAAGTTTTTTAGTATTGGAAATCTCACATTTCAGAAATTTTATTATTTTATTTACGGAAAAGCCGCCACGTGAGAATTTCACATCATGGTTGAAATTAACTACGTATGCAAAAGTTTAAGCTTTCTGACATTAAAAATTGGCCAGTTTCTGTGAATAGATGATATGGTTCGTATTATTTGAGTTTGGTTTTATATATAAACGCCGGAATTGATTAATTTAAGGAAGAAGTAATTAGAGGTCAGGTGTGTCAGGTCAGGTCATAAGGTGTGTGTTTGTGTTAGGGAAGACGCATAAGGAGCAACCTTTTCCTAGACGTTGTGCTTATCTGGCGGTCGTGGCCCCTGTTTTTTTTTTCCCCCTGGACGCAGCAGTAGGCCAGAGGCTGCGCGCGTTATTAATTCCTGAAAGCGTCCTAATGTTCCCCGACCCGGGCATATGAAGGGGCGCGGTGTTTGAAGTCGGCCGGCGCGCGCATCGCGGTCTCTCATCAGCGGCCGGGAGGGCATGTCTGGTGTTCCGCAGGGGACAACGCCTATCTCTGTTACTTCGGTGGAGTTGCTTGACTGGGGGGGGATGGGGGTTGTTATCCGTCACCCGCCATTCACGCCTCCGGCCGTGGCGGGCGCGCGGCTCGTCCTAACGCCGCTTTGATAAACGGCGGGCCTGGGGTAACGGTTGCTCGCTAACCATCTCGGCCGGCGCCGGTGGTTGGTTAGGAAACATCACGTACGCCACACTTTCGCCGACTGGATCATTGGGTCATGAGTCGGAGCTCTTCGCTGTAAAACTTGTAAACTTGTGTATAATCCTTAATGGATTTTTTTGACGTGACGTCTAATAAATCGAACGCCGGCTGCACGCACGAAAAAGTGTCCCGTTACGCATATTGTCCCGTTTCGCTGTGTCCCGTTACGCTCATTGTACGCTTGCGCCGCATCTATTTCTCTTCCACTCGATTGGAACAACTATCGATTTGACTTTTTCGAGGCACATTAAACTTGAAACACTCCCATTCGTTTCCTACTTTTCCTATTATCGTCCTATCCTTAACAGAATAACACAGAAGAAGTTGCTATTTAGCAAACATGTATAAAATTTATAGTTAAAATAATCTCTTCGTTAAAGTAATAAACGTATTTGAATTAATGAGTGCAAATAAAACTAAATTTATCAATTAAATTGTAGATTTAATTTCACTCGTTCTTTGTATCCATACAAAATAGTGATTATTCAATAAAAATGATTAAATTTTATTCATAAAAGTATGTAATCATTTCATTAAAGTTTTTTATGACGTTATCACGTTAAACTATCGTCCGTAAACCGACTTTACAGACAACCAATTTTTTTTTGATGACACTTTTTCATAGCCGATAGAGTAATATCAGAAACCCAGGGTAACGTACGTAACAAATATTGCCCGAGGGCTCTTTTATTTTATTTTTTAAATCTTTGAGCTGGCTACAGATGGTAGCAACAGAAGCACATGATTTCGTATATACTTTCTCATACTTTTCGCATCTGCTGAGGTTGTATCCTGTGTTAGCATTAGAATCGACAATTTGTATGGTAATTTCCAATAGTGGTATGTATCATATTTTAGCTATCATAAACCCATTTTCATTTTGCACATTGACGATCCTATTTACTTACTAGTAAATATAGGTATATAATATAAAATTATGGATGCGAAGTGCTATGAAGAAAGTTTTGTTTTAAAGCTGTACCGTTGTGTTTTTCAGGCCATGGAGCAGATAGTCCTAAATGTAAATGTAACGTGTATATTTTTTCTTTGGTATGCCCGTTACACTAAAATTTTCGATAATCCGGCAAAGTCGGTAATTCAACACAGCCATGTGGGATTGAAACACCATTTCTTAATTTTTTGCTATGGCGTAACTTTTTAACCCATGAGTGGATGCATACGCGCATGTATGTTAGTATCTTGACCGTGTATGTAATTTCACTTAATTTTGTTGTGAAACGAAAGAATGGTAGGCGTGTTCTATTAAGGTTTTTTTAAATTTTTTTTCCAAGCCCTAGGTTGTATGTGAGAAACAGCAGACCAAGCTGACCAAGGAAAATATTTATATAGATTTTCGTTTCATGGTCCATAGCAGTGGCGAGGCGTGAGGTTTACATGAGGGGAAGCAATAACTCCGTTCACACCAAAACATGATGAGGTTGGGGGGGGGGGGGGGGGTCTGGGGGCCCTCCGCCGGGAAAATATGGATTTCAAGGTACAAAATGGTGCTATTTAAGTAGTTTTCTTAACTGAACATTGACTATTCCACAGGTAGAAAAATTGACATTTTTTTTAAATACATTATTTTTGAAAAATAATGATTGACTTACATTATTCTGATAGTAAAATACCTACTCTACATTACTTATATACTAAGTGGGAGTGGAGTATCATCGTACGCCCACAAATCCCCCACGCACTGCCAGCCAACAGCCCGCGGGAGAGATGCGCGCGCCCCGAGAGACGACCGCCGACTGAAACGCGACATCGCCACCTGCCCTGCCGAACTGTGGCGGACATAGCCGAAGCAGTCGGCGGAAAAATTCCACAGTCTGCTTCGGCCATGTTCGCTCCAGTTCGGCAAGAAAGCGTTACCTTCGTAGCTTCTACCGCGTATTTTTCCAGCCAATCCCCTCCCTGAACCTTTGTACCATGCCACCCCCCCTCCCGAAAGGAAACTACTGCGGCAGCCTTCCTGCTGAAAGCGGTCCTGCCAGCACTTCTAAACCTAGCAACGCTTCTAAAACAGCATGTTTTTGTGTCAACGAGTTCTTTTTTTATAGCGCACAGCGCACAGTATTGGGTCCCAAGAAGATAGTGTAAAAAATACATACACCTAACTGCACGAGCCAAAGTAAAATACTATTCTGAATAAAATATTTATTTAAAAAATACAATGTCTGGAAACTGCCTGGGCAAGCACTGCTTGCCTTGCTTGCCCTGACGAGACGCCACTGGTCCATAGACCCCAAAACCATCGTCAAATCAAAAGTTATTTATATATAATCTAAAACTTTGGTCTGTAACAATTTTTGACAAGATTAAATATTACTGTAAAGGGTTGAAAAAAAAAACAGTTAAAAAATTGTTTGCACAATTGTTTGATTTTATTTTAAACCATCATAAGGCTGCAAAAATAGCCTTATTTTGAAAATACAGTTTTTACTCTAGCGACAAACAGAAGTAAAAAAATATATTTAATTATTTCTGGCGATTATGCATGCACCACATGTACCTCCGACAGCCATATATATTTTTTTTTAATTATTTGTCCTTTGAGAGATAACATTTATGTACACATTTAAAAGATTTGACACAAATTAATTAAACAGAACCTTAAAAAAAGTATCGATAATAATATTACTAATGCACCATTCGAACAATCATTCGAAAGCAAAATTCCGACACATTTTGCTAACGTCGCCTCAGTGGTGCGTTGGAAATATAAATTTTTCTAATCGGATATTCTGTATCGCCAGCAAGTTTTTTTTTTTGGTCTCGCAATAACTTCATGTAATGTGTCGGACGTGACTGGCCAAGAAATTATTTTACTAGCGTCGCGTCTGTCGGTCTGTGATTTAGGTATGATAGTGCGTGCTGTACACTTTGGCAACTGGTGAACATTCCAGCTTTCTAGTGTAATGCAGAGTTCGTAGAAACATCGCAAGGGGGTTTGTTTCTGTAGGACGACAACAGTTCCGGCACACAATTCCAGGAAATCAGTTTCGCGGCTGGTAAACAAAGCAGAACAAATCACATTGTGTTGGACACAGATTTGGAAATGGTTCCCTCTGCATTCGCATTGCTCAGGGCAGACTTGTATTGTGCGGGTTGTCCGGTGCAAGCTTGTGTGCTTTGGGAATCCAATCAGCTTGCGGAATCGGTGCTATAAAACAAGTGTCTAGTAGTGGAATAACACATCATAATTGTTTTTCTACCATAGTTTTTTTGTCTCTTCCTAATATTTAGTTACTTCTAACTTGCCTTGATTCGCCTGTTTTTAAATTTTGTCGGTGGAAGAAGTCTGTTCATAGATGGCTGGTAGTGTGACGGGTACACGAGGACAGTCGTTACACCTCCCGCTGGAAAAGATCTTCACAGCCGGCATTTGTACTGAGGGGGTTGACCAGTCAAGGATTTTTGAATATCTTGGAAAAAAATCAGGGAAATATGTTATGTCAAAATTTCTAGATGAAATGGGTACAGAAAGGGCTCATCCTGTGTCGCTAACCCCTGAACTGTGCTATGCGTCTTTGTCAGATTGCTGTGCTGTTGTGCAGAGCTTATTTTACGTCACGTGTGGCTGAATTCGAACTGGTTGGTGCCTTGGAAATGTGACGTAAGAAACCGTAATTTGTATGTACATGGTTTCAGGCTTTGGTCACTGTGTAAGCATTTTTTGTCACGCTTCGTAGTTATTGCAGTGTCGCTAAGGCCGGTATACCAAGGGACAAAAATGTTTTAAGAGTTGAATATGATATACCTGTACCCTAAACGTACGGCACGGCCAGCCCATTATTTTTAGGGAACGGATTTTGATGTCCTATCCGTTGTTGTTCTTTTGCCCAAATTTCGCACATGCGCAGAGCTTTCGTCCAGGTGGCGGACCCGCGTCTGGCCCCATTAACTCGTATATAGTTACTTTTCTGAACATACGGAGACGTACCAAGCGTGTTGGTGTGCCAAATGAAACTTTTATACCGAAACTATCCTGGAATATACATTCTGTAAACTGTAATGGTCATAAGAAATAATACCTTAAAAAAAACTTTAGAAAATTAGAAAGGCGGTTCTATTTTTGTGCGATGGTGCTGCTATCTAGTATTTTTCCATAACAATTGTATCGATTGATGCGAAAAAGCCCGTTAGAATAAGTTGGAACCAGTTTCTAGCCTCGCGCATGGCATTGTTTATTATATCGTTTGGCGATCTGTTCCCTTACTGGGATTAGGTTTGGCCATGTTATGGAATACGGTCCTCTAATTGGGTAATGGCTGTGTCCCAAGTACACCTCTTGGAATACCGCCCTAACAGCGACAGTCAGGGCCCCGCGCTTGCCCTTTCCTTACTATTTTTTTTTCTGTTTCTCCAGTTTTCTGTGATAAATATGGATAATCAAGGGAATATGATGAATTGAATTGCTTTAAACCTGCAATTTAACTGATGGTAAATACCCTATTCGTTTTCAACAGTTTTCACGATTTCGTACTAAAAAAATATTAAAATATTTCATTGCCTCGAAAAAATTAACCATTTCACCAGAATTTGATCGTTAGAAACTTAATGAACTATCCCGCAAACTAATTTATTAGGAAAAATGTATAAAAATTTCTCAAAATCATTAACCTAAATCATCGTCTATATTTTAAGTTCCAGGTCGGCTTGAAAACGATACTTGATTTCCTAATTTTCCGGGGGAATGTTCCATTATACATTACTCTCCCCGTAGATACGCCACTGCTGCTCTTCGAAAAAAATAATACACTAAACAGAATCAAACATCGTAACAGGACAAAATGTGGGGGGGGGGGGGGGGGGGACGTAACTGTTCAATTAGCACTGGCGAAGCGCGAGAAAATTTATTGCATTGCTTTCGAGCTATTTTTCATGCACACTACGCCGCTAGATGCCACTACTGTAAACTAACTAGTTTCACGCACTTGAAACTCCACACACCCATGTTCGCTGGCATCATTTGTTTCGCGTATTTCTTACCAGTTTCCCATATTGTTATAATTACAATATTTGATAAAATTTTGAAAATCAAATCAATTTTTTTATCTAAGATAAACTGGAAGAAATGTACAACATACGCTAATCTTACATTCGACAATTTTTTTAAGCATTCAAATTCATATTTATTTAACCATTAACCGTGTCGATCTGATGGCAAAGATGATTACAGAAATACTTGATCGAGATCCAAACGCGAACGAGGCTTCAACAATTCCATAGCCTTTGTCAGGAGAGGAAGAAAGCGTCACTAGGATAGCCTGCAGTTTACAGCGATGAAAGCTGCAATCACAACCGGAACAGACACGAAATTTACCGAAGTAAAAGGTTAGGTTATGTTCAGTCAGTGTAATAAATAATACGTAGTTTTTTTGAGGTATGGTAGGTTTTGTAACTAATATGAAATTTTGGTTTGGTTAGCGTTATTTAAAATACTCTTATGACATTAAAATATAATAATCGTTGCAATATGGTGTTTTTTTTTTCATGAGCGATTGGCAAATATCGGAACTCTTCGGGTTTGGCTCCCATCCATATGAACTGTAGGTTTCTTTAATTAATCAGCCGTTGCCATGTGTATGAATAAAGCATCGTCAACAATGCGACAGCCGTTGCCGTGGAGATTATCGAGATACGTGGTTGAAAACATGCTAGGGAAAAATTATTAAAGACTAATTTTCGAAAGAAAATAAATGTCTTCGAGGTGCAAAGGGATCTACTTGAAGAAAAAATATACCAAATTACTTGCTCTAGGCCTCGCTGTTTCCCCGCTACGCGAACTACAGACATAATGACATACATTTACACTCTAATTAATAATATGTGATTCCTCGTATATATAAAAAAGTTAGAAGAAAATTTTATTAAAGGTTCTGAAAAATTTGTGAAACTTAATTCATCAGGTATCCTGTATGTAAATAGTATCGTTCCGGCTGTCATAAAGTCGGAGATGTAAAATAAGACCTAAAAGTTTTTTTTAAGTTGAACCCCATTGCGAAAAGGGCAGTTAGCCAACGTAGTTTTTTGGATCGGTAATAAGCGATGATCCCCTATATCATTATTGGTGTTCCATTATGCCCGCCCTTTTCGCCCGCGGCTTTGTGATTTCATGGGGAATCGATTCCGGCTCGCGTCGACTCTCCGCCGAAATACGATCACGCGCGCTCGCGTAAACGTTTTCCGATTCGCGTTTGTTTCGGACGTTCGTCACGGAATGATATCAGCGACGCCCACACGGTTCGCGCGGAGACCGCAGTTTAGTTTTGCCGAAGTAGTGTGTTGCTGCGATTGTATAATCTCTGGTTTCTAGTCCGTGGAGCACGTTAGTACTCGTAGTTCGCCTACTAGTCCCGTGTCTTTCGCTGTTCTTTTTTTGGCGTTAGCGATAATGTGTTGCGAACTTATATTTTCATAAAATAATCTTGTCTTCAAAGTACGATGAAATGTACGATGATGAAACCGGCACGTTAGGACAACAGCAATGCACTACTAAAGCTTTTACCGGATTATCGAACGTAAATGTAATTTTAACAGGATACCAATTTTAAGTGTTGTATGTAACCAGTTAGAAAGCAAACACCACTCTACTGTTAAGTAACGAACCTTAAAATAACTTTTAAAAAACACACATTTTTGTGGTTATTTGTATGTATTCTATATAAAATTTGAGTATTTACGGTTTGTTGTTTGGGGGGGGGGGGGGGGATGGTCCAGCTTCAAAGATGTTGATTTTGATTGCGGTTGTGTTCAATGTATAATGTAGTCCGCTTAGAGGTAGTTGCGATCAGATCGGCCTGTAAAGGTGGCGTGTTGCACGGGCGAGTTGAGATGGTTTTGAGAATGAGAATGATGGGAGGGAGGGTGGGGGTAGGCCCGGGCAGTGCTATCTTATCGGAGCTGAGCTTGCTATCGCTGACCAGTATCTCTATCTGCCGCGATATCGTGCGCGGAGCCGGCGCCCCAGACAACTGGCGCAGTTCCTCGCGCGCATGACCCGTGTTTGTTCAGCTAATTCCAGGCTCTCATTGTCCCTTATTATTATTTCCTCTGCGGTGACGGCACCAGCGCTGCTGCGTGTTCGCTCCGCATCTGTTCCTCGCAGCATCCCAGTTTTATTCTTTATTCTCCCTTCTGGATCGCGGTCGCCTGTCTGGGCGAAGAAAAGCAGCGTTGTGTTTTAATGGAAAGGAAAAAAATATATATGGCGTCATTTAACGATAATTTAATTAAAAGTCCATTGTTTCTGGTTAGGATGTAGTTAAGGTTTTGCGTCGCACGGTTATGTACGCAGGGCCATCTATAGGGACGGAATTAAAAAGGGGTGGGGGAAGGGGCAAAATACATGTGATCAAGGTGGGATTTGGCGGTGGGAGGGGTGAGTAGAGTTTCGGGATATTATTAATGTCTGGTTTACCTTAATAAGCCAGAAATTACGAGTCTTTTAATATAACTCGTCGCTGATAGGAAATCAAAAGAAGTAATTTACTAAGCGCAGATCACACTTACAGAAATTTAGATTATCTGTTTTTAAATTTAGGGGATTCTGAAAAGTGGTACATTAAATCGTAAAGAGTGGGCCCGACAAAAATTGTTTCTCTAGATGGTCCTATATGCACACGCGGTTAGGACTGGACTTTGCAAGATTAAATTGTACTCTAGCTACAAGGTGTTCGTAAGTTTTAATTAAGCACATAGTAACGCCGCGTCAGTTAGGCCAACAGAGGCACACATTCTGTTAAAAATGTTTATTTTAAAGTAACAAAAACTGGGTTTTGAGCATGAATTCGCAAGAATCATCTTGGAGTGTTAACGGAACTTCCAAATACTCTTTAAGTTTACAGCTAAAACATTCATCTCTCTTCCAGGAGTATGTTTACAATGATCATCTCTCTTCCAGGAGTATGTTTACAATGATCATCTCTCTTCCAGGAGTATGTTTACAATGATCATCTCTCTTCCAGGAGTATGTTTACAATGATCATCTCTCTTCCAGGAGTATGTTTACAATGATCATCTCTCTTCCAGGAGTATGTTTACAATGATCATCTCTCTTCCAGGAGTATGTTTACAATGATCATCTCTCTTCCAGGAGTATGTTTACAATGATCATCTCTCTTCCAGGAGTATGTTTACAATGATCATATCTCTTCCAGGAGTATGTTTACAGTGAAACACAAAACTCAAGTTAATCCGGTTATTTGGAACTATGAAGAAACTTACATATTGTTAAGTGTGTGAATAACTGGTCCGGC
Organism: Bacillus rossius redtenbacheri; assembly: GCF_032445375.1. Taxonomy (NCBI): domain Eukaryota; kingdom Metazoa; phylum Arthropoda; class Insecta; order Phasmatodea; family Bacillidae; genus Bacillus; species Bacillus rossius. Next base: position 35,436,991 of record NC_086336.1, read on the forward strand.
CAGGATAGCCCAATTAATTGCAGTTTTATTTATTAGCTAATATTTGTACTATTAGTTATAATAGTTTAAATGCCTGCCCAGATTGATTCGTATTGCTCTCTCGTCCGCAACGCCGTGCCGCAACTCTGATCCTTGCACACCAATCCCGTCGCTTGTCGCTCGCCAAGGAGTCACTCAGCCTCTTCACTTCACTGCCCTCGCAAGCCAATTGCCGTTTATATACAACTCAGCCCCGCCCTGGAAATATGTCGGGAGCTCTTCATCCGAAGTTTCCAGAACAGTGGCGTCCCAGTTACGCCACTTCACGTGCACGGGGCTCTGGGGACGTGCCGAACCGTCGAGAGGGTAGGAGAGGCGCCGCTGCTAGTCGGATTACCGTGTGGCGGGGTGACGGGCTCTACCTGGACCCTCCCTCTGGCCGGCGCGTCGATCCAACTGGCCTGCCACGTAGCATCGCCTGGGATCTCGTCATCGACATTCTCGGACCGGTATATTTGAGTCAAATTCCTCGCGTCTAGAATTCCGTAAATTTACTTAAATTTTTATAACTGTGTACGAGCACAGTTTAACGTAGAAATTGAAGAAGGAATGGGTTGTGTTTTTTTTCGTAAATCAACAACCCAGCTTTGAGAATTTGTGGAACAATGGAAAACTTAAATAAAATGGAGTAGCTTGGCTTCTGGGTTGTAGCAGTAGGTAACTGCTTCCTGATGGCGACTGCTATTTCGACCGAAACGTCGGTGACTTATTCGCCAAGGACACGGCTACAACCCAGAAGCCAAGCTACTTCTGACAATGGCCGTGAAAGCCTGCGAACATTGTTCATAAATAAAATGGTCGGGCCGGGATGACCAGTGCGTCACCTCGCTCTGCGAGACTCGCGTAGTCGCACCGTGCAGATCACTTTGCGGTGGGTTCTTTCGCCCAAATATCTTAGAAAAGTCCTTGACTTGCTTGTTTGTTGCTTAATGGTCACACCTAAAATGTGTAGAGCTTCAGAAGCTCTCTCGAGATTTGAAAACTGCTCACGATATCGGAGAGAAGTTTGCAAAAGCATTAGTTATGTTTGTTTTAAACATTAGTTTTAGAATTGTGGGAATGGCTGAAACACGTGTTTTCAGAGTAAGTAGGTGTTAAACAACCGGTACAGTTTTTTTTTTAAATCACTCGAGGGACTTCTATTACACCTTTATCATTTCTATGCCATATAATGTTAAGGTTACCACACAGATCTCGTATTTTCCAGGCCACAGTCTTGATCTTACAGGCGATACCCAGTAGAAACACCAGCGAATGTATCATTATTTATCGTTCCACACCACTAACACACGCGCACACGCACACTTCGCTTTGCTGACCCTTTTAAGAGTCCTTTAAGTCCTCTAATTTCTTCATAGTTCTTGTGAAAATCCTAAGTAAAATTTATATTCCAGTCGCATGAAACAAGTTTGTTGATTTTTTTATTGTGTTTTAGAATCTGGCCACACACTGTGATTCGCGCAAGCACTTTGTAAATGCTGTATGCGAAGGGTCTAAATTACTATTTCTTCTTAGCGTTTCTTCATTCAGTGTATGGATTTGAGGATTGCCGTTAGTTTAATATTCATATATTTATAGTAATTTTATGACAAACCGCTGATGAGGTAAATGTTTTTAATAATTATTTGTACATGAAACAGTTTACATTATTGGGGCTCTTTAAAAATCTTTTAATATTTATTCATTTAACAAACGTACGGACGATGTTTTGTTTTCGTACTTGTGTGCAAGGACTCGCATGTGCGGGCGACTGTGCCCTGTGCCCTTTGCCTGTTTGACCGCGCGGGCCGGCAAGAAGGTCCTCTCTCTTTCACCAGCGCCAGACCATCTGCATTCCTCGTCGCTTGCAGCGACGGGTTTTTCTTCCATTTCGTTCTCTATTCGCATTCCGGGCTAATGGCGGGGGCAGTCCCATTGTGTCTCGGCGCTCCCTCGCCGAGTAGATTAAAACCTCTATATTTCCATGTTCTGCGCAGCAGAGAAGTTGCGCCTACACATTTTCTCGAGTTTTGTTTAGTTTAAATTACCTATTCTCCCCTCCTCTCTTTACGACAATGACGATAGTTTTCGCCACTTTCTACAATATAGTTATTTTCGGGTAACGTTTGAATATGTTCTGACCGCAGAGTTAATGGCAGCCTACTCTCCGTGTAGAATTTTTTTTTTGCGAGAATTGTATGTATTTAAGTCACGTAAAAAGACAACCTACCTTCAATTTTTATACCAGCGAAAATAATTTAGAAGATGTACAACTCGTGTTATTCGGTTGTCTCGACTCTGGATCAGTGGATGCTAGGTTCCTTCTATTGTATTGCCCTCGTAATTCATCAAAAGCTCCCCCTTTAATTCGCCATCAGACGGCGGCTCCCAAGACGCCGAGGATTCCCGGGGCAATTACAAACCGCGCACTAACGGGGGCGCCCCCCCCCCCCCCCCCTTGTCCCTTCGACGGCGACATTTATTGCGCCGGGCGGAATGTGCCGAGCGATCGCTCCTTCGGCCGCGGTGCGCGCGTGTGTATATACATGTACGTGCTCGCGTATGTCGCGCCATCCCTCGTGCGCCTCGCCGGGCAACCAATTACGTCGTCCTCGCCGCAACAATCCGTTAGGGGGTCTCGCCGCAGACCATCAAAGAGAGAGGAGAACTTGGCTCGGTCTTTCGCGACGCCGTCGTCGGAATATTGATCACTCGCGCCGGAGTTCGGGCGCCGTTCCGATTCTTGCAGAAGCAAAAGTGCGGCGGCGGTGCCTGCGACGCAGGCGCGCTTGACTTCTGCTGATTTCTTCTGCTGATTTCTTCTGCTGATTTCTTCTGCTGATTTCTTCTGTCGACTTCTTCTGTCGACTTCTTCTGTCGACTTCTTCTGTCGACTTCTTCTGTCGACTTCTTCTGTCGACTTCTTCTGTCGACTTCTTCTGTCGACTTCTTCTGTCGACTTCTTCTGTCGACTTCTTCTGTCGACTTCTTCTGTCGACTTCTTCTGTCGACTTCTTCTGTCGACTTCTTCTGTCGACTTCTTCTGTCGACTTCTTCTGTCGACTTCTTCTGTCGACTTCTTCTGTCGACTTCTTCTGTCGACTTCTTCTGTCGACTTCTTCTGTCGACTTCTTCTGTCGACTTCTTCTGTCGACTTCTTCTGTCGACTTCTTCTGTCGACTTCTTCTGTCGACTTCTTCTGTCGACTTCTTCTGTCGACTTCTTCTGTCGACTTCTTCTGTCGACTTCTTCTGTCGACTTCTTCTGTCGACTTCTTCTGTCGACTTCTTCTGTCGACTTCTTCTGTCGACTTATTCTGTCGACTTATTCTGTCGACTATGCTAGGTCATCGGAGACGCACGACGAATGACCAGAGATAAGAAACCATGCCAACATTTGCCTGGAATTCAAAATAATGATCCGACTATCAATTTTTGACGAATTCGTCCAAACCTGATTTTTGGCACATTCGTTAGTCAAATCATGCTTGATAACATTTTTGATTTGCCTGCCGACATAGATTTATTTGTGTAATTCTTAGCCTTTCAACCATAAACTTAATGATGTTCGGCTGTCACTTTTAGGTCGACTCCCTCTGGTCCAAGGTATATGTTGAGAGAACTGTGGTTTTTAACACCATACCTCGCTTGAATTGGTTCGGTCGCTAATATTTTCATCAGATATTCGCCAAGTGTGATATCATCGGTGTAAAAAGGCCCGCAAGTGCTCGTAATTTGTCACCTGCGCAACTTCTTATAACCTATACATCACACAGTGAATATCTGTTGGAAATGTTGACGGAAAGACAAATGCAAAAGAGGTATCTTGTTCAAATTTCAGTAATTGTTCTCAAATGATAGTAATGACGAGAAAATAGTGTGAGACCGAGCTTTTAGTATTGATTATTTTCAGGTGTTTAACCATATTTGGCAAGATATTGAACCCTCATAGTCCTCGGCCTGTAGTTTTAAAGCATGTTCGACGAAACAAAATGCAGCTTCGTGTGAATGTTTTCCAGTGGCTTGTTCGCCTACACGGGCATTTCGTTCCCCGGACCATTTGCGGTGGACGCGACCGCTAGCGTGTGCCCGCAGTGGGGTCGCCGCCGCAGCGGTGTTGCGGCTCCGGTGCGGTCTGTCCCCTGCCGGCCCTTGGGGGGGGGGGGGGGGAGATGCCGAGCGTCACGTCCGACGCGCGTGAGACACTTCCGGCCCGCGCTGCCGCCGCGCCCCTGGCTGCCGGCACGCGAACCACCTGCCGTTCTCTTCCAGTTCTCGCACTCTACGTCTGCACCTCGTGGTGGTTGGTTCTATGGTCTACAGCGTTGGGGACCAACCAGTGGACCGCCACACTGCACTTTCAAGAGATTGCTAGCGTACTTGTGCACTGGCATTGTACGGGTTTCAAATTTTTGTCTACCCTACAAATTTTCTCCCTCCGTGAAATACATTTTTTTTATACTTGTGACATACCCTGATCAGTATTAACCGTTACTGATTATTTTTTTTTTAAATTAAGTTTATTATCTTTTTCGGGCACAAAGTTTTTGTAATGTTATAACTAGCTGATGTACCCGGCGTTGCCCGGGCTAAACACATCATAATATAAGAACCATCACTACCGAGTTTCAAGTCTGTAGGACATAAACTTGGAAAAGAGGAAATTTTGATTTTAAATTTCCATTACCTCGTGCCATCACGGTGCATCAAGGCTTACGCATCAGCCAAACCGGGACGCCAATCTTCAGCTTCATTTTGTGGGAAGGCGGGTAACCCCCTAGGGAAGACGTGACGGGCGCACCAAACGATAGCGCGTTACACATACAAGGCAACGTCGTCTATTGACAAAGTTCTAAACTAAACTGTTATTAGCTCCTTCAGTTCTAGCAGCCGCGAGATTCACTAAGCGGGTGGGTTTCGCCAAGTATAGGAAGTTTCCAGACGACCTTACTATATGACCGTGGGGCGGACATAAATGACGCAAGATCACTGTGTCTATGAACTACCTCCTACGATTTGTTTAATTACAAAACTGAATTTGCCCATTTTTCGCTCCCTTAGGGAGGAAATTTCATAATTATATGTAGTCTGTTACTCTTCGGCCCGAAAATATCTGAAAAAAGTCTGTAAGGACACACACACTCTCTCTCTCTCTCTCTTTCACATTTATAATATTAGTAGGGATTCTAAGCCAGTAGAGCACCTCGTGGCCGTCATGCCAGTTTAAATTAATTCGTTAATGTCCATTTACAAACTGTAGTAAAATAAAGGACTAAATAATATGAGTTATCAAAATAATTCTGATTTGACTTAAAACGTGTTTTTTCTAAGCATGTTCATCGAAATAGGAATGTCCAACACAAATCAACTAAAAAACAAAAAAAAAAATTATATCTTGCCCCTCTCACTTTTTCTATTTGCCGTGTGCCGTAATGAAGGTTCGTAACCCGTCGGTTGGGTATTACTACTATTTTAAGGCAAGTTTGGCCAACCTTGAAAAGTGAGACTGTAATAAAAAAATTCAAAAAATCGAGTGGCACAAATTCAAATCTAATTTTTGCAACATTGTGTTCTTTTTTCGATTTTAATTTTATCAGCCGAGAAGTGTGTCAATCCCAAGGCCGGGTGGTGGGTCAGCCGCCATTTCTCCAAGGCGGTGGGAGTAGCGCCGGCGTGCAATCAGCCCCTATTGGACTTCGAAGATCCCCTGCCCGAGTGACGCGACAGATACGGCCATCTCTCCTGACGGACTTCCGGTACACGACTCCCGGGTATTGGGGCGTACGATCTTTTCACACACAACTGTCAAAACCGTCGCTTCCAATACCTTTCAGTATGTTGTCAGATAAAGTTGCAGGATTATGACGTCACCGGAAACAGTCACCAACGCCGCCATGTTTGACAAGTTGTTTGACTTGAGTTTACATAAAATATTTAAGCATATAGCCGGGTGTCGAAATTTTGGAAAGTAAAAAGGGAAGGCAAGGGAATTTACTTGAAATCCTGGAAAAGTCATGGAAAAAAAATGTAATTCTACCTATTGCGGGACATGTGCCGCGACAGTGGCAATCGTACCACGTTAACGATGAAGATTTACGTCTCGGCTGCCGGAAGTGAAACGGAAAGTTAACGGGACGGCGATTCGCGCTCGTGGCGCGGGAAGTGTTAGCGCTCCCGGCATTGTCTGCGTTAAACTCGGGGTTTGTCGGCCCGCGCGAGGTTTGGGTGGGCGGAGGGTGGCCGCTGTCATCGGCCACCCGCGCATCATGCGGTACCTGCCTCGCCTACGTCGCTACCCCCCTCCCCCTCCCCGTGCAATTATCCCTCCACCAATTATGCACACCTGCTGCTAATTAGAGAAATTTCCGCGCCAGACCCGGTGACTGGGGACCAATGCAGGATTCACGTTAAATATTTCGCGACAGTCTAGAATGCGAATGTCTGTACAGCAGACCGCCCCTCTTTATTGGATCAATGGGTTATTCGACACGCCCTGAAGGAATTGAAGCCAGTGCCAAAAACAATCTAGGCAAACATCGGACAGAATCAACATTGATTTGGCAATGCACACGTTTGTCACTACTGATGGAATTTCCCTCTGCATTCGAGCGTGTGGTGTTCACAAGCGTAGGATATTCCAAGTTTTAAATATCGCAGTTGATTATCTTTTTACAAATAGTTTTTCACCGTAAATTATTTGTGTGCGTTGGTGATTTTAAGATTATTCCGTGGATTGCATTGTGGTAACTCATGATTTTTAGCTTGGCGAACATAATGCATGTAAAAAAAAAGTGGCTTTGTATTCGCAGGTTTATGGACAAAATAATGTGAACTTATTACAGACTAGCTGTGCCCCCGACTTCGTACGTATTGAATTTATTTTCGAATTATAAATCTGTGTACAACGTTTGAAATAGTATGATTGGAGACACGAAAAAAAAATATTTTTTTTTTTTTTTTTTTTTTGCTTCAGTAACACGGAAGAGAGCCACGTAGAGCTGGCTGAGCGAAAAGCTTTTTACACTTGTCAGTGTCTGGCCTTGTGTTTTGTTTATGGTCATAACATAACATATGCTCAACGGGAATAGTACAGGTTTAAAGCGGAATGGAAAAATGTTAGGAATAATCGGAACTGTGTAAAACCTCGCTCGCTTACGCCACTTCCCGTCAAAGTTTCCTCCTTTATGATGGTTACTTTGGAGAGAATGTAATTAAGTACCCAAATCACAAAGCAAACTCAATGAATTCGTATTTTTCTAGCTGAGAAATCAAATATAAATAAAACCTATCGAAAGGACAGAAGCAATTTCGTTAAGTTTGTATTATCCAAATCACTAAGCGAAATTAGTAAATCCGTATATCCTAGCCAATTAAATACAATGCTAGTTCGTATTTGTAAAAAATAAGATAGCGGCGCTTAATTCTGTCACTTAATTGAAAAAAACTAATACGCCCATCTTTTGATGTACTACGCAGTGATGATCGTGTCACTGAGGTAACAACCGAAAACTTCCGTGAACGCCTTGTAAAAAGCATGTAATACAACTCCGTGTTTTGACTTTTCTGCGAACTGTACTAAGCGGAGAAGAATCCAAAAACTGTAAATTAAGATAAATTTTTGCGTGAACAGATTTTGATGAAATAAAGCATATACTCAGCCCCAAGCTACGCTCAAGTTACCATTGAAAACCCCATGAACATTCGTCTAGTATTTTGGAGATTAGCATTCTCAGACAATTTTTAAAAATAGTCTTTATGGCTTTGTCACACTCCCTACATTACTCGCAATAAGATTTTGGCAATTATTTTCAATGCACAGACACGACAGTTTATTATATATTATATATTTACGACCTATGTGGGGAGAATCTGGGTTCGTAAGGGATAGACTAATTACGTTTTAGTACATTATATTAGTTACTAATATTTACATTAATATTAAATAACTGTTCTTCAAAATGTCTGACCACAGATCTCTGGCACTTAGAAATGTTAATTCTCAAATCACTCAATGTCTGTCAAGTTCCACAGTTCGCACTCCTCACTGGAGCTGGGCTCAACAGTGGTTAGCCCCTTACCTCACGCCTGACTACACACACACACACACACACACACACACACACACAGTCTTGCGCCGCTCGGTCGCACTCTCTCGATCCCGGGCCGACCCGACGCCCGAAAAGTCCAGAAAAGCGGTGCCCATTCGCGCCACTGCGCGCGGAGGCCCGCGGAATTTCCCAAGGCCGGTCAGCGATGGATAACGGCGCCGAGAAATTACGAGTATACAGGAGCCGGGAGGGGGGGGGGGAGAGGAGGGAGGGTAGCGACGACCCTTGTAATCTGGCCAGGCGTGCACTGGTGGTCGTACAGGGCCGCCAGCCAGCTCCGAACCTGGCGTCATGGTCTGGTCTCTCGCATTCGTAACAATAGTATGGATATACCTACTGCACGGAATATGCCATGACTTGGGCGGAATTGGTTCAATGGATATTATGTGATTAATATCCTACCTAGGATGTTAATTCAGAAATTCAATTCCATCACGTGCAAACCAGCCATTTTTTTTTAAATCAAGAAAATTTTAAAATACGTTTAATCACATCACAATTAATTCAAATTTGGCTCAGTGATGAGATATGCATTACTATAGCAAAGGACGCCCTCACTTATGACTTGTTTTCGTGTGCCATGTTGGCGATTTCATTTTATCATGTATATTATTCGCGTATTCTGATCTCTTATATTGGTTGTTGGCCACTAATCATCTCGCCGAACTTGAACAATAGGGTGCTTATGAATTACTAGTTAATTTATCAGTGCTTCCATAACGGAAATCTGAAGGCAGAACACATTCGCACTACTCGTTTTGTTATATGTAAAATCAAACTTTAATCGTATTGTGATGATTCCCTAACCCACTCCCGTTCACCTTCTTGAGAGTTCATTTCTGTAAAATCAATTGCTAGTGGATGCTCATGGAACCATAACGCACCCACCAGCAAAACCCTACGGTAAATAGGTCATCCTTTTGCAGTGTTGTACCTAACTGAAGCCGTTATTTTACTGGGGTTGAGATACAAATTTCTGTGATAAAATACAGAATTTACGTAATTTTTTTTTTGCATAATACATACATACAACAGTATATTTTCTAGAAGAGGACATGTGATTGAATGTGTGACGAAAGAATGTTTGGAAAAAAAAATTGATAAACTTTTTTTTAAGCTCGAACGTAGGCACTAGATAGTTTTTGTCTCACACAGTACGGTATTAATAATTGTCAGGATTCAGAATGCTGGAAGTGTTTTTTTTTATTAAGAAACTTATTTACATTATGGACTAAATTATATCAGTTAATTTCATCTTCAGTTATCACAGAAGTGATAGGGTGGTAACATTATCATAAAAAGCCATATTTAACCAAACATAGTATATAATAAATTACGTTTTTTTCCTCCAATTTATTATTTAATTTATAAATATAATTCTGTCATAAACATTTAAATTAATATTTAGTTATAAGTATTAGCGTTCTCTATGAGTTTACAAAAATCTAGCTAGCGATATCTATCGTGATGGTTTTAAACGCTACTTGGTCATGTACGTACCGGGCTATTGTAGTTTCCGCCCGCTGACTGGAGCTACCACGGCTCGGCTTCAGTTGTTCAGTTGTCCCTATGTTCCTCTGGAGTCTCGGTGGTGGTTGTTGTAGGGATAGGGGGTGGGGGGTTATGACTGCACCAGCCAGTCGGCTGTGAAGGTCGCGACCTCCACGCATTGTTCGCGCGCCGGCGGGAATGTTGACAGGTTGGTGGGGGCCCCCCCCCCCCCCCCTGAATGCACGCACCGAGGACCCTCGTCCGGCCCCGCCGATCCCACTCCTGTAAACGCAACGCACGGATGGCTGTGTGCGTTCAAGCGTAGTAGGGCAGTCCTGGGCCGGGATAATGAGGAAGGGGGGGAGTATGTTTGCTCATAAGCGTATTATTCCGTGCATATTAGGAAACCCTAAATTTTATTGATTTAATGTACCAAAAATAGTTGGAAGGCGAAGGCTACATACCAACGGCTATGATCGATATTAAATTTTGTCTGTACGTTCATAAAAACTCTTCAATGACTTTAGTTAAAAAAATAACTTTAATGAACCATCAAGTATGGTTATATGATCTTACTTAAAATTATGCGAGAACTAAAAATATTACAAGCAAAATAATTTAGGATAGATCTCTCACGCTGTGGTTGTTTTTCTTTTCTGGTAATTTCTGTTAAGGCTTTTTCGTGTAAACTCATCACAATAGCACTTGTATTTCATGTTCAGTCTCAAATTTTCTCTACAAATATTTACGGATTGTTATCTAATAGCCGTAAATAGTTGTGCAAGTGTTCATTTCAAAAACTTGCGTGACCATTTACACGGAGTAAATAGTGAGTGATAATATCTGGGGCAGAGTTAGTCACCCCAATATAAATAAAACAATAAGGCAATAAGCATGTTTACAGGAAAAAACACCAAAATAATAGAAACAAGGTGAAAATGAAATATCCAGCCGAGCCTTAAGTAGGGCGTCCCGCTTTGTAGTTAAATATACCTCATCTTCGTGCCAAAATTTGACTTTATTTTGCGGTGAGTATTGGCTGTATTTTGGCAAATAAACCATTTCTGCAGCACGGACGTTTTTACTGCCAAACGAAAACAATTTGCCTGTTATTTATCTGCGTTGTAAAAAAACAACAATCAAGCAGGACTCACAGCTCACTTGCGAGACCAGTTGCACGTGGCCATTTGTTGCATTGGTTTATACAGCCATTACGGCGACGTGACTACAAACTCATTTCAGTGAGTGGTGCACCATATAAACTGATCCAAAAAATTGCTGCGCACGGCTAGTGGTGCAGTGGTTTCGGGCCCTAAGTCTATTTTGGCTAGTTGTTTATTGATGATAAATTTAGAATGTCATAGTACAAATTCGCAAATTATATGTATAGTCAAGAGTGGGGGAAAACTGGTTCGTAAGGATAGTCCAATTAAATTTATACAGTTTTATTTTCTACTGTACTAATATTTACGTTACTAATCAAATCTGTCTTCACTAATCACTAAGTATGTCAAGTCCACAGTTCACACTCCTCACTGGAACTAGGCTCAACAGTGGCTCGTTCCTTTTTGGAGCCTGACCGTAAACATTCGCGCCACTCGAACACATACGCACTGTCCCTTCGTTCCGCGCTTTGCGCCACTCGGTAAAAGGGTGGAGGGGGTGTCTCGTTCTCGCCGAACGCGCACTTAACCTCAGTTCGCCTGTTGGAACCCCCGTGGAGACTGGCGTCGCTGCTTTTATACCCGTTTGCCGTCTTTCTGTAACTGCCTGCCGGGCGAGCATGGTTCTCTTTTTCGCCCGTCATAGGGATGACGCGTCATCGGTATGACGCTTCGCTACTAAAAGCGAGCATGGATCTTTTTTCGCCTTCTGGAAGACGCCTTAGCTACGACATACCCGTCATAGGTAAGGCGGGATTGTTTGCCCGTCGTAAGGCCGTCATAGCCGTCATAACCCCGTCATACAGCCGACTACATGTGTAACTTTCATTTAATACTGGGAAATAATTCTTTCAAATGAGTTAAATAATATGTTTTCGTGAAATTTAAGGTTTTGCCATAATTATATTTACTCAGAAATTACGTATGTGAGTTATACGATGTATCTAAAAAAAAAAGGGTTATGTTTTTCTCTGTCTGAACAAACTTCGAAACAACTTGTTTCCGATAATAATCACGCCGCATAAATAAATACTTAGTTTCTATGTTTCGTGTGAATAAGACACATTGATTCTTTTTTCTCGTTATTTTTAACTGCACAATACTCAGTTAACCAAAATATATCATACCTACTAAGAAAACTGCCAATCTGCCTACTTTTGTCATATCACTTAATAAAAAAATAAAGGTCAGGACGAAATAACGTAATATTTCAACTAGATAGAAGATAACATCACATTGGTTAATTATTCTGTATAAAAGTTAAGTGTAAAACACCTATACGCGTGTGGCTTATTAAACTTCTAAAAACAACTCATTTCCCCTTCAGCTTCCATACGTGTAATAAAAAAAAATCACTTGTAAAAATAAAATACATGCATTGATAAGGTTGAAAATACACAAGAATGCCGCTGATAAATACACAGTAGTCTGATGGTTATTTTAAACCTTCGTTTTATCGCATTTTAAACACAAAGCATTTCCTCCAAACATTTAGTGACTTTTAGGTTAGGCCTACTCCCCACCCTCGTTGGTGGCTAGGTTTGCTCCTGCTGTATCGCATATTGAAACGTATTTTATTCACCTAAGATTCGCTCGAATACTTTCAGTATGATAAAATGGTAACAATGTAGGAATAATAGTGTTTCACGTAGAGTTGAGAGGTTTCGTGTTTATAGTTCATACGAAAATTGTAATTTGTGAGAGGAGCGGCTTATGTGAAAAGAAAGTAATTCCGTTAAAGGGTATTTTTAGTTCCTATACTCTTCTGGTAGTTATAAAATGCAGACACAATATTGTCAACTACAGTTTACGTAATAAATTATATTCAGGCATTTAATTAACAACACCGACTTCGTGTTATATTGTTTCAAGCTTGCAAGATGCTAAATAAATATTATCAGCGTATTCACCCAATACATATGCTACGGTACAAAATAGTGTGAATAAAACTTGTAGTGCACTAGAAAATATGCTATAAACAAGTCTAAGTATAATGTAATTAAATATAACAGTAGTATTTTTTGAACAGTGGGACGTATAGCACACCGAGTTGTTTCGGTACCTTCAAATCGGCAAATGAACTTTAACGGTGACGAAAATTACCAAATAATGATTAAATCAGGTCTAGTATTGTAATGTTTCACGTCGAATCACAAAAGTGTTTTGAAATTCTTTTTTCATCGTATGATTTAAAGTAATAATAACTGACCATTGAAAACAAAATTAATAATAACGGGCAGCACATTTCACAAGATCGCTAAATAATATTTTCATATTAAAAACTACAAACTTTCACAGTTTCTAATGCACTCCTTAACCTTCTTATATACTATTTAATAATTATAACCGACTTTGCTATGTAAAATGATTTTATTATATTTTGAGACTGAGACGTGACGGGTGTTTTACTGAGCAAAAAATAGTCTGTAAAACTTATATTTACGGAACGCCAACAGGCGTACAATGAAAATGATATAAATATTGAATATAGTTGTGGAAAATATATAATTCGATAGTCACATCATGCCTAAGTTTTACGAATGTCCACAATCTTGTTTTCGTGTAGGTAGTTTTCTATTGGCTGTAAATTGTTAGCAGATACACCAACTGCCAAATAAAACACATCCTTTCTGTAAATTCACTGCCAACCTCTGCATATAATCGATTGCCAAGCCGTCGTAGGTAAGGCGCCTTAGCGATGACGGGAGAGATATGACGATGGGATCCGTGCTCGCATTTTCACGCGGCCGTCATAACTCCGCCGTCATACCGGCGACGCGTCGTCGCTATGACGGTGGCGAGGAAAAGAACCATGCTCGAGGGGCTGGAGTGGTAGTGACCGTTTCGACATTTGAAGCATCCGGAACGGCGGCGCTTATTCACGCCTCCTCCACGAAGCAGCATCTGAAAGCCCGCGCAATTCCCAAGCCGCTAAGGGATGGATGACGGCGATGATGAAAGACGGCGCTGGGCAGGGATGTGGCGAGGCCAGACGCCTTAATCCCCGAAGGTAATTATTGCATATGACATCAGTGACCCTGCTGAGTAGTCACTTAATATGTGAATGGCGGAAAAGCAAGCAGAATCACAAGCAGTTGAAAATTGTCTTATGATGGCGTTGCGTTTTTGCTTTTTGCGTAGTTTGATTTTGGACGGGTATTTTTTTTAACGTCTTGGGTTTCTTTGCGTAGTTCATTATCCCGTTACTTTGCAGGCGCGTCGCGGTCTTAACTCCCACGTTCGTAGCACTGTATTGCTGGTTGTAAGTGCTAGGTTCCCGTTAACCTCGATAAAATAGATTATGGCACACATTGTGTAGTTACCAAAGTGATTTGATATAATTATTATTTTTGGGGAATAATATTTACGACTTAATAAATGCGGTTGCTCGTTAACGAAATTAAACTAACCTCATCTTTGCTGTAGTTACGTTAGTTTATTTTAAATTTGTTTCCCCATTTAAATCTGTTAGTGCACAGTTTGCTACAGGACATTCCGCTGGCTAGTGTTTTTCAACACCCGAACTTGCGCAGCCATCTGAGTTGGCTGTGGAATTAAGTTTTCTCAGCCTTGGCTTTGCGTGTTGTGGCAGAAAGCCAACGAAAGCGGCAGTGTTGTGATTGTAAACAGTGCCTAGAACAAGATTACGTTTATGTTAAGTTAAATGTTTTATTTTCTTTGAGATCGTCGTCTGGCTTGAAGTATGTTCAGTGTTTGAGGTTATTAGGCATTTCAAAAATTTTGTGTTCTAGATGTGTTTAAAAACAATTGTAGTATTTTAATAAAATAACTTCCCATCACAATACACATGTAATGAGACATTGTCTTAAGAACAAATGCGAAGTCAAGAACTGTTTTGTGTGCCCCGTGTTATCAGTGCGCACTGCAGCACAGATAACTGTCCAAATAATAAAAAAAAAAAAATATTTTTCGTAGTTGTGTGAAATGTTCGTAAGGTATTCGTAGACGTAAAAAAAATGCTTAAGACGTGTTTTTGGTAACATTTATACAGTATATCTATAAAAGACTATCCGTTATATATTTTAATAGTATCAACTGTAAGCGTTGTAAGGTTTTAGTTACAAGGTCACAATTAGAGTAACTCAGTTTTAGATGAGCGTATGCTCAACTGCTTTGTTTTCTCGCTTGCAGCGCCATCTACGTAAAATAGCGATTAGTAGAGGCTGAACCGGAAAACTTTATTTGGCAACAGGATGAAGCCCCACCCTATTAGAATCTCTTTGTAGGAAAGTGGTTGAACGTCGAAGTCTCTGACCGTTGATGTTGGTCGTAATTATCTGGACAGCTTCTTTTTTTTTTTTTTTTTTTCCGCTGGCCTCCACGTTCACCTGACATAACGCCATGTGATTTTTTTTCCCCTTTCGTTGGAGAAGGGGAGGGGGGGCTGCATTAAATATCGTGTCTACGTTCAGCCGCTACCTAATGATTTACCAGAGTTGAGACACAGAATTGAATAGGCTATTTCTTCAATTACTCCGGACTTGTTAACATAAGTGTGGAATGAATTGGACTTTGGATGTGTGCCGTATAGTAAAGGTGCACATATCGAACATATGTAAGAAAACTAGGTTAATTTACCTTCAATTTGATGTGTGATTTGTTGTGAATAGTCTAAATTAAACTGTTATAATGTACCAATGAAAAATGGGAAATTCGTTTATGGACACCCTATACTGTAGCTCTGCTTATCTACAGATGGCCACCGCACCTGTACTTTCTACATGTTTTGAGCAGAGCTTGAGATAAAGTATACTTCTCGTTCTCATTGCTGCTCGTTTACAAAGTGCGTGTAATGCACGTGAGATATCAGTAGGTGCCATTCAGCGTGATTCACCGCGCTCTCGATCTCCGGGTGACTCACGTGTCCCACTGCATGGGAACGATAAACAGAGAGCAAGCGCTTTGCCTAGCCACTTTGTTTTGGAATTGTGACGAAGTGAAGGCGCTTAACCCCGTGGACGACTGTTGGAATTACTAAACTAAGGGTCATATTTTATGAGTTTAAACGTATTGTTGCGAAATACATCTTTCGTCGGAAATGATTTC
This sequence comes from Bacillus rossius redtenbacheri, assembly GCF_032445375.1. Lineage (NCBI taxonomy): Eukaryota > Metazoa > Arthropoda > Insecta > Phasmatodea > Bacillidae > Bacillus > Bacillus rossius. The sequence goes on from NC_086336.1 coordinate 35,452,837, forward strand.
CACAAACACAGCCGCTTATGTGTGTGTATTCCTGTTTTAAGTTCTTTTAACTTTTAATGTTATTAACTTATCTTTGTTCTTTAGTAGTGCCGATGTCTGGTTTTTAGTTAAGCTATTAGTTTAGCAGCATACGTTTATGAAGTATGATTTTTGAGTAATTGTATATTACCTGGGTTAAGTCTAAACGCCTTAACTTCGCAACTAGGTCAGCGAATAGTAACATGATCCGAAACCACCATAATAGTTTCAAAAGTTTTTTTAGGCCATAAGTTTCTATCGTTCGATTATGGTCTTTGTAAGTTGTTTAACGTATGTTTTTGTAACGAATGCAACTATTACATATAAAAAATTATTGCATTGACACAAATTTTGTAAATATGGAGTAGTTCCGTTGCTATCGCTCAATATAAACAAATATAATTAAAACTGCACTCTTATTAATTATAAACGATGTACCATTAAGGGGCCCGCCTACCTGGGCACACAGTGTGCAGACATTCAGAAGAAACAGCGATATTTGATACCTTTAAAAGGTTCGTTTTACAAAAAACATTTAAGAATGCGCTGAGGGTGAATAGTTTCCTTATTTCGTTTTTAAACTGTAATTTTTAGGAGTTTGAAAAGTGCTAATACTTATATTTTCAGAGCAATTTTTCACTTAAAACGCCCGGTCAAGATTCTTGAAAGGACCCAAGGGCCTTGTATTAAACTTCGCCGCCATCATGGTTACCGCTCAAATTTCATAGTTGTCTTCGCAAGCCCCTTAAATGCCTGCTGAAACATTTTTCGCGGGCCTCAAACAATCACCTGGGAGTCGCAAGTTGAAGACACCTGGTGGTAGCTTGTACAGATTAAAAGTGAAAAGTAGGAAGAAGTTGTCCGTCCTAAATGTCCATTTCTTATTCCCAATCCCATGCAATTTACGTCTCTGCATTGTGCATTCGGATGATTAGTTCGGTTTGATTTGGTTTTTGCGCCGCTGCTCTTTCCGTCGGGAAACCAGGGAACGAAGAACTAATTTCTTTTCGATTCGCTTTCTTCCCCCTCATCCCCGTTCCATCCGCGTCGCAGTGACGCAAGTCTGAAAGTTCAGTTCGTCGGCCGCCGCCACTCGCCACGCTGAGAAATTTCTCCTCGGAGAAAAAACCAATTTAAAAATAAGTCGACTCGCTGATTGGCGGTTGTCAATTTCCAACCTCTGCGTAATTAAACTTCCCGTCGTCCCAACTTGGCCGCGTAGTCCCATTTATCCGGAGTTGTAAATTGACGGGAAAATCTTTACCGCTTGTTAATTTTGAAAGTAGGCCTGTTTTAGGAAACGCTGTAACGTTTGGGCACTATTGAAAGAAAATATCAAGTTGTTAAATTATACTAGTTGTGCTCACAACTTAGTTGGCGTGTATAGGATGAGTCACAAATGTTACTTAGATGTGCCGATGGAATACAAATCAAAAGAGTTTTTTTTTAAGTATTTACATTCATATTAGACATTGTCGTACTTGCTATTTTATTTAGAATTATATTAATACTAGCTGCAGTACCCGGCTTTGCCCGGGCTGAACACCGGGTGATATATTGTCCGCGAGTTACAGCAAAATGGATAGCGATATGTCCAGTGTGGTGGACATTAAGAAATGACATAATTACTGTTTGTGTATCTGTGACCTATGGTTTTCTGTTTACCCATGGCGATCGGTTGAAAGGTTTAGAAGTTTATGCGCTACAGCGCCATCTAGCGGCGAGTTACAAAAAAAATTGTTAGCATAAAAACCTTCTCCATGATAAAAACACTTCGATGTGCCAACTTTCATGGCGATCAAACGGTGTAAGAGTTTATCGACGTCATACATACCAAAATCCAATTAAATATATTCTTATATTTCGAAATTTTGGGGCTTTCACTTTTGCGAAAAGTGGATGTTCAGGACCTCGAATGGTTTGGAACACTCCATCTCGAAAGAAATGATATTTGAAATTCCTGAAACTGTCGAAATTTTGGGGCTTTGTCCCCAGAGGGGGAGGGGTGATTTTGAGGACCCTGAATGGCTGGGAAACAATAAAAATCGAAAGAATGATATTTGAAATTTTTTAAATTTTGGGGTTTTGACCCCTGAGGGGGGGGGGGGTGATGTTGAGGACCCCGAATGGCTCGTAAACACTCCAAATCGAAAAAGAATAGGTTTTTGGAAATTTAAGGAATTTTTTTAATTATTGGGTCTTTGAATCCTTGTGGGGGGAGGGTTGTTTGAGGACCCCGAATGGCTCGGAAACACTCCAAATAGTAAAAAAAGTATTCTTAAATTTAAATTTTTTTTTCGAAATTTTGGGGTTTTGCATTCCCCCAATCCCCTTACCACAAATTTGTTGTAGAACACGTCTTTGGGTAAACGTTCCGTCATCCCCCGGACACTTTAGTTAGTAATGACTTAATTTTAATACAATTTCCTCCAATTTTTCGAAATTTTGTGGCTTTCACTTTTGAGAAAAGGGAGGGGGGGGGGGGTTGGAGGTTCAGGACCTCGAATGGTTCGGAACACTCCATCTCGAAAGAAATGATATTTGAAATACCTGAAATTTTCGAGATTTTGGGGCTTTGTCCCCAGAGGGGAAGGGGTTATTTTGAGGACCCTGAATGGCAGGGAAACAATAAAAATCGAAAGAGAATGATTTTTGAAATTTTCTAAATTTTGGGGCTTTGACCCCTGAGAAGGGGGGGGGGGGGGAGGTGATGAAGACCCCGAATGGCTCGTAAACACTCCAAACCGAAAGAGAATAGGTTTTCGAAAGTTTGGGAGATTTTTTTATTATTGGGTCTTTGACTCCTTGTGGGGGGAGGGTAGTTTGAGGACCCCAAATGGCTCGGAAACACTCCAAATAGTAAAAAAGTATACTTAAATTAAAGAATTTTTTGAAATTTGTCGTAATTTTGGAGTTTTGCACTTTCCCCCCCCCCCCCCACAAAATTGGGTGCGAAGTCGACTTTGACACTTTAGTTCGTAATGACTTAATTTTAATACAATTTTCTCAAAGTTTTCGAAATTTTGTGGCTTTCACTTTTGAGAAAAGGGAGGGGGGGTGGAGGTTCAGGACCTCGAATGTTTCGGAACACTCCATCTCGAAAGAATAGATATTTGAAATTCCTAAAATTATCGAAAATTTGGGGCTTTTTCCAAGAGGGGGCGGGGGGTTCTAGGACCCTGAATGGCTCGAAAAGCTTAAAAACGAAAAAGAAAGATTTTTTAAAAATTTAAAATTTTCGAAATTTTGGGGCTTTAACCACCTGGGTGAGGGGGAGGGGGGTGATGTTGAGGAGCACGAATGGCTCGGAAACACTCCAAATCGAAAGAGATATAAAGGAAAACATATTACCTACCTATGAATAATTTTCTAAATAAATTAATAAATAACTCTATGTTTAAGAATTTACGTACATACATAATATTAAACTTCAAACTATACACACCAAAAAAAACTAAGGATGTTTGTGAAACAATTTTTTATTTGTCATAATGTTTAAAACATTTGTAGGATTTGTTGATATGTAAAACTGTGGTGGCCATATTCCGCTTATCCAAAGGAGTATAGAAATTAATAGAGATATCACTCCCTGTACACACCACAAATCTTTGAATTAAGTAAAAAAAAACATAGTCCAAAATGAAACAAAGTATAAATAGCAACTAATTTGTCAAAAAAAATTATTCAACTGGAATGACAGTGTTAACATCCACCTGAAATTTAATAGAAGTAGGTAGGTAAGAATATATATATATATATATATATATATATAAAAGAAAATAAATGAAATTAAAACATACATAAATAAAATTATCTCACACTCAACCAAACATAATGTTTAATATGAAATAAAGGAAGATGGCAATTACACGTAACTATTATAATTAATAAAAAAAATCGACCTACCTGAAATACTAAAATTCAAATTTTTCAACAATATATTACATAATTGATAAATATTTCTGGTCTTCGGTCTCAGTAGCCCTAAGACTCTTGACGCTCAGCAGATAAATTATAAACACTAAACCAAACTCCTTGCAAATAAGTTATAAGTAGGTACTGTAAAAAAAATTTTAATTGTAATATACAAAAACGGTATTGAAAACTGAAACAAATATGGCGACACTACAAACTGTCAAGATATATTTTTTTTTTCTTACTCTCTACTTAGTTCCTTACAATAGCAAAACGTAACGTAATGGCTTGAAAGCTATTGCTCGGCAGACATAGAGGAATGACACTAACACTTTGTATATCTATGACACACGTTACATAAAATTATGATATATTTTTTTAACCCGTTTAAAATTTATTTTTTTGAGACAAAAGATAGCCCATGTCCATCCCCAGGATATAATCTATCTCCTTGCCAAATTTCATTACGATCCGTTCAGCCGTTCAGCCGGGAAAAGGTAACAGACAGTTACTTTCGCATTTATAATATTAGTAAGGATAATTTTATTAGTATGAGTGGAATTGTTTGCACAATTTCCGCCGCAACACCTTTCTTTAACGGAATGTGAGGTGATTATCAGTATAATCTTAAATTAGCTAAATGCTGTTTATAAAAATTTTACCTATACAGACTGACAATCTTTCCGGTACGTTTTGCTGCGGTAAGTAGAAATCTAATAAAACATTTTGTAGGTTAGTCAAATTTAGCCTGTCATCGAAAGCTGTCATCGGAAATAGATAGGAGTCTTAATTCGCTATTATTTGTTTTAAGAGTTTTTATGCCGAACAATTTAAAAATTGTTTTTATTGGCCCTTGTTACTGCAGAGATCACACATTGTGATTTAATAGCCCGTAAGTATTAGTTGATCAAAATCTAAACATTAAGTACTACTGACTAACTACTTGACAACTACTACACTGTTTGTAGCAGCACTCCCGTTTAAGTATATGCTTCGCATTAACGAAGCCTAATTTTTAATACCAAATAAGTTTTTTTACAGACAAAAACTATTGAAACCAAGATCACTTCACTTTTTTCTCTTTCTTCCCTTAAGACGTTTTAAATACTTTACAGTTGTGGCTTGTAAAGAGGAGTAATTACTCCGTTTAATTAACCTACAACGTTTTAGTTTATTTCCAGGCTCCGAATCGACCTAAGTATTCAGAAAAGTAGACACGAACAATGAAATGCCATTTCATTCTTAGTCTTAAAATTTTGAATGGTTAACGAGGTCAAAAGTGGCAGCTCGTAGGGATATAATTAAAACATCACTCGCCAATCAGATGACGCGTGCAGTTTCACTAACGAAGCAGGAGTCAATTATATATTATCTCTTAATTTATTTTATCATTTAATGGCGAACCGTGCATATACTATTACTTTGAGTGCGACATTTTTCAGTATTGCTGAAGCTATCAGCGAGGCCTGTTTCGAAACGATTTAGACCCTACAAACTTAGTTGACCGGAGCTTAGGATAGATACAGCCCTTCCGAGTCGTAATCCAATTCGTATTAGGCTGCATGAAGTATTGGCCGCAGTTGCAGATATCGCTCTTGTGTGTTGGCGGTGGGTAGGAGAGATTAAGGGATAGTACCCGCCATCTTGGGTTTCCTGAAGTGAAACTTTTAACTGAGTATTATCAGAATAGAGTAATATCAGAATTAGAGACGTTAGTTTTTTCGGAAAAGTATCTTTGGGGAAATTTTCCTGTGATTTACTGGAAACTTTTCTACACAAACTGGAACATTTTGAATCGATTTGTATTTTCACAGAAACACAAAATAAAAGTTAAACTTTTTTTATATTTAATCGATTTGTATTTTCACAGAAACATAACAATAAATAGTTAAACTTTTTTTTTTATAAATACGGAACCAAATATATTATACATTTTGTCTCTACCACCTAATGTCTCACTTAATATTTTAGAGTTGTGAAGGACCCACGTTTCCTTCTACTGATTGAAACAAAGTAATTGTTAAAAAAAAAAAAAACAGTACCTACAAATCTGCGGAAAATAATTTTTATAGCGTATAAGCTATTTAAGCTATATAATGAAACGGAACCCAATAAACGCAAAAAAAAAAAAAAAAAAGAACTTGAAAAAAAAACTTGAAAAAAAAATCCCAATCCCCGGTTTTGGCTTAGTGAACTTCGGTTCGCGCCATAACGCCACAGAGGGTAGAGCCGTGGTTACACATTTCCGTTCCCTGCTTCCCTGCTTCCCGGTTTCAGTTCCGTTCACGAAATTACTCCTGCCAGTTGCCGTATACGGCGAGCTAGGATGCTTGCACATGAGGAACATGAAATAATCTGGGGGAATTGGCTGAAGGAAGTGTGGAAACACTGCTGTTGTTTCTGGTGGCTTGGAAGCCCGGCACTACTGGCCTTGGGGCGACGCCGCAAGCCCCCTTGGAAGGGGGGGGGGGCCTGCCTTAATTAAAGTGGGATGCTAGCCGGGGTAGTGGGGAGCGACAGTGCCGGGGGTCTTTGTAGGACCGGCGCGGGATGTTATCTGGGGGCTCCCGTGGCTGTGACGTGTCTGCTAAGTGGATCAGCCAGCAGCCGCGGGTGGTCGGTAAACCACCTCCCCCCCCCCCCCCCCCACCTCCGCGACATGTATACCGCTGACGGTTGCACGTAACGCAGCCACGTAAGGCTGATAACGGTCCATTCCAGGTATCATGGACATTCATGCTGCGTTTTTGTTTTGGACATGTTGACAGAAATATTTAAGGTTGATCATCGGAAAGTTGATTACAATAGCTTAGTTCTAATGAAGTAATTTATTGTTATACAATCCATGTTCTGATTGAGCGTGTTTTAAATCTGTCATAATGATTTTATTTACTGAAACCAGTCTGTCGAATTTAGTATATACAGTAAGTAGCATTTTGACATGAGCTGTAAATGGAGACGGTAAACTCTTGTCAGTAAAATAACATTGAAATGTTTAACATTAACTGTTTTAATTGTGATATGGTACGTAAATAACCTTATACACAAACTAAACAAATCCAAACAACGAATGTAAGATGACAGAAGACAACGAATCGACCTGAACTTTTTGTAAAATCTTTTCCGGTGTGTTTTAACATGAAAAAAATATATATATTGTGCTTTCGTGGACAAAATATTTTCAAGCAACCACTTAACACCCATTGCAAGAATTATGCAAAAAGGTTACATCCATAGCCGGATGAATTATTTGTGCCTTAGCGTAGGCTGTGCTTGTTTTTTTATTTATTTTATATTTTTATATATTTTATTTGAAGTACTTTTTTTTTTTTGGTTTTGCAAATTGTGCTGATGGTCTACAAATCAAGACGAATTTTAATTCTTCTGAGTTTTGAGACGACTGCCGAGCACTGGTCGATGACTTACTGGAAGCAGCACTAGAACCCGTCGCTCTTGAGAGACCACTTGACCCATGAGCTCTCCCGAAACGGGCGCGGTGCTTAAAATTAAATTTTGAGATTATCGTCGATGGGCTGAGGTCGCGAAGTAGGTCAGAGCTGCCGCCACTCCTCTTGGTGGTAGTTAATTGGATGGATGTTTGGGCAGGGTTGGCCCCACCCCGCCTGTGAAAGCAACCCCGTAGAGTTGTTAGGAGTTCCAGTGGAACGCTGTAAATCATGTAACGTTTTGCCAATGCACGTTGATTACCCAACTTGTCGTGTTTGTTTTAGCGTCCGCTCTGGCTTTTACGTAACCGACAGGATATCTACACGTCCTGCAGACATACAGTTTGATGGTTGAACGTGTGAGGGCGACACGTGATTTATGGCCAAATAGTGAGTGTCTGGGGAAGTATTTTACAATACGAGACTAAAAAAAACAACCCTGTAAGGTATCTTTGCGTTTTAATCGGTTTTAACACTTTTCTTCCCCGCTAAACGTGAACACTTAAAATGAGTAATCAGCAGTGTTTTAGGTAATCTGTGCCACTTAACTTTTCTCAAATTCGACAGTTCTTAAGTGTAGTACCAACTTCGCGTGGTTGTAATTCTTCGTAAAGAAATATGGTATGCTTTGCAAGTGACATTTAGGAAATAATACAGGGCTACTACAGGTATAGAAAATAGGGAATATAGGAAAAAGACTGAAATAATTGGACAGGAAAAGTCGGGGAACTAACCAAATATTTATGTAATTTTTTCTTGACAGCAAAATTAAATAGAAAATACCATTTCCGCCAACTTTCAGGCGCCTCAAAAACTGCTCAAACATTTAATATTTCGTTCAGTCTCCTTTTCCTAAGCACTAACAAAGCGATTTTTACCATATAAGTATAGCCAATACCGAGAAAAATATAAAATGTGGCTTCTGACGACAGCAGTGTGCCGCGCAGACGACAGTATTCAACTAGCAAACCACTGTGCTGGATTGCGAATTAAAAAAAAAAGGGTGAATGTTACCAAAAAAATGGCCGACTTCCGATCATAGACATCGAGAGGCTAACACACCCGAACATGGCCAATGCCTCACGATTTAAAAGCAACCACCAGAAGCCACCACCGCAAAATCGTAGTCCCATTAGAAATACATTAGGCTCGAATCGACTATTATATACTACGTTTGTTTGTTTAAAGTTTGGTTTTTAAAGATCAGTATTGATGGAAGTGCCCTTAAGAGAGGTTCACTTGACAGGTTTGATAATCCTCTTGTGCGTCAACCTGGGAAATAGATAAATAATCGGAAAATGAAACAGCGGTGAGAGGCACCAGCGCAGCGCATAACAACGTGGTCGGCCGCGCCATTATGCCGCGGACTAGAGGTAAGCTCATTACTGCACAATTAATATCGGCGGGCTTGAATTCCGCACTCACACCCCCCCCCCCCCCCCCCCGTTTCGGAACACGCCTACACTTGGATTACAATTTTACGCACCGCGCGGGGGGCGCTTCGTTTCCCGCAGCGGGAACTACACGCCCGGGTACTCCCCTCAGCACCGCCGTTAATGCCGTTACTGCCGTTTCAATAGCGCGTAACTGGAGCCCTGTGATTGGCTCGCCGAGACCCGGTACGCCCGGCAATACACACTAGAATATTGTTACGGAAGATAACCGATAAGTAGGGTGTTCGGAACCGTAACGAGATTTTCATAACCGGGAATTTCTGTACTCACTAGTCTTCAACCGAACCGAAAATTTCCGTTACTCTCTGTACTGGGTAGTTTTTTTTTAATTAATGTTGCAGCAGTCAATTGAACTATTAAACAAGTTTTAGTGACAGAAAGTAAAAAAGATAAAACATTTATGTTAATTTGTATTTCAAAAATTATCTGATGTGAACAAAAAAACTTTATTCTCAGTCTTACAATCTTTTAATTTTGGGGGGAAAAAAATTTATACAAATAATGGCTTAACGCATCCATAATTATTAACTTAAAATAACATTTATTTTCAGAACAAATTATCACGAAAAAAAATTTATCGTTACATAAAGAATGTTTGAGCAACAAGCGCAGACAGCACACGCCAGTACCGACTGCCGACTGAGCAGCGCCTGCTTCACTCGCCTCGCCAGAGGAGAGCAGCAAACGAAACTGACAGCGCGCAATAAAAACGAATTTTCATGCTGTCGATGTCAAGTCCCGAAAGTACTGAATGAACCGGAAATAGATTTTTAATTCCCGGTTCTTTTACGATATCAAAAGTACAGGGATTTCCCGCAGCAGCGCCTCCTTACCTCTCCTCTCTGGAGTTCGGCGCGTTTCCAGAGCCCCGTTTGCGTGACGTGGCGTATATAGGACGCTGTTGTAATCAGGGGGAAAGGAAGGTATATAAAACAGAGAGACTGCGATGGCAGTAAAGTGAAGAGGGTGAGTGACACTTTGGCGAGCGATAGCGGCCGACGAGAGACGGGCTTGCATTTGTGAAGATCTGAGCATCGAGGATTGGTGCATGAGGACGGTGTCGCGGCTGACAAGTGAGCGGTGCGAGGCAGTGTGTTGGGACCTAGGTGAGCGGGGAGAGAGGGAGAGAGAGAGAGAGAGAGAGAGAGGGAGAGAAATGAAAATAGCATTAATTCATGGACAAACATTTACGTTGTTGTAATTAAACTGACAATGTAAATGTTAGCTAATAAAATTGCTATTAATTAATTGGTCAATACTTACCGAACTTGTTTATTTCCCACACAATATTGATATAATCATGAGGTTTAAACTTTTTTTTCCAAATCCATCATTGAATTGTTTATTTGCCAAGATAACCGTCAAAATGTTGCGTGTGTGTGTTGGAGGGGGGGGGGGGGGTTGCTATTAATTTCCCCTCTCTTATCAATCCATGGAACTAAAAATAAATTTTAGCATGTGTGTACTTTTTATTTTTGAACTATTTTCATAGCGTAAGAAATGCGATGAAATACTTAAAACAATTCCCTATTCTCCATTTAACTAGGACGTATTTCATACCACACACAACCTGCCGCTCTGCCCCCTCCCCTCTACGTATCATTTAAAATTCGTACCTGAGGTTGTCACTGTTAGTGTCTGAGTTTCATACCATTTCAACAACTCACTTTTCATTGTTTAACAACATGCGATTTTGTCAGTTCTGATGGCAGATAGTAAGCCAATGCTAGTTCTCATTTGCAGAAAAAGAAAACTCGTTCTGTATTATATTTTGTCAATGCCAGCTGCAGCTGATCAAGGTAAACTTTGAGAAATGTAATGACATTTCGCCTGTGGTCCTGGGAGTTTTGTGAATTTGAGTCCGGTCCCATCTTGAGTGACACTGCTGTTTATTTCTTGTAATACTCTGAATGCTGTTGTATGTTTTGAAGCGAAATTTAAATATATTTATTTTAATTTTACGAAAACTATGAACTTTATGTATGGAAATATAATTTTATAGGATTTGTTTAGTTTCAACTCTGTGGAGGCACCAGCGTTGTGCAGTTGTCGTGTCAGCATATCTTCGTTCGCTGACCGCGCGCCGACACTCGCCGCCCTAGTGATTCAGTTCGTTCCGTGGTGCATTGTTAGGACTCTTGGAGAATACAGCTGCTAGACTACTTATACAGTGCTGAGCAGTAAGAAACGACAAATAAATAGGAAGCTCCTTGGAAATACCTTTCAGTGTGTAGATTGAAGGGCACTATGACGAACTCGCTACTAGTCTCATAGGCGGGTGACAAGTGCGAAGATCGCGAACCCAGCGTCCCTTTTCCCTTCTCCCCCTACGTTTCATTGAATGAAAGAACATCTCGGCACCTTGCAAATAGTGTTAGAAACGCGGGCCATTTCAAAAGTTAAGCCCATTACATTTGCGTATTTTCAGATATCCGAATAAAAATAACACAATGAAACAAATAGATGCCACAGACTGGAAATGCCGTAGCATGTAATTTTTTCATTAGAGTAACTATTGGTATGTTTTGCTCGAAACATCGTTCAGACGAGTTATTAGTTCTTTCATAAGTTTCTCTTATCAAACACGTTGACCTTGAACCCTATAGTTTATACTCGCCGTTGAAGATGGCTGAAGGAAGGCATGCCAAAACGTCGGTCACTTCATTTACACGTGCATGGCCTCAGTATTGAAGCAAAAAAGTATTTAGTTACCCATAGCACACAATTGCTGATCATTTTCATGTTCAAAACCACGACTAAGGAAATGAATAAAACTTGGGATGCTCAAATCTTCGACTAAGTTGAAAGTTCTTCTTGAAAGATGTGTTGGCATAGTACAAAAGCTGAGATGTCAATTGTCTAAATACAGCATATTGCAGTAAGCGCTGTGGTGGCATGGGCGGTTTTTGATTAGTAACCTTTCGTATCTGTGAATGTATAAATATAACTGAATTAAAAAAATAATAAGGGGGAGGGGGGAGTTATATTTTAAGGGGCCTCGCCTACGTGGGCAGAGCTTCAGAAAAAAAAAACGCGATTTGAAAACTGCTAAAGATATCTGAATGGAGTCTGTTCTGAGGGTCCATAAATAGTTTTGTTTACGGATTTAGTTTTTAAACTGTCTTATTAAAATAGTTTAAATGGCTTTAAAAAAACGCGTGTTTACAGGTAATTTTTAAGCATAAAACAACCGGTAAAGAACTTGAAATTCATACGTCTCGCATTACACTTTTATCTTCATTTCTTCCCCATATATATTGTTACGGTCACCGCTCGAGTTTTATAATTCTCCAATGCACGACGTGAAGACTGCGTCACAGTTCAGAGCATTGCACTTTCAGAGGCGATGCCGCGCTAGAAACACCAGCGAGCGTTGTGCGTATCATCCCGCCTTACTAACAGATAAACCACAACTAGGCGGACCCCTTAATCCCTATGTATTTACAGAGTTGTTCTCTCACAACTTATGTGCAGTTAGCACATGGCTCCAAGTGTAAAACATCTTCAAATGTTAAAAAAAAGAAAAGAAAAAAAGAGTTTAAGTTTTTATTTCGCTAATATTTAGTGATTTACATATTATTTTAGCATGAGGATGAATTGTTGTGTTGGTCGCATGCAGTTAAAATTTTAAATCCCACTCGGTTAATCTCCGAGCCGCGTAATTACCTCGCGGATTAAAATGTGGCTCGTCAATATTATACGTTCCATTAAGCCGATCGGGCCCATTTTCTGTCTGCATTAGACTGGTGTCACACTATGCGTTTCTGCCGCTGATTCTGAAACGTCCGAAGCTGTTTTATGGCAGAATATTCTTCCGACAGCTTTTCTTAGAGTGCGCTAAGTAATTTTATCAAAATCGTTCGTTTAAACATTTCATCTATAAGAAATCCTTTAGTAAAGCGTCTCTCTCGTTGTTTGCAGTACAGAGTAAATGGCACCCACAGTTGTCCGATTCATACTGCCCGACTTGTTAACAAAACATTGAAAATATTATTCTGTATACCATCGTTAGTTAAAATAATTTTATATGTATTTAAATTTTTACTATGTTGATTTTTCCAAGACCTTAAGAAAGAAAAAAAAAACACAATCCAATACTTAACACAATTGTTTCACAAGAAAATATTTTAAGTCGAGCTCTATTAATAATCACGTGCTTGCTCAAATAAACCCAAAAAATTTTAGTACCAAAATATACAAAAATTTAAAATAGAAAAAAAAAAATGTTTGAAACTAAGATGGCGTCTTTTCAGTTACAACTACTTAAAAGTAAAAATTAAATATCAAGACAATATTTTCCGAAAATTCCCATACAAAATTTTTCTTTGTACGAAATACAATATTTTTCAAGTGCACCGAAACGAGGACTGCGCTAACGGCAGAATGCGTGCGTTGGGAAAGCCCATGCTGCAGGCTTTGGGATCGCTAAACACGCTTTAAAGGAGCTGGCAACAGTTGACTATTCAACGGCGCGGCGCGGGCCAGGCCGCCGCGCGGCGTCAGTACAGTAAAAATGCTCAGGTAAACCAGTTTTTCGATCCTCGCTTGTTTCCCCCCCTGCTCGCACGGCAGGTAACCCACGCAGGAGGCTGGTCACGGCTGGCGGACGGCCGCTCCACGCCGCATGCTTCCTACGCACCGACAATGCCGTCTCCTCTCCCGCGCGGTCCGTCTGCTTCGTGACAAGCTGTAGGCTTTTTTTTTTTGTTGTGTGCGCGCGCTCCCGCTGGTACAGTATCGTCCAGTGATGTTGCAACAAGGCTTTTTCCTCTACAGCTTCGCTCCTGGGTTGCTGGAACGGCATTTTCTGTAGTCAGACCGATCTTCACCGATCTTTCATGTATTTGTATTGGGCTTTATAGGGTTCAGTAGACTCTATTATTTATCTTCTATAATTTCACTAATTTAAAAGCTAGAAACTAATATAGAGTAATTCCTCCGCCGGTTTCTCGCCCAGGCGCGTGCAATTTCCCCCCCCCCCCCCCCCCCCCCCCGACCAGGGCGCTTCGACCAAAGTTCCAAACAGCAACTCGTAAACATAATCTCACCATTTGAAAATTTTTGAATTATATTTCTTTAGGTGCGTTATGAAAAGAGAATTTTTTTTTACGATGTGCGCGCAGCATGCAACAAATTTACAGGATGAAAAAAAGGCTACATACAAATGTGCGTTTGAATAATATAATTAATGATTGATATTCAATAATGGTCAATATAATTTAAAAAAAAAACATTTATTGTAAACATTACAGACAGAAATTATATTCATAAACATTTTCAAGTGTATTTTCATGTATTGATATTCAATAATGGTCCATATTATTAAAAAAAACATTTATTGTGAATATTAGACAGAAATTGTATTCATAAACATTTTCAAGTGTATTTTCATGTATATTTATATAGGTTTTGGTTATGTTCCCGATGTATAATTTATTTTCAATTTAAATAATTATATTTTTCAATAAATTGGATTAAACATTCACATAGTTACTGATTTTTAATTTTACGTATTGCATACTGAGTATTTATTTTAATGTTTTCTTTTGGTTGAATTTATACTTCACCAACCGTATTTATACCACTCCCGTCATTTTATTTATTTCTATTAATTATTTGCATGCAAAATTAGTTTTTATTTCGCAAAGTATAATTTCTATCGCGCATACGCAACCATTTTTTTTTTTCGAGTCTCGAAGGAAAAGTCCTGATTAAAAAAATATTTTGACCATAAGTTATGAATAATTATTAGGCTGTAATTGGAATTGCCGTGTTACTGCTAGCACACAGTAGTCTGTATTTGCTTAAAAAAAAAAGTTAGAAATGTCACTTTGTTTCTAATTTGCAATCTTTTGTTTATAAGCCATTGTGCTGAAAGTCGCATTGGCATGCTTTTTAAGCTTGAATAATATCTCTGCGGATTTCACAACACAGATGTGTTCTTGGCTGTTTAAGATAGTCAAATTGATACCTTTAGGGGTATTGGCAGTCCTAGCAGTAATGACAATGTACTCTGATCGGCAAAGGAAATGGAGATCTTCACAGAACTGCCGAGCACGAGTAAAAAAAGTAATGTAAACCGGCGAAGTCATAGTTTCTCGTTATTCTGTCTGAGACAGACATGCTGCCAGTCACGGAGTGAGACCCGTCTCCCTGGGACCGATTGCAGACCTTCCAAGTAATAACAATGTCACCGGCACCACTCCTTCTGTTCCCTCGTCTTGTTTCTCAGGTTTGGAGAAATTAGGAGCGTTGAAATAAAAAAAACTGTTCGTAAATGCAGGTTTTTTAAATCTTGATTTCTGTATACAATGCAGAGTTTTTATGCAAATATTGTTATGCAGTAAATATTAGTGCAGTGTTTGTTTCGTCGCTTCAGTTACAGGGTTTCTGCGGTCAGGGAAAACATGGAAAACTTGGAAATGTTAGGGAATTCCATGTATCTTGGAAAATGGTGGGGTCTAACCCCGTATATTAGCCACATATGAAATAATTCATATGAAAAATTTGTAACGGTATGTTTTTCGTGGGAACACTCCCTCCCTGCAAAAAAAAAATTATCGGCGCAATTATCGTCCGTATCAACATATCTAAGTTCATATGTTCATGTATATCTGTTGCAGGATTACCGTTACTGGAACATCTTTGCGCAGCCTATTCAGCGAACAGAAAGAAACGATGGTTGTATTTTAAGAGCCTCTCCCTGGATAATTTGTTCGCGATGGAATATTTTTCTCTTTCCAATCCAGACGGTGGCTATAGATTTCTAACGGTCGCGGAGGGGGTGATTTACGGGACGAGTGCCATCTCCCACAGAGCACCGCAAATGAATTCCGCCTCCCCCTCGCCAACACCCCATTTTCCACCCCTTCTGAAACCCCTCACTCGCCATCCGAACCCGTTAATCACCCTAATTGCTGGCCTGCAACCCATTCCGAAGTGTTTTATGCGCAGCTCGAGTAATTGCAGTTATTTTTACATCATACGCGCCATTTGTTGAATAAGGATGATGAGGGGGGGGGGGGGGGTTCCCCCCGCAAAGCCTAGTGCCGAGTATATGCTAGCCGATATGGGGCAATCATTTTTTGGTTTAGAATTCTTGCAAAGAATTACTCGTATGCGCTCAAAGTACACACTTGCTGTCATATGTTCGGTTTTTTTTTTTTTAAGTTTTTTTTCTTCAGTTTTTTTTCTTCATATTTAGCGTACACAAAGAAACCAGAAAGGGTTTCTACAAGTCACAAGTCTTGAAAGTCACAAAAAAGTGAGGAAACTTGGTCTGGTCACGAAAGTGACGTTAGTTCTGAAGTTAACGACGATGCTGGGAGTCATTAAAATTTTTAATTACCAGCAGCCTTTTGCTGACTTGAATTTCGTTTTTATTTTACGCCTCGCCAAAGTTTTATAAACACACATAAAAATTATATATACTTTGAATCTGTACTTAAATCATGTGGGCATATTCTCTGAAAACGTTGTAGCTTTCTAACTTCAGACGATGTAGGGTAAGGTTGCCTTATTCCGTGATAAGTTATTTCTAATGAATTTACTGAACTACTTGGGAGACTATATAGGTGTAACAATTTTTTTATTTAAAGTTTATTTGACAGTCAGTTAACACATGCTGTAATATATAATTTATATAACCTCAGTTCAACATAATAATTTTCTAAAATTAACACAGCATGGATTCCTAACTCCGTGATAGGTGCCTTTATTCCGTGATAGGTGCCTTTATTCCGTGATAGGTGCCTTTATTCCGTGATAGGTGCCTTTATTCCGTGATAGGTGCCTTTATTCCGTGATAGGTGCCTTTATTCCGTGATAGGTGCCTTTATTCCGTGATAGGTGCCTTTATTCCGTGATAGGTGCCTTTATTCCGTGATAGGTGCCTTTATTCCGTGATAGGTGCCTTTATTCCGTGATAGGTGCCTTTATTCCGTGATAGGTGCCTTTATTCCGTGATAGGTGCCTTTATTCCGTGATAGTGGTATCCTAATTCCGTGATACATTGAAAAAATATATAAAACACATCCAAGAAATGCAATTCTGTCACAATTGTGTCCCAAGTACTATTTACACACAAAAATTAATATTTAGTACAAAATACATGCTCCAAATAAAGTGTTACAAGTCTAACACAGTGATCGTATTTCTACAACACTAGTCACTACATTTCTGCCAGATGTTACAAACATAAGTCCGGTTTCATCGCAATTCCAAATTCTATGAGGCGAATCCAAAAGATAGTGTTCAAGCAGCACTTTCTCTGGAGAATTGTAATATTCCTGTATTAACACAGGATTGACACAGGATTGACACATGATGCACGATAACTAGATAAGTTTTCAGGTCGCCTGAGAGTGAAGTTGAACCTTTCAACCCCCTATACCACTTTTTTTTCCGCAGATTCTTTAACTGCATTAAACCTTTCAGCTGACCAGTGTTTTTTCGCTATTTCATACGCGAGTTTCCTGATTTCAAAAACAGTCAATCCGAAACCAATGTCCCGCATACGTTCAACATACTTAGCAAGTTTACATTCTACATCAAATAATTCAAGCACGAATGGTACACCAACTTACACCACATCGAGATTAAAATCACTCCTCCCATGAAGATGTTCATTGGCCCTCACAACGTTTTCTTTAAATGTCGACCACGGCACTTTATAGTGCTTGGACGCCTTCTAGACTGTCCACTCTTTCTGAAGAACTTTTCTGACAGCTAGTTGCAGATCTTGTTTTAGCACTTCGACCTCCTACTTCCAGACGAACAGGTTTTACCATTTTCTTTGCCCATTGTTGAACGAGAAGGACTACCTACTGAAATAAACACATTATCGGGCTGTAAAATAAGCAACTTACTGTAAAGCAACTAAAACAAAATTATTATTATTATAATAAAACTAAAAACAGCTAAACTGAAGGATATATTTTGGACACAACTGATATCAAGTGTCTTTAATTGATGAACAGTCTGTAGTTTGAGAATGATAAATGAAATATTCTGTTCTACATTTAAAATATATATATATATATATATTTACATGTTTCAGGAAAAAACAGGCACTGATTAAACATACTTCAACAATGAAATAATTATGTTACTCCCATGCTTTAGTTTGTGCTTCCAAATTATTTGCCCAAAAACGAAATAAAAAAGAGAAACGGGAAAGCAAATACATATTTTTAAAACGAGCCCTCTACAATAATCTACACATACAGTTTACACTTGAACATTGAAAATTAAATCCTTAAAAGCGTAAGGCAGTTATATGTATATTTAAGTTTTCATTACAAAATTCACTCTACTGTTGCATAAATGATGAGTATAATTGCTTCATAGTACCCACTCTTCAAACAACTGTGCACCATATGAAAAAAAAAACGCGCGAACGAAGAGCCGCCTCTTCCCTACGAAAGAGAACATCGCGAGCTATATTTTGAGTTCTGGCCCAACTATCTCCTGCTACTCGCTTGATCGTGAGAGACAAAACAAAAAAAAACATCACGGAATAAGGGATATCACGGAAATAGGCAACCTTACCCTACGTTCCCTTCGAATAGGAGATATTCCATATTACATTAATGTGATAATAAATTAGGCAGTATGAAAATTTTATGGAAAGGCCCTGAATAGGCTTGCAATAAATTCACGAAAAGTTTGTAGACAGAATAGTTGAATAAGGGAAGTTAAGTTTCGAGATTTTTTTAGTTGTGTTGAGTTAAACATGCTTGTAGGTCGAAAATTGTAATTCCGTGGCTAGTGTAATTATGCGATTCACGTTTACAGTTATTGCTGCAGTAATGTTAATTCTTTAAGTGTTTTGAAGTTGTAACTTCTTTAGCCACGTTATGAAAAATTGATGAGTAAATTTTTACGATGAGCGGGCACCATGCAACGAAATTTACATAGGATTAAAGGGCTAAATACAATAACAATTGTATGTGCTTTTAAATCTTATACTTTAATAATTAATATTGAATACTGGTCCACATCATTAAAACATTTATTTATGTGAATATTAGTGATAGAAATTATTTATAATCTGTTTTGAAATGTATTTATATAAGTGAGGTTATGTTCCGTGCGTACCTATAACATACATTGCATTATAAATTACTACAATATTATTAAATTAGAATAAACATTTAGCATATGTATTGATTTTTATAATTAATTATTATTTAACTATATTTTTAATAAATTAAAATTATTTTAAACACGTGTTTATATTAATAGTGGATAATGAATAACTATTTAATTTTTTTTAATTTGATTTATTTATATTATCACTCCAGTTACATTATTTTATTTCGATTAATTATTTGCATGTAATTTATTACTTCAAGTCAGTATGACTTCTAACGTGTGTACATAAAGTTACCACACTTTTTTTCTCTCTCGCTGTTCGTCACCAATGCTCTCCTCTAGCACAACACTGCGACTTGCGGGGCCCAGCGTGGCCGAGGGTGGCGTCTAGGTTGCTCGCCTGCAGCCAAGGCGACTTGGTTCGATTCTCTGCCGGGTCAATCTCGAAACATGGTAGATATTGTCGTGAGCCGATGAGTTCTGCTCGTAGCACTTATTTTCGTTTGCCACTTTAGCCCCTCCCCCCTTCCCATTTTACAGTTCAACACACACACTATCAGTCCGAACTGTCATTTCGAACTTATCAGTTGGTATTGAACAGTCGGAACCGCCGTGTGTGTGTCTGAATGTTTGAATGTGTGTGAATTTGTGAATGTGTTGTACCAGCGTCTCTGTAGTCCAAACTGTCAGTCCAAACTGTTAGTCATCTCCTGGGTGTCGTGGCTGATATCTTAGTTAATACTCTGGTTGCCTTGCACTGTAAGTTAAAAAAAAAAAAAGGCACCTGTAGTTGCAACATCCAAAGTTTCTTCCATATTCTATCGATGAAACTATAAAATTCAACAGAAACCAAAAATACTGATCGTGTGTGGTTGGGAAGGCGTCATTCCAAACTAGGAGCTGGACTAATGGTGTGTGGGTTCCACAGTAGCAGGGACTGCGCAGGAGTGAATATCTCTTGCTACACCCTAACAGACTATGGGGTAGCTTGATTATCCATTTAAATTATCACCCTGACCTAACGAGCTACGTACGCACTTCTCAGTCTAGTCCATGTTTTATCAAAAACACCGCAGGTGGTGCACTAGCTTGGCCGGAATCCAACACGTCACCCCTTTTGTAAACGCACCCCCTTTTAATTCGAGCGTTCGTTCGTTCTTTAGACCTGCAGTGGAGTTCTTGGTGTTATTTTTGATTGGTTTTTTTTTTTTTAAGGGTGGTTTTTAGGATGGTGATAAGGGAGGGGGGGGGGGGGGTGTTTGGAAACTACA
Source organism: Bacillus rossius redtenbacheri (assembly GCF_032445375.1). Classification (NCBI taxonomy): domain Eukaryota; kingdom Metazoa; phylum Arthropoda; class Insecta; order Phasmatodea; family Bacillidae; genus Bacillus; species Bacillus rossius. The sequence goes on from NC_086336.1 coordinate 35,473,036, forward strand.
CAGCCAAAAGAGAATCCGCGTCCCTGTGAGATAGAACGTGCTGTCCCGACAATCGTAGACTCTCTCCGCCCTTTACCTCGAGAAAATCGCAAAGGAAAAAAATGTGAATACATCCACAGGGTAATTCTCGCGGCTGTGCGCTCCGAGGTACATTTAGATCTTGCGTGGGATGGGAAGGAAGGGGGATAGTCGTTGCTCGTCCCGCCTCGCTCTCGCAGCACGGTCCATTTCTCCGTGCCCGATGCGCAAGAAAGGAGTTGGGGGAGGGAGGAGATGCAAGGCGCCGAAGAGATGTCGCGGAATCTCATTTCCCTGCTCGTAAAAAGGAAGCCGCGTCGCGCTCCCCCCCTCCCTCCTCTTCCCCATCTCTCACCAACACCGTACCACGGGAGCGCTCTCGCACCTATACTTAAAAAAGTCCTGCGCAAATACACCCTGATCCCCTCGGTAGGGTGGGTAAGGTGAGAGAGAAACGGAGTTGTTAGCGGATAAACAGGTAATGGGGAACACATCTCTCTCCTAGTGCGGGTGGGATGAAAACAGAAAAAAAAACAAAAAAAAACGAAATGAGTCCCGTATGTTTGTTTTCGTGATGGCGCCTGTGCAAAAAATCTGGTAAATTCCTCCGTCGTCAGGTATTAATTTTACACCTTGTCTTCGTCCTGAGCTTCCTTTAGCCGGTTGTGATGGCGTGAAGGGTTCGTGCGGGCAAATATTAATTTACCACGCGCTTCATGCTGCAGTGTTTTCCATCTGGCGGTCTTGGATATAGCCAACGTTCGCGCAGACAATGGAAATTTTGAAAACGGGGTCAACTCGGGTAATTTGAAAAAGGTTGTTTTCAAAACCTGTGAGAACAGTTGCCAAATCTAACTAGCAATTGTTTTAACTTCAATTTGATGCATTTAATATCGCAATGCCAGGTTGTGTCTTAAATATAAAATTTCAAAACTTATTTGGTTTCATCTTTAACTACACAATCAGTTAATAAATCATATATTAAATTATTTTAAGCACAATTAAATATCAAATCATCCACCTGGTCATAATCAATTGTGTATTGTTTCACAGTTTGATCAAAATAATATAATATATATAATAATAAAATATAATATACATTATATACTTAAAGCATTGATTGTGTAGCACCGATGGGAATAACTATGCAAACTGTGTATTCTGCAGGTAAAGATTTTATGATCTATTTGTCATGTTCTGAGAGTTTAAAATATCTTTACGATTATTAAAACAGTAATCGTCGAGGGCAATCTATTGGGTTCGTAAATGGATAGCCCAATTAAAAATTTTTACTACACAGTTTTATTGATTGCCAATATTTACATCACTAACAAATAATCTTCTAAAAATGCCTAATAATCAGTTACACCTTAAGAAATGTTTATTCCCCAGTCACTCGGTTTTTACACACCGCACACCTCGCTGGGCCGCACCTCTGGCGCAACTCTCGCCGCAGCGCCCCTCGTGAACCTCCGCCGCCGCACTTCCCTTCGCCGCCGCCACCGCCGCCGCCCTTCCCTTTGCCGAGGATCCACTCGATGCTTCGCTCGGGTCCACTCGATGCTTCGCTCGGAACTTTGCTCGGGACTCTCGCCACCCAACTATCGCCGAGGAACCCCTCGCCCAGGAACTCCGTCGCACCCGCGGCTTTATCTCCCCGGAACTGAACTCTCAACTCAACTCCCGGAGGCTGACGTCCTGGGCTTATATATGCCCAGACGCCACTTCTAGAATTCACGAGCGCGTTTGGGGACAGTGTCGTCATCCCGCGCCATCCAGGGTGTCATCTCGATTTATATTTTCCATATGGTTTCGTGAAATTCAGGCAAATTCCGGGATAGTCCCTTATTATATACACGGCGGATTCCTTCTCCAATAATAATTTACTGAACGGGAATTTTAAAAAATGTATTTCTAGTTATGCATTGAAACGCGTGGGTTAGTATTATTAGTATGTTGACCTGATTGATAATAAATCTATTCACATGGTTTTTGAACTGACTTGTAATGGGTCGGCCTATTTGTGGGTGTCTGTTATTGAGGCGAGATGATAGTGCGACGTCCGCTGGTGTTTCTAGCGCGTTACCGCCTCTAAGCGCAAGGCTCTGAACTGGCGCGCTGTGTTCTCGTAGTACATACAACTAATAATTTTGAGTGGTAATCATTAACTATATGGTGGAGTAATTAAAATAAAGGGCTCTTGGGCACTTAAATTTTACCGGTCGTTTCTTGTCTATCCTGAAAACACTCTTTTTAACCTTTCACTCTCCTAAAATAACAGTTTGAAAAGGAAGTACGGAAATCGAACTACTTATACATCCAGATAGCAGAAGCAGATTTCCAATCGCGTGGTTTTCCTTGAAGCTCTGCATACCTTACATGGTCCCATAATGTCCGTTCTACAGTGGCACGTAAACTGAGACGAATCTTCCAGAACATTATACTATACGTATGTCCTGCTTCCCCAAAGCATGGAAACGTAACAAATGGCAACCAATGATATTTCGTTTTAAAGTTACGAACTATTAATTTAATAAAAAGAATATTTCAGATTAAAGTACGGGTTGAATTTACATTTATAATAGAAACAAACGTCAAAGTTTTTTATTGTACTTGAAACAATTATTGAATTATTTAGAACATTAAAAAAAGGGGGGCTACCACCGCCTAATACTCGGCTTCTATTGGTCGCACGGAGTAACGTAAACTGAAAAGCTCAGCATTGCCGAGCTAACCCGTGCGGGTCCGGCTTCGTGCTTTTGTATAATCTTGTTCCGTGAGATTTGTTTCGGTATACACGATCCGTCTGTTTCCGTGTCAGTGTAGAACGGGCCTAATAACAAACCTGCGGTATATCTTCCTTTTCTTTTTTTGTGCCCGTTGTAAGTCCTGGCGCCTGGCGCCTGGTGCCAGGGCGGCGACCTTGGGCGGGTCGCTGACTGACGTCATCCGGCGACCCGACGCCGCCCGGACGTGTGTCGCTTGTTAGTCCCTGGACCTTCCATGAACCACGCCCGTGCTGCGGGACTCAGTCGGTAGTCACGTATCCGCTCCGTTGCGACATTGTTCTTTTACTTCGCCGTGCGAACAGAAAACTATATGTTGTCGGGCTGTTTTTTTCTTTGAAGTTCCAGCGGGAGCATTATTCAGTCGTGTTTTTTGTTTCGCCCGCACAAAATAGAGTTCCTTTTGAACAACGCCGTCTATTGATCAACGAAATGCTGCGGCGTGTGTGATACGTGCACGAACATTTTCCATCCAGCTTTCGAATAAACTCAAGGCGACATTCGAGATGGGATCCGTCTGTGCAACTTATTCCTTTTTGAAATTATTGTACTCTATTGAGTATTAGCATTGAATATATATAACTTATAGAAGTCGCGAGGGGATAGGATTTATTATTCCAATTTTCGGATCCAAAACTGTGGTAGTTGTTAGCTCCGCCGCTAGACAGCTCTTCTTTCCACAAGAGGGTACTCGTAGTTACCAGCTTCCACGCCAGAGCGCTGTAGCGTCGTTTTTTTCAAGGTCGTGCGCGTAATTCTCTGTCTCACTCTATCGAGAGGCGGTGCCTTTTGTTGAAATCCGAGCGCTTAGATACGGGCGGGCGCAACTGAATTGGAGGAGTACGGCCACCGAAAAAAAAAAAAAAGTGCGGTTAAAAGATGCCAACATCAAAAATTAAGTTTTAATTATAAGAAAACTACAGAAATTTCTTAAACGTAATAACGTAAAAAAAAAAAATACTGACATTCGTAGTTCAGAATTTATAAAATGTGTTAACGGAGTGGCGCATTGAGTAAAATGGCAAAACATAATTTGGAATAATAAATTCTTGACAACGTTGAATGATTTTGGTAGCTATGAAACAACTATGGCTGCGATGACTGTTCAAACGCGTGCACGTGTTGTTATTAGTAACTGAAACTAATGGTATGATGTCATACTTTGTAGCTATGCAGTTTATAATTTTTTTAACATAAGATGAAGCATTTTTACATAATGTTTTTGTTGTTTCGTAATTCAAAATAAATAATCTGAAACGTTATATGGTGAATATTCCCAGTAACGAATGACCACAAAAAAAAAAATTTTGCCAACATAGATCTAAAAAGTTAACGATTTACTATGTTAAGTTGCTTATAAATAACGCACATTTCCCGGATCTCCAAAGAAAATAAGAGTTTGTGTTATAGCATTGAGTTGCCACTCTTTATATTCCTTGCTTTGAGGTTAGATACACAAGTTATGCTCGTAAAAACGATGCGCAAGTATTTTGAATACAAATATATTTTCTTTTAATAACCGAAAGGTAAATATTATTTCCATGAAATATAATACAATACTTTAAACACAGACAACATATAAGAGCTATTTTTTGTTTATTATTCCATCTGGCGTGATAAATATTATATTTTAAAAACAGTTTGTGGATTTTTAATATAAAACAAATATTTATTTATGACATCAATTTAAGTTGTTCAAAAAATTCACTTTGGTATGAATTCAACCAAATTCATGTTATTCAGGGCAGAAAATTAGAAACTACCAAAAAAGATTATCTACGTTGCTGTTTTGTGTAAATCTGTGCACGGACTTTGTAAGTGATATATTTATAATTCCTCATTTTAGCAACCCATTTTAACACAAGAGAAAAAGGATTTTATACTAAAAATTATTATGTTAAACCATTAATTAGCAGGAAACATGTATGGATAATCTATTTAAATTTGCATTTGAACAGTGAATATTATTTTGCAATATAAATATATTTTACAATCGTATATTACGGATGAAAAGTTTGTATTTCCATCTAATCAGAAGTATTATGGCACAGTTAATTAAATTGCTTTACAAGTTTTTATTCACATGAAAATCATTAAAAATTGGTTGGGAAGTTATATAAATATACAAAAACAAATCATTATACATACAATTTTATTATCTTAGTGGATTTAAATTAATGGTGTCCCAGTGACTACTGCGAAGAAAAAAGTCTTGCAAAAGGTTTCCTCGTAATTGAAATTCGTCAAAAAAAATCTATCTCTCATTTTTGGTGACATTTCTGACAAGTGGTACGATGAAATTTGAGACTGGCAAATGAATGTTGTGAAGCAATAAACAAAATATCACATTCGTGAACTACAAATGTATAGTTGTTTTTATTTTATAGTAAGTGTATCTAATAACCCGTGGCTTTGCTCACGTAATTTACGGGTATTGCTGATATTCTACCATTTTAAGAAAAGTATGTATTAAATTTCAAAGATTATTGAAGAATTATACACAAAGAACTGTCAAGTATAGAACATATTTAATAAATAAAAATATTTTTACGGCTTATTTTTAATTGGTTTAGCGTAAGCCTATTTTAACTTTTATTTAAAATTAATAACCTACCTTATTTTCTATCTCCCGGTTTAGTGACTTTGAGAATATATTTTTCCTTGATGAAATCTTAACTCTTTTCCATCTGACGAAGAAGACAATTAAAAAATAAACTAAGACTCACGCACTTATTGTATGTTAAGACTGCCATCGTTTTAAATTACTGTAATTTTTTTTAGTTATAGTCATGCTTAGGATAATAACATTATATGCCTTATTACGCATCCATTTCAATATTCATGTAACCAATGCATTTTTATTTTAAATGTAGAGCAGTTACCAAATTTCTTATCCCGCATATTGATTTTTTGGTATGGCTAGTATTACTTAAACTAAATTTTTGAATTTTCACTGATGTACTCTTTTCACTTTTCTATGTGATTTAGAAAATATAGCAATATACGTAAACCAATTAAACCAAAATCATCCTGAATTTTTATTACCGACAAAAGTTAAATATAAAAAATTTTAATATTGAATATATATATATATATATATATATATATATATATATATATATATATATATATATATATATATATATATTGCCAATACTGATTTAGTGGGTTCCATTTTATTTATTTTTAAAAATAATATCTACCCCTTTTACTACTTAATAGATAACATTGAATAAGAGAAGGTTGTTTAAGGTATGTTGATTTTCCTTGCCAATATCTAAAAGTAAATTTGTACAAACGCGAAATATAGTTTAAATAAGAATTTACTTTTAAAATAAAACCATATTTTGAACGGAACACTGGCTATTGGCTCAATACAAAGTTTTAATAGCTAATTTTCACTTCACTCGGGTACAGAATCCCATCATTCAGTGATTTCCGTGGCTAGCTTCTTTTGGGATTTCATCATTCTCAAAGCGACGGTAAGGGAAGCTCCTCTTCAAGGTCGCCTAACGATGCTGATAAGACCTGCCGGGTAATTTGAATCGTTGGTCTGGTATTTTAGTAGAGGGGGGTGGGGGGTGAAGGATGCCACGACTGGGCTGGTTAACCTAGTTCTGCCAAATACCGCCAGGGGCGTATACGGCCGATACACAGCGATGATAGCGATCGCAGCGGCGGAGCTTGGAACTACAACAATTCTTCTGAGAAACCGGACAGAAAATTTAACCTGGGCTCGCGACTTCTATACATTATATATATTCAATGGTATTAGTTTTCTCGCACGCTCCGGTTGAAAGGAAGTGCCGTCGGTACCCATTTCTCTCCACTCGCAGAGCATGATACAGATGTTTGCATTGGTAGAACATCAGTGGCATAAGGATACGTCAACATTTGGGGCTACATATTTGGTATAATGAGCTGTAATTTGAGTCAAGTTGGATGACTCAGATGTGATATAAATTATCAGATCTGTTGCTTTCGTTTTACAAAATTACCAGCTATATCAAGGTGTTTTAAAATTTAGAATTGGTAGAAACATATTGTTTTTCTTCTTGGTTATTTCAATGGACGTAATCGTGCATCCATAGCCACTTAATCCTATTAGGTGACTTCAGGTTTAAGGCTCTTAACCACAGCTTGTACATTTATTTATTTCATGGCTCTGAAAATCACAGTACCTAGCTTTTGGACGTCCGTCAGTCAACATATCTTGCTTGGGGCTACTAGGCGCTTTTAAAAACCATGTATAATGGTGCGCTGCTGTGGACTAAACTCGTCATCGACGTGTAACCAACGAATCAAACTCCAGAAATTCTTAGGTTCAGTTTTTTACCACTTCAGTCACGATAGTATGGCAGTAAAAAAAAAACTCAGTGTTTTTGAAGTGTGTAAGTTCAGTTTTAGTTATCGAATATTTTTTCCCTCAACTACCGTAAGTGGATAATATAAGCGTATGTAATATGCATTTAAGTTAAATTATCAAATATATGTTTACCAAACGTTAGTGGATGTAGCCGTTTCCTCACAATCGTCTTGCGTGTTCTCGGGACCGGCGCGCTTTTAGGCGTGAACGGTGGAAATGCCTCTCGGGACATTTGTCTCGAAAATAATCATTCGCTATTTCAACTGTGGTATTGTTATAAAACGCTTGGGTATCTTTCAAAGTCGTTGGGCGTGTATTAAAAAGTTCATTTTTAATAAACAAACATTTATATTTCAATCATATGCTAATGTTCAAATAAACGAATGTCTTCGCTATAAATACGTATTTTTATACTATTGGTGCAACATAAATTTATTTGCGGCTCCTTTGCGATTAACGATAAAATAATGTAGTAACAATAAAGTTTTTATTAGAAAAAAATGTCGAAAACTTGGTAGCGTTGATTTTCACACTTAGGGCCGCTTGCAGAGTCAGTTGAGTCAAGTCCGAGAAAAAACTTGGCAGGTTAATCAAATGGAAGCATACTCCACTTCGTCTCAAGTCACGACTGTGCAAGCCGGCCTTAAATTCATTAACTTTTAAATTACTGTGATTGGTACGAAAATCTACATTATTACAAACCTTCCCATTGAAAAAGAAAATTGAGTTATATCGCACAACCCAATCATGAAATAAATTTTACTGAATAAAATTACTATTTTCATATAAAAACTTTTTGTTTCGCAAACGCCCTTCTTTGTCCGACATAATAAATAACAATATCTAAAATTATTATGCTATATGAGTTTGTCAAACCCCATATATTTATATGAATAATTCGTGATTTAAAAAAAATTAAATAATTCATGCCGTAAGAAGTGAAAATTGATTTTCTTTAAATTAAGTAGGCTACGTGGTTTTGAACTCTAATATTTACATCCGAGCAACAATTTTTTTTTGAAAATTGTTATTGTTTAATTTTTTGTTTATCACCTAGAAGGTAAATATAATTCTGAACCTGAGACCCGGACCTGAAAACATCCACGATTGTGATGAAACAGCTACATCTAATAATTTTCAGTCAACTTTACCATTAAAGCACATTCCATACGCTTACATAGTCAACCTACGGTAGTAGGAAAAACTATTATCTTTCAATAACGAAAACTGAACGATATATCATCAGGCAAGGCCTCAAACACGGCGTGATGTATAATTTTTTCTGTCATTTTATAGCGACTAAAGTGTTAAAAACTTAACCATAGGCGGTTAAGATGTTATGAACCCTTTAAGAAACGGAACCTAAATTTTCGTGGGGTTTGGTTTATGATTTGTTGGTAACTCGACAGTAGCGAGTTTGGTTAAGTCCTAAGGTATTTTAATGACATCAAAGATTTGCCTCCCATCTAAACCGCATTTATCACCAGTGGCAACAAGATAACGTAATATTTATCCATACGGTACTGTGAAGATGACAGAAAGGCATAAATACTTGTAGATATTTTTCTTAGCGTTATGTTTCACCTTTGCAGACCTATTATTCATGTAGATAACATTTTGCTTTGTTAAACAATATCCTGTAACAGTTAATTTGCCTTGATGAATGAATATAACCAAGCAATTATATACGTTAATTTTTTTTATTACAGGGTTTATTAAATTTTTTTATTAGGGTAGTCAGTCTGGAAAGTTCAAAATTGTTTTGAAATTGTCTTACGCTATTTAAAACTAAATATTTTTCGACGGTTTCGAAATGGTGTTTCTGTACTTAAAACGTGAAATTATTATTATGTAGATATATAGATTATTGAGATTTTCATGTTTAAATGGGTATTTGCGTTATATCATTACGAGAATGTCAGTCTAATTATATTTCTGTAATTTTAGTTTTCTCTTACGCTCAAGCTATGGCGTGGTAACGCGTTTCGTTGGGCGTGGAATGCTTGGAACGGTGTTTATTTTTTTTTCCCGTGTGACGTCTGCACATCTCTTGGTCAGCATTTGTGGATGTGTCGAAGTAGGACAACCTTGCAGTTCTGCTTTGCTTGCGTATGCAGTGTATTCAGGGTTGGCGCGCACAAGGTCATTTTCGAGCGGCTGTGAACCCAACACTTGAAACTGCAGTACTGGCAGATACACGAAGGTTATTTTAATTACTTCTGCGAAAGTTAACAATCAGCTTATGAACTTAGTGATATCCTCGATTAATCTTTTCGGAATCTATTTAATTCCAGTGGCATTAATTGCAATGCTATAAACTACATATTGCAGCTGTTACCATGGTGCGACTTACGGGAAATTTGTATATAGTTTTTCGTTTTATGGACCATATACCCCAAAACCATCGTCAACACAAAAGTTTATACTTATATGACAATTCTGTGGACATGGTAACTGTCGAAATTTTCACAAATCACTTCCAAACTGATAAATAAAATCTAGTAGTGGAAAATCTCGTTGGGACTGTTATGGATGCGAATATTTTGCTAGCCAATAACCTTTGACGTTTGTACATCAACTTAGGTACGTGGCAGACGCGACAGATTTCCCGATTTAGAAATTAATAGAAATACTTATACGTGGCGGTACCGACGTAGTTTTAAAGAGCGTCGAAACTTTTTGTTTTCGAAAGATGGTTAGGCGGGTGGAGTGTTAATAAAATCATTGGTGTATTGTCAAGGTTTGGTTCACTTAAATTTGTCTGTGCAAGCTCTGAAATGTGTTCATACATATTTATATTCCCATATAAATATTAAAAGTACTGTGGTTTATCAGTAAAATTACTGATTTAGACATCCAGATGAGGTGTCATTTATTCATCACGGAAACAGAGAAACTTAATACCTCATTTGCAATATTGTGTGTATCAGAATTACATGCGAAAAAAAATTTAATGCAGCTCATGCTGCTCTCGTAATAATAAAACAAATTTATCTTAAGAAGTTAAAATACATATAGATCCAGAAACATAATTTAAAATATTAAGTAGTTGGTTTGGAAAACTGTGTAATTTTCAAATTATTAAATTATAGAATTGGCTCGTTACTGTATAGGAGTGAGTTTAAAATATTTTGTATAACGTCACCACATTTGTTCTCGTGTTGTATGTAAAATTGTGGTTACTGATGGGCCAGATGCCGCCCGTATAGCAGCTCAGCGGACGTGTGCATTGGGCTTTCGTATTTTTGACACATGCCTGATGGCGAGAAACATTTTTTTTTTAACCTTTGTCACGCGGGTGAAAACAATTGTTGGCTCGCTCACAACGAAGCGATATTTTGCTTTCTCATCCATCGCATATTCGCGTCGCGCCGTCGAGCTATTGAGATTCCATCAACCTGCAGCATAACTGAAACTGAGAGAAAACGTCATAAATTTGAATACGACATGCTTCACGATAATGGAAGAAAAAAAAAGGGGGGGGGGGTGATGTGAGTCTTTAAGTATTCGCCAGAGATGTGCAAAATCTAACCTTGGTAACGAACAAATTGTGTTTCAACTAAATTTCTTGTCGCGAATCTCACGTAGTTTCCGCACCCGCCGCTAGAATTCGCTGCCGGAGCAGCTGCGTCGACTATTGAATCATTTGATTAGCAGACCGAAATTTTAAACTATATAATGAAACGTCTCGATAAAAGCGAAAAAGACTTGAAAAATAAGCCCAGGCTTTTGACCTGATTTTCAAAAAGGAAATTAAAAAAATACTGCCCAGCTTTTTAAAAATTCATTACAGATAATACTTGTTTACCTTTGGCTTTGTGAACTTTGGTTTGCGCAATCTGCCACAGGTTGCAGCACCGCTGTTAACATTTTCGTTCCATCCACGAAATTACTCCCACCAGATGCCTTATATAAAGTAGGGCCGCGACGTCTTGGCGGGTCGACTCCCTAGAGCTCAGCGACCTTGTAATCGACACGTCCCTCCTTGTCTGCTCCGCAGATAACAACGGCCTGGAAGTCTCCATGCCGTTCCGAAAACATTGGTCGAGAACAATCTCACGTACGGTGCAACACAGCGCAGATCTTAATGATACAAAGATGCGATAATGCTTTACGGTAATTTATTATTTAAAGGTAGCGTACTATTTGCTCGACTGGGCAGCTTAGTTAAACATAGTTAAACATAGATATACAATACTTTAAAAGTTAAGAACTAAATTTGTAATTGTGGGTTGCTGTAGAAAACACAATTAATTAAGACTTGCAGCTAACTCCCTCGCTGATGCTTACTTTTCCATTTGGTTTGGCTGAAATGTGAAGACGATCGACATGACACTTTCACGCACTTCAAGAACCTTACCACTTTTATGCACACGGGTTGGTATTTTTTCCATAACAGCACTCTGAAAGAACCATTTTAGTAATTTCGAGGGGTCCGAAAACCATATTTATAACAAACCATCCTCGCGTATTTTATAGTCTCCTGTTGTTGTGCTTGCTTTATAAACAAGAGAGGCTCCAGGAAGGAAACCCTGCCTAGAACCAACGCTTAAAACTATCAGCCTGTGCGCTGCATTTCCTGTTGCCATTACCTACACCTTCAACGTCACCTTTCTTTTGCCAACATTTCTGAAAGGTTAAATTAGTGTCAACCCAGGATTCATCCATGTCAAATATATTCTTCCCAGTCTCCCTGCACTGTTTCATCTGAGTCAGCTACCGTTATCGCCAAGCAACAACGTCAGATCTTTCGAGAAGAAGCATTCGCTTATTTTGGCTTCTTCTCCACACAAAACCCATTTCTTTGAGTATTTTACGCAGCGATGTCTTTCCCTAACTCCATCCGAATTTTTTCTTTCAAAACTGGCAGTAGTTTCCTTGTCGTTTTTTTACTGCACAAAATTCGTGGCTAGTGTGTCTGATCACTCTTCTATCAAAGTCATCAACTGACAACAAACGTTTCCCAGTTTTTTTTTTTGGCTTGAAATGAATAATTAAACATGAGAGGCTGTTTAACGGTCAAATAAAGGAGTGATAAATAAATAATGTATTAATAAACATTTATATATATCATAAAATCATATATATCATAAAATATATAATGCAATATATAATGTATATAATGTAATATAATATCATGTAATATAATGCAATATAATGTGTAGCAATATCGGCTACACTTGTAGATAAAACATATTCTAACAAGCGGTGCAGAAAGTTTGGAAAATTGCCAAATGCAAAACAAACAAACCGCGGGTGAAATTACGGGGAATGCGTTGAAAAACTTATAATGTTGTTGTTTGTTTTTTATTTGGCGTCTCTCTGTTGTGTTTTCGGATGCGCGAAACTGATCTTTGGCTTATACCTGTGTATCGCGCAGCTCTTTCGGTTGCATTTGTTAGAGGTACTAGCAGACATATGTTGGCAGCTTCTTCATCACAACACTGGATTACACTACTTCTAATTTCCCTCTCCCCACTATGTATTACTTTATTGTATCTTGAACGTCCTGCGTCGGGCTCCATTGTTCACTTCAGACTGAGAGCGTGGCGCCTGATGTTTTTGCTATGAACCGCATAGCGGCTGATGTGCGCGCGCAGCTGCTTCCCCTCTCATTTACTCTTCCCCGCTTCCCCGCAAAACGACACGCCAAGACGTCGCGGCCCTACAGTACCTAGAGCTAAGATGTTGCACTTCAAATGGATGCCCGGCGATCAGGCTAGTTTTCAAATCTGTTATTTTTTTTTTCTTGGAGTCCTGCTCGTCCAGGTAGACGGGGCCTTTAAATTACATATCGGAGCGATATGTCAGGATTCACACCGCGCCTCCATGGTAATCATTTGGCGCCTTCCTTCCAGCTGGGAGATTCCCGACGGTATTCTGTTCCGGGTCGCTGCGTCGCTGACTTAAAACCCGGACGACGGCAATTTCCGCTCGGTTTCCTCGCCCCCATCCGATCCGTGAATGACTTGTCGTTTTTTCCGTGTCACGACCGGGAGGCATCGAGGTGTGGCGAGTCTGAGGAAGGTCAGTTTCTCGAGGCGGTTTGGAGGCCGGCTGAAAATAACGCTGCATCAGGGGTGTGTGAATTATAGGAGGGATTGTGTTCAAGGCTTATTTCAAGCATGCAACAGACCGCCGATAGAATATGTCATGTGCGGCGAGGTCTTGAGTGCTAATAAATATTTCGCTGAACTCGGTTGCTTAAAGTGTTCAATTTCCATTAACTAGAATGTATATGTAGGTAGGTACATTAGTATATTGTGTGACAATGGTTGAACCTGCTTAAATAAAGCGAAGATTGTATACAACCTATTTTGAAAGACCATATATATTATAAAGGTTTTCGTAAATTCGTTAACATGCTTACTGGGCGCACGTACGTTTGCAGAGCTTTACAAGAAACAAAGCTATTTGAAAACTGCGTAAGATATCGGAGTGGAGTGTATTTACTGAGGGCGGACAGTCTTGCGAGTAGAGACGATACCGCGCTAGAAGTTACAGCGAGCGACTCATTTCTCATCCCGCATTACTGAGATAAACCCGTAACATGTTTTTGTATTCCAAATGTTTGAAAGCTCACCTATCTTTTTTTTTTTTAATTCGCCTTTGTGATTTGTTTAGTTAAAAAAGCTTGTGGCGGTTTTTTGGGTCCTCGTTCATCAAACACCATCGTTTGCGTGGATTACGGAATATTCCTATTCGAATCCTACCCCCGCTGATTTTGACAGCTTTACCCTTCCAACTACCGCAGTCGCCGAATCGATGCACAGCGACGACGCGAATGGCGCCACTGGTGATGCATATTCGTCGTGGAGGCGCCATGTCGGCCTGTCACCGACACCTGCGCCACACGTGGACTGCTACAATAAATTATGACCACCCCCATTTCCCCCCCTTTGTTTTAGCGTTTTCCCTCACATCCTCTTTGTCTTCAAACTGCCAGGGTATTTCGGCAGAGAATTAACTCTGCACCTGTGCGAGAAATGAGCGTAGATAAAACAACATAATTCTTGTGGCGTTGTGAGCAGGTGTTCAGTTGAGCTGCAGTTGACTGTTCCGCTAGATCAGTTGGATATGAAGGCTGTGGTAGAAAATGCCGTCAAACAATTTGAGACGCAACTCAAAACGACACGTCCTGGACAAGGTTCTGAGCCTTCCAACTTCTGGAATAGTGTTGGTGGACGATAGTGCTCGACCGCACCCAAAAACGTTTGCAGAAATTTCGCGTTGGGATGGTGTTGATCATCTTCCCAGTAAGGGGTGCAACAACGGGGGGGGGGGGGGGCAAACGGGGGCAAAGAAAGTGCTGTGTTATCAATTTTTATATAATAAAAATGCTTAAATAGCACCATTTTCCACCTTGAAATACAAATTTTCCCGGGCGAGGACCCCCTGACGCCCCGCTTCAATAGGGGGGGATCAATGATTCTTTATAAAAAGGTATATTGCCCCCCCCCCTTTGGAAATTTAGTTGTTGCGCAGCTGTTCCCAGTAGCCCATATTTGGCACAGTGATAACCAACGCTTCAAGTATATGGCTGTGGCTTGTCGCTTGCATGACATTGCACTTGCACTTTCGCGTTGGTGTTGATGTGCGATTTCATTCCCAGGCGTCACATTTTTCTCTCTCGATGAAACTTGTTAAAAGCTATGACAAGTGCGGCGATTATGTGTCCAATTACGAGTGTCTATCATTGATTTTTTTTAGTCACCTTCATAGTTCATTGAGATTGGTCTATCGTTTATAAATTTAAAAGGCCCGACTGGTCATGTGTGTAGTTGTGTCGGCGAGGCGGGATGGTAGTGCGACTCGCTGTTGCTTCTAGCGCGGCATCGCTTTCAAGCGCATCGCTACGAACTGGAGCTCTTCTCGTCGTGCGTGGTACATGAGATTTGAGCGGAAATCATAATATGGCGGAGAATTGAAGATAAAGGTGTAATGAAAGTCTCTTGAGTGCTTTCAAAAAGTATCTCTAACGGATGTTATATTAAAAAAAAAAAAAAAGGTCTGAAAATAAGCCTTTTAGTCATTTTAACTCTTCTAAAAGTACTGTTTTAAAACTTAATCCGGAAACCAAACTACTTATCGGGCCTCAGCGAACTCTTAAACGCTGTTTGAAAACGGATCCCATTTGGTAATCTTGTAGTGTTCAATTCGCGTTGTTTTTCCTGAAGCTCCGCGCACCGTGTGTGCCCGGGTAGGCGGGGCAAAGTGGCTGAATACATAGAAAAAAAATCATGTACTTTAAGAAGAAAAAAGGAAGATTCCTTTAGAAACCAGTTGCTACGGAATATATTGTAACTTGTACAACACATGGCTGTGGTTATTTATTTTTGCATATATGATACACTGTTTCGAGATAATACTATGTATTGTTTAACGAAAATGAGCGCATGATTTTATATATTAAGTTTTATTCAAGCATAATTTTTTAAAACCATTGAAAAGATAATCGAATGTACAGTAATTTGATTTTATTTTGTTATGCTCGTTAACTAGTGGAGGTACTGGGGCGACACAAAGCTTAAATGCGAACACTATTATGTGGGGATTAAGTTTCATGTAAATTTACAAATATCAAATTTTACATGAATATTTGTTTCATTTGCAAAAAATTACAGCGTGGAGAATTTGTGGAACTGTGGTGCGTTAAGACACACTTCAGACTGATATCTTTGAGATTGTGTACTTATGAAAGAAAGCGAAGAAGTTAGTAGATATTAGTAAACAAATATCAGTTCTATACACTTTCTAACTCATTATATTTTTGATGCTGATGTTCCCCAATTGTAATAATAAGTATTTAAATGTAAAAGCAGTATTTTTTCCTTCTAAATTTGATAACGCATGGGTTGCGATCAACTCGTGTAAATTTGACTTGCTGTTACTGGCATACACCTGCATATTTAAGGCATTGTGGACCGCCATTGTGATGGCTGAGACTTATTTCTCTACTGGTAGTCAGGTGTGTGTTTTTCACGAGTTATTACTGAGACATTTTTATCAGTTACTAGCTGCAGTACCCAGCGTTGCCCGGGCTGAACACAGGGTGAAGCGGAACTGTTTAGAGATCAAATGTAGTTAGTAATTGTCTTCTTAATTTGAATGTCAAGCGTGCAAAATAATTTATATCACTTTCATATTCCGACAGACGTTGTTCTGCCAGTTTATAGTTATTTACCTGGTCTGTATGTAATCTAGACTCTATAAAGCAATATAGAAAAAAAACTGAAAAATAAGGGGTTACTAATATTGAAAAGATTCCATCATCTAGCTAATGCTCGGCATGTATTGCAATGCCTCATTCAGTTTTGTTTTGTAATATGTTTGAAGTAGTTACACATATACAAATAATCTATCCATGTCTCTAAATATATATTTATCTCTATCTTTATCTATAGTCCTATATATCTATGTTCTCTCTATCTGTATTTATCTCTTTATATCTACATATATACTTCACACTATCTCTATGTATTCTATATGAGGGTACTGATTGCTTCGTTAATATCACACGGGTGTTTTTTACTTGTATGGGAAAATTAAGAATGATAAGGCATCTAGTGCGTGGCAACAATGTTAATAGGCAATAGGAAATAAACTTCTAGCGCCTGCGGCATTGTCAACACACACTTCGTACGTGTACTGCATGTTGTATCTAACCCCCTCCAACGCATTTGATT
Organism: Bacillus rossius redtenbacheri; assembly: GCF_032445375.1. Classification (NCBI taxonomy): domain Eukaryota; kingdom Metazoa; phylum Arthropoda; class Insecta; order Phasmatodea; family Bacillidae; genus Bacillus; species Bacillus rossius. The sequence goes on from NC_086336.1 coordinate 35,489,892, forward strand.
TTAAATTGGACGTTTAGTAAGGATCCCTAATGTTATTGATAATATAATATAGCCTATAGCCTTCCTCGATAAATGTACTATCCAACACTGAATGAATTTTTAAAATCGGACCAGTGGTTCCTGAGATTAGCGCGTTCAAACAAACAAACAAACAAACTCTTCAGCGTTATAATATTAGTATAGACTATGGGCAGAGGCGTGAATTGAAGACAAGTCATGCCATAAAACACTCAAATATTCGTGGCTACCGCACTAAGCTTTTTAAGTGAACGTTTTTACATCTTCATTGCTAGTCTCGATGTTAACGTTTTGTAACATTCAGCGTGTTATTTAAAATGTTACGCGCAACATCGATTTGCTAAAAACATTTTTGAATGAATTTTTTGCACGTTTTTGAATAGTTAGCCGTCATCTAAATTTAACATTTTTGAATGACGTTTCCGTAAAGTATTGAAAATGTCATTAAGAAGTTGATTTCGTAGTAACTTAGATATAAATTGCATTAACTCCATGTTGGTAAAAGCAATTCAGTTCTTGATAACGTAGTTTTTTTTAATGTTTTTGTCAGATAAATTATCAAAGAACAGTTCATATAACCTTGAAATAAGCTCAAGGTGCGGAGTACGGATAAGGATGTGTGTAAGTAGCGAAAAAAGGAGTGGGGAGAGAGTGATAAAAAAATCCCCTTTTCCCGACGGGTTAAAAAATTTGCTTTACTTCACTGAAGGGTGATGCAAGGTGATCTCTTTCAACATCTACGGTTTAAATTTTGAGAAACCACGGAATTCTCCTTAGGTCCACATGTCGGTGTTTTTTATTTTTTTTTTATTTTAAGTGTTTATAACAATTTAATTTTTTAACACAAGTATTCAAATTTTAATTTTTTTTTCTGTATTTTTCAAACCCACCAACACGCCATTCCTTACCCCCCCCCCCCTCCCCCCAAAAAAAACTGTATCCCCACCGAACCCGTAGGCATTTCTTTAAAGCACCAAGCAGGTGGCGATAAAGTCTGCAAAATTTTCTGGTTCCTGCTTCGCTCCCCCGTGGCGGAAACTGGATTCTGTATTCTGGCGCGGAAGTAGCCCTCTCCCCCTCTGCTTCCACCACCTCAGGAGGCAATATAGTATCTCGTACGCCCCTTTGATGCGAACAAAAGGGGTTCTTCAAGGCTGGATTATGGGCGCCTGGGAAGAGTTGAGATACAGCCCAGTGCGCGTTCCTTTATGGAGATGGAATGAGCGGTGTGTGCTGGGCGCGCGGGCGAAGAAGAGCAAAGAAACGTTACGTGTTACGTCCCGGGCGATGACGTATAAGTTTCATGGTGCGCGCGATACGAGTTCGTGGAGTGTTTGTTTGGTATGGGAGAGGGGGGGAATTGGGGGTGAGATGCTAGATTATGCATTCTCGAAAAGGAGGGGTACGGGCAGCCCTTGTATCCTGCGGCGGGGATGATGGATGACGGCTGGACCACGGGAGATGCTCGTATCTGGCGACCTCGCGCCGACTCCAGACAGCGAGCGTCTTCCGGGAACAGCCGAGGCGCTCATCTGCAATCCATCACGGCTCTTCCCCCCCCCCCTCCTTCCCTGCGCATTCTTACAAGACCCCTTCCTTCCGACGTCACGAAGAAACAGTCGCTCGCGGATTTTTTTTTTTTGCCCCTCTGCGGGGGCACTCGACGGTGGCGTCGCCGGAGTATCTTCAGCCCTGTTCGTCTCGAAGCACTTAAATGTTTTTTTCCCCCTAGGTTTCGCGCAGTTTCTTAATTGCTCTGGTGTGTCTCCCCCTCTCCCGTTCTCCATGCTGCCTGTGCCTGTAACGACGTAAAGCTGTTTTGTAGGGTGAAAACCGCTTATGTGTTATGTGTATATATTTAATTGTGGCATTTGTAATCCCAGTTTGTGGTTGTATGTATGCAGGACGAAATAGTGTTTATAATTATACAAAAATGATATTAATTTTTTTTTGGCTCTAGAAACGAACGAATCTTGGCATAGGAACATTTTTGGAACTTTTAGTTGGTGGAGAATGCTGTTGGCAATAAATTTAAAAATTTTGAAATGGCTATTTTACCTGAATTTACTCAAACAATAATCCCAACCTTTTGACACAGTCGTCGGTATTAACATAAATTTGTTGTGATGAAGGCAAATTGCTTTGACCTGCGGAAGTAAGGCTCTTTGTAATTTGTGGAGTAATACGTAGTTCTTCATAGGCAATTAATTACTCTGTCACTTGCTTGAACAGTTCGTAATTTTGTTGCAGCATGAATATGAAAGCCAAGGTATTTAATAAGCGACCGCACATTGCTGTTGGATATGAAAATCTAGTGTGCTATAAGTAAAGGTAGTCACGAAAAAGAACTGAAAGATTGGTCGTGAATGTCACGAAAAAAAAGTCCCGATATTAACAGTAACCTTGCTTGAAGTGACGGAAACCTTGGTTTCCAGCAGTAACTTAACTTGCAGTTTTGTTTCTCTTCCTAAATGTGCAAAATATATGAAAAATTCAAGCTGTCATGCAAAATTGGCGCTTTCATGTGAATATAGATATGTTAAGTATTATGTTTATTTTTGCTTATTACTCAATCATATTATGATATCAAAAATATGTTAGACAGTTTTATTAAAATTGGTTCACATGTATTTTTTAAGACACCCTGACATAGCATTTCCATCTTGATTGCAGAGCATATTTAATCTTAGCTGTTGTTCAGTGACCCGAGCAGTCTGAAAACACTTCTACCACAACCTCTATACCACAAGCAGGTTTGAAAAAAAAAAACAGGTTTAAAAAACAAGTTAAAAAAACACGTTTTTTAAACAAAAAATAGGTTTTAAAACAAACTTTTAAAAACCTCTATTTTTTATTACGTTAGTTATTTTGGTTCTCAGCATATTCAAATAAAAGCCATACAACGAACGTGCTTCTTTCTGCCACTCATGTTGAACCAGAAAATTAATATCATCAAAGAAGTCCAGCAAACAGTACATTTGACTGGGACTTAAACCACAGAAAGGTTTTTTCTCCACAGGAATAGTATTCTCCATAGAATGGGTGTTTCCCACATAATAGGGATCTACAGTACTGTCGGGGATTTCCCACAGAATATGAATTTTTTTAAATAATATATTTATTTATTTCCTTTTTTTTACATTGTCTGCAATTGACTAATGTAATTTTAGAGTAAAGTTTCCAACTTATTCAGATAATTTAAATTGTAAGATCTTGATTAGTACATAATTTTTTGTTCCTGTAAATCAAGAAACATTGAGCAAACTTTAGTTATTAGAGTGAAATCAGACCTTTCACTAAGAAATTATATTAAAAAATACATTATTTAATAACGTATTTTTATATAAACCACTTGGCTTAAACTAGCTAACCCTGACCGAAAGCGAGGCCACGATAAAATTTTGTACGTAAGTAATTGTGTGTTTAAAAACGTACTTCATGAAACACCGGTAGGGGGTGTCTCAAATCTGTGCCACTCTGCTGTGTAATAATAAATTTACCGTGTCCAGCTTCACGCGCGCGCTAGAGCGGGGTTGTCTTTTTCGGTGGTTCAGTCACTAAAATTTTACTACGAAATTTTCAAACCCTAATTTATTTAATAACATGCTTTAAACTAAAATTTATTAAAACCGAAGCACCTAATCTAAATTCTAAAGGCTGCCATTTACCAAAAAATAAATAAAATAACATACTTTAAGTTTGGACTGCCTAAAAAAATTTAAATTTACAATAAAAAGACAAAAAAAATGATTAGAAAGGCGAAAAATATATTACATAAAAATTACTAATTACTTTGCCCTGGCCATTGGCCACAAGTGGCGCACAGGTAGGACACTGGAATAGCATTTCAGAGGACCAAGGGCAACGTCCTGAGCCAGGGTTTCCCATGGGGTTCCTGAAATAACTCCAGGCGAATGTAAGGCCACGGCCTCCTTTCCCTGATATTCCTGTACTGTATCGTACAGTAAACTTAAGATAGTTCGGCATCCACCGGTCCGAAATGCTCGATGATACGGCATTAGCGATGAATGTATGGAGCAAACTCATGTTAAAATAACTTACAACTTTTTTTTATCTACGGTCGAAAACGTTTTTATAGTACGCACATAAGTTGTATTCGGCGCGAATCGGGATCGTTCGGAAGTAATCGGCACGCTTCACGTTTCAGTATCTCATGTGCGGCCCCTGATCATAACTCCGTCAATAAATACAAATTATTGGTAGTAGTGGGGAAAGCCAGATTCGTAAGGATAACAAAATTAATTTTTATACAGTTTTATTTACTACTAGTATTTACATTACTAATTTAATCACTACACTTAGTCTGTTCACGAATCACTCTCACTTAAAAATGTATGTGTTCACACATCACTAAATATCTGTCCAGTCCACAGTTCGCACTCCTCACTGGAGCTAGACTCAACTGCTCGCACCTGTCCACACACAGTCTCGTGCCACTGTCACACTCGCACGGTCCCGTCGCTTCGTGTCGCGCCGTTCGCAAGGAGGGTCTCTCGTCCTCCTCGTTGAACTCGCACTTTATTGGCAAACATTCTGGAACCGTCTAGAGTGGTTGTGACGTGTCGCGTCATCCCGGGCCGATCCGACGTTCGAAGCATCCAGAATAACTGCGCTTATTCACGCCACTCCACGCGGAATTCCCAGGCCACCAGGGGGATAGATAACAGCGCCGACGATGCTGGCCGCGGGGGCAGGTGGAATGGTGAGGCCTGGCCGCTATAATCCGCGAAGGTATGCACGCGTGACGTCAGTGGCGCCGTTCGTGGCCGCCAGGCAGCTCCGGTAACTGGCGCGCGTCGCGGCCTTCTCTCGCGTTCGTAACACTATGAAAACAAGACTAGCGCCCAAGTTCCCAATCCCTGTATACTCCTACGCAATTAATGCATGCCCGTGGATCCCGCATGTCTGTGCTGAGAATTTTTCCTGTGTCTGTGCAAGTTTTACCTGGGCCCAATTAAAACTATTTTTAAGATAGGGGAGTTAGTTATGGCGCCAATCGCTGCCATGGCTGGTCAATCCTGGCACAAAGCACATAACAGGATGCATGCAACCTTCTCCCTAGGCATATAGGCTTCGGCCTGAGACGCACCTAGGGCCATCCCTAACTGTACTAATACCTTAATTTTTAGTTAGGTTAGGAAGAAAAAATGTTAAGTTTCAAATCTAGTTTCTTCAGCATACTAGGTAGTCGTTGGCGGGAAATTAAGTTTTGCCCTTCGTCTGTTGAAATTGTTAATCTTCGTGGTTCTGATAGACTTTTTTTTTGCAGCATAGCATCTTATACAGGGGTGCCCACAAGGGGGGGTAACGACGCAGACTGCGTCATTAAAATTTCAGGGGGGGGGGGTTAAAAGACGAGAAAAAATATATATTATTTACATAATTATAGCTTATAATGTGAAAATACGTTTCTGGTGCTTTGATAATTGAAAGGGATCTTGTAAATCAAATTGGCAACCCCGCACTTTCCTCAACAAAAGCAGTTTGGCATCTGTCGGTTCAGGATGGAAATATTACCTGATATGACCAAAATTATTATTAGAAAATCAGTTTTAATTAATGCAAAATGTGATAAAATATAATACTAAAAAAGTATAATAAAATAATTGAGAAAATCATTGAGAAAATGGCATAAAAAATTTCGGGGGGGGGGGGGGGGTGTGAGTCAGTGTTTGAGGGGGGGGGGTGGGGGGGGGGGCACCTCTGTCTTATAGATGTATTTGCTTTACAACTTAACGTTCAGCGATCGTGGGTGATACCGCCCTATAATCTGGCACCTGCAAGGTCCCGAACGTGCCGGACTATCGGAAGTCTGCTGTGTTACCGTCTCTTATGACCTCGCTGTCGACGATACGACCAAGAGAAATAAATACTTAAAATTGTGTCGCGGTGCACTTGCTACAAGGTGAAAAACAACGTATCTTTATTTAAGTTGGATGAATAAATTAAACAAAAAAATATATATATATATATTACTAGCGAAGTGCAAGGAGGCAAAAAAAGGCTGATAATTTTGCAGAATTAGTATCTTCTGCATCTTTTGCATCGTCTCATAAAAATCTTTTAGCAGAACTGTCATCGTATAAAATTTATTTGACAACTGCAAGAATCTGTCAGCATCATTAATAAACAAATTCAAAAGTTATCGCGTTCTCGCGAATGTTAACTCCGATGTTTTTTTCTTTCTTCGCCGAGGTCGCACGTTTGTTTCTGCTCGTGAGAGTAAACGAAATTGCATTTTATTTGCTGAGTAGTGAAAAAAACAGAACTTGTTACCATCCATACAAGTATCAAGATACATTTTCGACAGTTTATTGTACAGAATTACAAAAGCTTAACAAGATATTGTAAAACTAACGATCTTTCAAAAGCACAATTGCGAGCACTAAATAAGCATCAGTGCTGAGTGGCAGTTGAGTTCCCTCTCTTAATCGCATTGGTGATGGTCGCGAATTCTCTAAACTTTTTTTTTTTAACGTTGCTAACGTCAAGGTCGTTACAAGAAAGTAATGCCCGGAAGACAAATTATCCTGTCTGGCAATCTTACCATTATGACGAAACCCTAAATTTAGAAGAAAAATCTTTACTGAACATGTTAATGATCAAAATTGTAAATATAACTTGCGCATATAGAATAACTGATGAGGGTTTTAATTAATTATATTACCAATAAACCGACAACCTGCATAAAAAAATTCTCAACTCAAGGCCCCGGGAATTATTTTCCCCCCTCCACCTCCTCCCTTGTTCTAGTACGAATTGACTCGTAGTAGACACGGCTACGTTTAAGCAGGTCTTGCTTGTAACTTTGAATATATATATATATATATATATATATATATATATATATATATATATATATATATATATATATATATAATGTATAGAAGTCGCGAGCCCAGGTTAAATTTTCAGGCGATAACTCTCTAGAAGCACCGGCGAACGTGGTGCTTATTCTTCCGCCTAGCCCTTTACCTATTTTTGGCTAGTAGGTACTTCGTATTTAGTTTAATTGATGATGGCATAGTACTTGTGAAAACTCTGGCTGAAGGTCGCGGCTGCGTTGATGGTCGGACTTCTTCACTTCACCGCATGCTGCAGTAAGGACTGCTTGCTTCAGCGGGCCGTCGGAACCGTTTCAGCGGCCGCTGCACCTCGTGGGGGGGGGGGGGGGGGGGGCCGTTGCAACTGTATATCACGGGAACTGGATATCCCAGCAGCGCGCTCGTGTTGCTTTATCAACCCCCCCTCGTCCCTTACTTGAAGACCGTCCTGGCCCCACCCCACCCACCTGTACCTTAGCCAGCCGCGGATCAAGTTAACGGCTGCAAAATTCCCCGGGGTCCTAGCACCTGAAAGAGCTCGGTTTAGTTTGTGGTCAATTAAAAAAAAAAAAAAAAGCGCGGGTGTAACATATGACAAATTACAAGTAATGCGATGTACACAGATCACGTTTAGTATCATGGCCATATTTAACCTTGACTTTGAAAATAGTTTTTAAATAAATAAATAAATATTTTAATATTTATATACATATATACTTATATATACATATATACTTATATATATATAATAGGGGGTCTGGCCCTGGGGTTCCCTCGATGGCTCTCCCTGCACTCGGGATAGTGTGTTGCAAGGAGGGGCAGCAGTTTGTAGTCGTCTTACATTTATCAGGAGCAATACAGTTGTGTACATCTTCAAACTGGGATTTGCTTAGTCCTTAGTCTATAAAGACATAGTTTTTAAACTTTATATTCCTAACGATGTGTGTGGAATCCCCAAATACACGCACTTGGCCAAATCCTTTTCATAATTTTCTAATGACTAACTTACTGTAAATTCTACATTTTCTGATTCGTATTCTGCCCTCGGTTCCAAAAGCACAACACACATCACGCAAGTGACAGCTGTTCGCACCCGTACCTCATTAGAATGTATGGCAATCTCTCCTGTCTCCTGTTCACTGAGGCACTGTGGCAGCACCGCAATGTGGTCAAGAGAATGACCGGTCCTTTCTCTTTAGCGCCTTCGCTTTAAGTAATATGGTGGGGGTCCGGCGGAATTATTTGCCCACGGACAGTTTGGTTTCTCTCGATGGCAGGGCATGCAGAAACCCTGTATTAAAAAAAACCCAACCCATTTGGGTTTGTTCGGGGTTTTCCAATTAATGCCGGGTTTATCCCCTCTAAAAGTCCTATATTGGTGATTCTGAAAATGATTTTTTTTAAACGATTTTTTTAGTATGACGCCTGTTTGAAATATTGTCTTCTCTCCTAGTTTTCCTAAATGAAATATTATCTATCGTATGGATTTCTAAGGGATTGGTTATCAGAAGCCGGAATCATCCTGGGTTTTGTACTTTTGCGTGCATCTGTATTGCACGTTCGTACTTCTTGTTAACGTTAAATTGTGATCAAACTTAAACAGATAAAATTGTTTTAAGGAAAAAGGCCAAGCGTGTCCTGGACTTTGAGGGGGGGGGGGGGGGGGGTTGAGCCCGCGGGTCGGGCACGTGGCTGCCAGCCTGCCTGCACCGCAGTGATGTGTCTGGAAGGAGTGGTGCGAGCAGGGGTGCAGGGGTGCAGGGGTGCCCAGCGCCGCGGCACTGACGGCCGCCCGGGGGCCCGACCCCGCGGCTGACGAGGTAACGAGGGGTCAATTAGACGCAATGACGCGGCGCGCGGCGGAGTCCACCCCCCTCCCCCCTCCCCCCTGCCCCCGGGGGCGAGGGAGCAGATGAGCGACGTGGCGTGGCGTGGGCGGATGTGAATGTCCGGCACAGATCCTGCTGTTGGGACGAATGAATAAATTAGAGCTCAACATCTCGTCTGCGCCGGGGGGTCGTTAGGACGCCGCGTAGGAGGGCCGAGATGAAGACGCCCGGACGGTTGAGTTGCGGGGGGGGGGGGGGGGGGGGGGGGGGAGATCGAGAACATCGGGCTCACGGCACGCGGCGATGGCAGACTTCGCTCTTTCCCAGTGCCAGATATAATTTTTAAAAACTATCCCGTGGGCCATAACACACACACATTACTATCAATCCACGTATACTTTTTTTGTTGTTTTAAAACTAGCTGAAGTACCCGGTTCTGCCAGGGGCTTTACACATCATCATTGCACATCAGGTCAAGTCTGTAGGACATAACCTTGAAAGACGAATAATTTTGATTTTTAATGCGCCCCCGCAACCCGCCTTGGAGGCTGATCAAGATCTGAAAGTGAGTAAATAACACAGATGGCATCAACAATGCTATAGCAATGGAATGAAGCAACCGCCAGCAATGCAATATCATTTAAAAATAGTGAAAAATGTTTATATTTAACACCACAGCAACTTCTCTTTGGGAGCTAATTTTCATAAAAATCCCTCTTAGCAGATGTCAATTAGCAAAAGGAGTATATTTGCCAAATTTCAAGTCTGTAGGTCGTATAGTTCCTGATAATTCGTGATGAGTGGTATTTGGCTTCATACGAACCCATTTAGGGACGTAAGTTCAAAAAATCCCTCCTTAGTGCGCACCTAGGGTACTCGATGGATATTTCGTCCAAATTTCAAATCTTTCTGTCCAGTCTTAAACTGTGCGTTATCTGTCAGTGTTAGTTTTTTTTTTAAAAGTAGATTTCAACGTAGTTTGTAAGAGAACCAATATTGTTTTTATATGAAACTGGACATGTGACAAATGAAAGAAATACATTAAATAAATCACATACTCGTAAAAAATTTAAACAATATATTTATATATTTCTAAGAATAACTGAAGTACTTTGATGCCAACAAAGCAGTAGGTATTGTGAATTCCACATTCCTTTGGATTGATCTTTACCAAGGATATTAATGTTTCATTATATTGGTTTGCCTTGGAAACTCCACTTGCTGGCTAATGCGATATATTATTGCGGCAACATGGTTGTTGGCATTTTTGCCGTAACTACCTCCGACGTTACCGGTGCGTATGTAAGAGACCCAAGATGTTAGAAAGTAGCCTGTTCATTTACACATTTTTGTTGTTGGAAGACTGGTTTTTGTAGTTGTTAACGTTTCATTCTTAAACATTTTTATATTTAATGTTTTTTTTTTTTACCCTTTCGAAAAATGTTGTAACACATACGTATATAACGGGACTTCTCTTTTAATTCTTGCATGCTGTGACCGAGTTTGTGCAGCTGTAAATGATAAGTTCTCTTTGGGGGTGGACGGAACATAGATCATCCTCGTGTGTTGGGGAGTCCTGCTTGTTGCCATGTAGATAGCGTCTGTCCTGAAGGGTCCCTGGGGAGTCTGTTGCACTATAGCTGACGGCGCAGCGAGATTCGTAATTGACCCCCTCCCCCCACTAATAGTGTTGCCGGAGCTATCGCCCCTTCAGGGCCCGGGGGACCTGGAGAGGGGAAACTCTGGAAATAGCTGAGAGCGTACCTAATCCTATTCTCGAGCGCAATCCCATATTAGAGGATTGCCAGGTTGGCGATGCGAAACTAATTAAAATCCGGAACACCGTGGAAACTATTTTCGAATATTCTGCGATGATTACTGGCAAAAATTCCAAGGTTGGAACTAGATGTAGTTCATGCCTTATGAAACTTTAATAAATTCGAATAATTATTACTGCTACGTCGTTAGATTTTGGAATGCAATATCGCTGCTGTGTAGGGCATTATTCCCAGCTCGGCATTCTTCCGTTGTTGATCGCCGTAGTAAATTAAATATTTTCTGTCGGATGAACCTTAAAAGATGTCCCGTGTCTTAAACTAGGTAGTTTGAAGGAAAATATTCGGCTGAGAACGTTTTCATTAGTTAGTTGTAATGCGCCCGTTGAAAAATGAAGAATATACAATCACTGAAATCTGCTGAAACTACATATAGGCTTCGTCACAATGACGCTATGTCGCCATGCATATTATCTTTGCGCTACGGACTCTGCAGCAATGCAAAGAGCAGTGAAAATATTACACTGTGTAGCGCTGTATGAATTCTGTTTTCATGCACTTAGTAGTGATGAGCGTATAGATATATTTTATGGGCCTTTTTTTGTTTTTATTTTGAAGCTTTGGTGTTGTGTATTTGCTAGTATCATTACTTACATCCCTTAGCACAACAAAAATAATTTTGAAATACGGGGAAAAAAAATTCTCACAATTCTTATCAATGCAATAAAAAAAACTATGAGATACAGCACTATGACACAAAAATAGACCCGCCTTATTTTCGCAAGTACTTTTTAAGTTGGGATTATTTCTTGTAATGACCATTAAAGTTTTCAGAATGTATTCCAATATAGTTTCGCTACCATAAAGTATCATTTAGCACACCAACACGCTTGGTACATTCCACGATCTTCACGAAAAAGACTAATACGTATCAGTGGCGCCAGACGTGGTTCCGCCATCTGTATGAAATCAGAAAAAAGGTTCTGCGCATGCGCGGAAGTTTGGGCATCTGACAGGTTACGGATAGGGCACCGTGTCCTGTCCTATACTGTTAGGGTACAGGTGTAGCATTTTCAACTCCTAGGCAGATATTCCAAGACACAAATATGGGTTTAGGTGTCGAATATGCTACATCTGTACCCTAACTACATTCCTAGCACACGATAGGACACGGCCAGTCACTTATTTTTAAGCAACGGATTTTGGTGTCCTATCCGTTGCCGTTCTGTTACCAAAATTACGCGCATGCGCAGAGCTCACTTTTTCGTTGATTTCGTCCAGGTGGCTGAACCGCATCTGTCGCCAAAAACTCTTATATAGTAATTTTTGTGATCTTCTGGGAACGTACCAGGCGTGTTGGTGTGCCAAATGAAACTTTGATAGTGAAACTATCCTGGAATAATATTTTATACACTTAAATGGTCATAAAAAATAAATAATAGAAACTTTAAAAGTAGCCTACTTAAGAAAATTTAAATTACACCGTTTAATTCGCGCGATGGTGCTGCTATTTGTAGGATTTTTGGCATAGCAAATGTATCGATGGTCGCCAAACGTCCGCTAGAATGCATTGAACACAGTTGCTAGCCTCGTGCAGGGCACAGTTGATTAAAAACGTTACTTTTTCGTTACCTAACAGGGATTGGATTCGGACACGTTCTGGAATACGGTCTGCGAGTTAGGGTACGACGGATGTAGGTGCTTATTCGCTACCTCACCCGAATGTCGTGGAATACTGCCCCTAAAACATTATTTTTGTGTCTTGCAGTGCCGACCTTAAAGCCAGTGTATCCTTGAGCGGACATGTTTGTTGTGGAAGCGCGCTGGCCAGCAGGAATGGGCGCGGACGTAATTGCGCTGTCGAGGCACTCGCGCGTCACATTGATCAGCCCGACGGCGCCCGAGGGGTAGGTTTAGGAAGTGGTGAGGGGGAGGGGGTTGGCGCGACGGTCGGCTGGACTGGAGGACGCCGTGACCCAACCCTCCCACCTCCCCTGGCGCCAGTCGTCATGAGCGGTGGGGCGCTCGCTTCCTGGCGTCTGGTCGGCCAGGGGATGCTGGGCCCGACCAGACCTGCGGGCCCTCCTCCTCCTCCTCCTCCTCCTCCTCCTCCTCCTCCTCCTCCTCCTCCTCCTCCTCCTCCTCCTCCTCCTCCTCCTCCTCCTCCTCCTCCTCCTCCTCCTCCTCCTCTCTCTTCATAAAGTATCCCCGGGGGTCGTAACTTCTGCTGCAGTTCTTGAAGTGTTAGTCGAGGCGATGACTCATCGGAGCGTGACAAAAAAGTGCAACGCTGGGGGAGTGGTGCCAAAACTACTCATGGACTGCGGGAAGAGACAAGTGACCGTCCGGTGTTGCAGCAAGTTCGTGTAAATGGTTTTGTATGTATGTATTGTTGTATTTCTTGGCTCCACCACCATATCTAGTCTCTTTCATTAATAAACGGATTTATGAAAACAAAAAACTACAAAAGGCGCAGTGAGCTTGTATGTACGCTAAATCGAACCTTCGAAACACACAAATTTTAATAAGCCACCGTATGTTACTTATATTTAAACACACATTTCATTTTAATTTTTCACCTTAATGAAACTCAATGTTATTACTTTCAAATTGAAATATAATTTCATGTTAATTGATCGCCCGCTGTACATGATGGGATCCCAGCAAAGGGAAGAAGGCAACATGGCGTTATGATAGCGACCGATGTGCTTTCTGGATGGAATCTCATTCAGTGTTCCGAATATTTGCAAAATAAGAATTTGACATGTACTGCGTTTATTGTGCAAGGCCAGAATACCAAAAAACTTTGATATGCTTTTCTTCCATCGCTTATATTTTAGTTGATACATAAAATGTTACAAAGACCTTTGAACTGCCATTCCACATTCTAAAACAAAATCTCGAATTTTCCCATACTTATTTTATCCGTTATCTTAATTATACGGGGCAGCATTTTGACATATTATGTATTAACATACCTCTTTTTAATATCGATGTTTATGTAGTATTGTTAAAACATCACAAAACGGTTTGCAAGGTTTGTCAAGTTAGAAATTTTGTTTATCGACTAGGAAGATTCAATAGTATTGCTGAACCACCTGTACCATGTAGTACTTAGGGGCCCGCCTAGTCAGGGACGTATCTTGTGTGTGATGCGGAATAAGTGCGTCGCTCACTGGTGTTTCTAAAGCTGTACCGCCTCTAAGCGCAAGGCTCTGAACTGGTGCGCAGTCTTCTCATATTGCATAAGACAACTAAGGAATTTGAGCCGTAACCATAACATTATGGTCATACGTTTTACTTACACTTGTTATCAAGGGACTTTGTGGCCTTTTTTATTACAGAAAATTCAGCCTGTTTAAAAACTGAGTTCCAGTGGTGTGTTTATTTATGTGGAAGCTCAGAATGCTATTTAAAATTTTTTAGTTCTAAAACAATAGTAGAAATGTTATGTTGGCATACAAATGAAATAAAACATATGAATAAAAATGACTAGTTTTGTTTATTATCCGATTTATGCCTAACTGAAAATACAGGTTCATACTGGTTCAAGGAAACTGGTGTACTAAGTACATTATTTATAACACTTGTTTCTTAACAATGGTAGACATGTCTTTCGTGTTACGGCACATTGACTACACAAGACTCAATGATGGTAGATGGTACAAGTACCATGATACTGGTCAGTTTTGAAAGCCCGCCTAGCGCATTGAGCGAATACGATTAGCTGACGGGTCATGTGACAGTTTAGTGATAAAGGGGGGGGGGATGATACACATTGTGGGAACGCTCCAGGGAGGCTGTTCCCTCGATGTCGGCCGTAGACCTTCTCGAGTTGTCAGCTGTCAACAGGGTTGTCAACCCGTAATGTAATTGTGGGAACATCTGGAATAAAGGTTTGTGCACGATTTACGGCAAGGCTTGCAGGGTAATACGATAATTTTTTCATTAAATTTACATTGTTTAGTATAACACCTTATATTTTATATTAAGTGTTTATTCAAACTCTAGTAAGTTAAAAATAAAAGTTTTTTTTTCGTAATGGTTCTAAACTTTAGTGTATTCTTATTTTTAGAGGTTGTATACCATTGCAGATATTATGGGATTTCCTGGCTGGCAATGAGCAAATAGTAAATAAGAATTTTCAGTTTTTGAGTCGGCAACTATGCCAAAAAAAGAAATCATAACGAGATTTAATTTCTTAATCTCATCCAGTCATCTCTTTTGTATTATGATTTAAAACATTTATGCCAATATTTGCGTATTTAAATTCTCAGAAATATCATGCAGATTTAATTGTAACTTCTTTGAAGAAGAGGTAACTTCAAAACTTACTTTGTGTTATCGCTAATTTTAAACTGAAGTAAAATGTAACTATTTATGTTTGTAAAGGTCAGCAATGTACATTTAATTCTTCTTTTTTTTTAAAATTATTTTTGTTTAAAATATATTATGTTGACTGTTGTACTTTGGGGAAAAAAGTGTATTTCAGTACTCGTCAATGATGTGTAAACATGTAACCCCGGTAACGATAAAATTCGTGAGTTCTCATTTTAATAAACTTATAATACGAACTCAAACATGAAATTTAATGTAGTATTCTTTAAAATAATGCCGAGCGTGATAAATATACAAAATGAATTAATAGTAGGAAAAAAATGATAAAAATATTCTTATTAAAACCTAGCTTAACAAGTTGATACTAAACTAACTGAACCGAACCTAATTCAACCCAGATTATAATAGGCTAATTTTTATTTCCTAAAAATTTTCTCTGTGCGCATTTTTATGCACTAGTGTAGGCAGGGTAGTTAAAAAAAAATTAAATTAAGTATACTTGATGCGCTACAAGTAGTTTCGGAAAAGCTACATTGCTTTTGTGTGAACTGAACGTAACCCAACCCAGGCTAGGCTAATATCTATTTATTTCCTACGATTCTTCTCGGTCAGTGCATCGTATGCGCTTCGGATAGTTTCGGAACAGTTATGATTCATTTTGTACGCGTGCCAAATTTGGTTTCTCGATGTGGGGCTCCCCCCTGCCTGCGCTTGCAAAATAACTGTGAAATGAGAATGATAAAACATTTCACGCCCGCATCCCCCAACCCTGGGAATCCTACTGTCGCCCCTGGCGTGAATAAAGGGTCATTTAGATTGGGGAGGGGGTCAAAATACAAGAAGCCGGCCACCCGGTTAGGTTTAGAATTTTTTTTGTAATTATTGATTACCCTAGAGGTAGGTAGGTAATTAATTAGTAGTCTATTGCTGACGAAATTCATTGGAGACCCATCTATTAATGTGATAACGCGAAAATTACGTTTATAGTTATGGCCAATTTAATCTATATATTTAGATTTATTTTATAACTACGGGGCATGAAAGTTGTTAGTTAGGTAATTTTAATTGGGGGGGGGGGACCATATTATTTGCTCCCAGGCTCTGTTTCTCTCGGTGGCCCTGGGTGAACCCAATGGTAAGTACTCAACACACAATGAAGCACGCGCATTTGTTTATTACACGTGGAGAAAGAGAAAACAAAACCTTACATCAAATATTGTCAAGTTTATTATGCAAAAAAAGTGTGGTTCTCCGCTATAAATAGAATGAAGTTTGACAAAAATTAACCAACGTGATTTAACGGAGCAATTTATATCTTGGACGAAAACCACGGGAGGTTCATTTGCTTGTGAGAACCGCAACAATGCCATAGTGAAGCGAACAGCATTGTTTAACAACGATGTTGACAACACATCAGCTAGGAATTAGCGTTAAAATTCGTTATAAAAAAAGGTTTTTCCTACAAATGTGAGAAAGTGGAGTGAGGAAATATTTTGAGTTACACGGCAAACATTTTTCACACACATTGCCCACTCCATGTTCGAATACCTTTTGTGTTTGCACGTGGATACGCGTAGTGTGATTTTTGTAATCAGGCTTTTGAAAGAAAGCCTGTAAGCCTGTGTGGACATTTTTAACGTAACGTTTCTAACTGACGCCCTGGAGCATTTCCGCCACGGCCTGGCGGTTCCGTCACCAATCACGGAAGACTAGAGACGTCTCCGCCATAGCTGGACCGGCGCTGAGAACCGGGTCAAGCTGCGACATCGTGGGACTGTAGTAGGCGGGATGGGGAACTCGGGCGCGCTTTGTGCCCACGGTGAGCAGTCAGATGTCATGGTCTGTCTCGCGCTTAGATTACAGTACAGGGTATATGGTGACCACTATTTCCAGATTATAAATTATCGATCTTGTTAAGGGTTCCGCCTACCCGGCACACACACGGTGCGCAGAGCTTCAGGAAAAACGCGATTTCCATACTCAATATATCCAAGTGGGGTCTGCTTAAGAAAAGCACTTAAGAGTTCGCTGAGGGCCGAAAAGTACTTTTGATTTTGTATTAAGTTTTTAAACTGTGTTTTTTACAAGAGTTAAAATGGCTAAAACGCATGTTTTCAGAGTCATCTATTAATTTAGACCATAATTTGGTGTAGGCTATATTGACGGTCAGGGGCGTAGCCAGGGGGGGGGGGGGGTTAGGGGTTCAACCCCCCCGCCCCTTAGCACCAAATCTTTAATTTCTTATTCATCACTCAAACAAATTTCATATTAAAATTAATAAAATTTTTACCATTACAATATTTAAATTAAAGTACCGAAAACTGCTAAAATAGCACTATTTTACACCTTAAAATCCAAATTTTCCCAGGGGAGGACCCCGGGACCCACCGCTTTAATACGTTGGGGGGGGGGGGGGGGGGCGCATGCTTCTTAACACCCCCCATACACATCCTGGCTACGCCACTGTTGACGGTATTTTCACAGTTCGTAATGCGGCCAAGGGGAGGGTCCGAGGGCGTCCGCCTACCTAGCTTGTGAACAGCGTTGCAGAATGTTTTGAAACACACGTTTTTACAGAAAACTACGGAAACTTTGCGAAGAGACACTTCAGACAATGATTTAAATAGTTTTTTTTTAATGAATCTCACATCGAAAATAATATTTTAGAATCCCTCAACATAGCAACAAAAAAAACTGAGTTTTTATGCTGTCATATCTTACAAATTATTCACGAGATTTGTGTGTAACCTTTATAAAGTCATGCGCTGGACCTTTATGCACACTTTGCACCATAAAATTAAATGGTCGCCGCATTAAATTCCGAGAGGCAGGAGTACAACTGCGGCATGTTTTGCACTTGTTGGTCGTCCTTCACGTGGCACGCTCCTGCCGTTGACTCACCCTATAAGACTTGCCGTCGTGTGGCAAGGTGGGTGAGTCAGGGAGGCGCGCCTTCCCCCCCCCCCCCCCCCCCCCATCATGAGTGAACTCTCGACACAGGGCGTGCTGTAAGCTACCGCACTTGTGGGGAGGAATCACTGGACGTGGCCGGATTGTTTTTGTTTGTTTGTCTATCACAATGTTAAGCTGTTTCCTTTGGGGAAAAAAAAAATATTTTTTTAAGAATAAAAGCTGTCAACGAAAATCGAAGAAGAGGAAAGAAAACAAGATTGAGGGTTACATGCAACTCGCAAGAAACGAATCTAGAATAAAGGGAAAGTTAGAATTTTCGATGGCACGAGATATCACTACTATGATTTTTTTATAAACTTCAAAATAATCATGACTAAATTTGTGTTCACGAACGGCCTCCGATAGCGTAGTCGGTTATTGTGCGGGAGCAATAAATAGGCTCAAGGTTAGAATCCTGTCAAAAGGAACAGATGTTATAATATGTTCAAATTTAGTAACTAATGCAAGCCTCTCCCCAGTTAACAATTTAGCGCATTACAGAATGTTCAATAATTCAGAATTACAATGAATTATGTTTACTGTGTCACGTTTGATAGAATTCCATGCTGTTTTAACTATGTAAGAGTAGTTACCTACCAGTAATAGAACTGCGAATTTTTCTACTTGTAACATATATTATTTCAATAGAATTCATAATGCAGATACGACAGTAGCGCGAAAGGCATAAAAAAAAAATGGATGTGGTGTGAAACTAAACAAGCACGTAGTTGTGACGGTAAAGGTTCACCGCAACGTGAAGAAATAAACAACTGAAACCTTTATAAAGTACTATTTTTCTTAGCTATTACATGCTATTTGCCAGTTCGAAGGTCTATAATAGTTTTTTTGGAATAATAAATAAATGCAACGTATTCTTTTACTCTTACATGTAAATTCGTTATCGTTAGTAAGATATAACAGAGTAAAACTTTGCTAATAAGTGAGAATTGCATGTATTGCGTCTTATACATTAGCATTTAAAATATTTATTAGATCAACGTAAATAAGACGCGTCAAACCTAAATTTTAATATCAGTTTTCTTCATTCTGGAAATATATTTTAATGCTTCAAGTTGAAAAATTCCTTTGGGCACAGCCTACAGGCGTAGGTAGATTTCGAAGTACCTTTTTCTTCTGGAAATGTTCTGGAAACATAGTTAATCTACTGGACCATTTTAAGAACTAAATGTACATAACTTACTGTCTCCAATATTCCAAAATGATCGATGAACACTTAATCATATTCCATGCAGCGATAATGTTTCGAATGTTTTTAACTCAATGCATCCAGCATTGAATAGCTAACAGTGCAACGAATTTCTTATTATGCCTACTAAAGTAGTTATGAATTATTTGACCTTCAAATACTAATTTTCATCCTTGCACATATACGAGGTCGTATAAAAATCTACTTTGGACCAAGGTTTAAGATAACATTAAGATTGTTTAAAATGTATTTGAACAAAGTAGATAGTAAGGAAAATTTGTATTTTCTTTTTCAATCCCTGTTTTTACGGTAATGGTTAGTTTCATCAAAAATTGTTTCGGCCGAAGGATTTAGATAATGTTAAGTATTTTTGCAATAAATTGTAATTGTTTTGATACTATACCTATTAAAGATATATATTGTCTTTTTATACACGGTACGAAATTGTTTATTTATTCGTTTTATTCTGGTTTTTTCCAACCCCTTGCAGTTAATGGTTCGTCTTATCAACAACAGTTTCAAACCAAAGTTATAGATAATGTTTAGAAGATTTACAGTTTATCGTTATAGATTTTATTAATATACGGGAGTAGAGAATATTTTTGACCTTCAACCACCTGTTTATTTCGCCCTTAGCAGCAATGGTTGGTTGTATCAAAATATGTTTCTGGCAAGGGTTTTAGAATACGCTTATGTATTACAAACAATTTGAACGGATATGAATGTGTACTTGCTAAAGGAGTTAGTAATTTTTGCGTCCTTAAACCCCTGGGAACGTGCTGAACATACCAGGCGAGACGGCAATCAGTCAAGACTAATTGGAAAGGTGCTTGATTTTTTTTTTTGGGGGGGGGGGGGGGGTACGGGCCTTGCTGGGTCTCAGCGGGGTTTCTCAAGAGAAAAAAAAAATGTGAACAAGCTTTTCAGAACTCGCCAGAGATGTGTAAGCATAATTATAATCTCGGTAGCGAGCAAATTCGTATGTTCATGTTGTTGCTGCGAATAATCTTATAATACGATACTCGGACACGAAATTTAACGTCGATTTTTTTAAAAATATAAAGCCAAGCGTGATAAATAAACTGATTAAAATGTTCGCTTTTAAATACCAAAATTTCTGGATGAGTATCACACACACAATTTCTGTGTTCGCCGCTTTAATTCACTGCCTGAATCGTAAACGTTGCTTGCCACCATCAGACGCAGATAGCAGCTAGGGATGGGCGAAATAGTTATTTTACAATTACCAGTTATGGCAGTTATGGGTCTGATTAAAAAAATTTTTCTAAATAACAATGTTATCAGTTATTGGGGCATGAACGTCTGTTTTCGATCTTTCACTATTCCAATTGCAAAGAGCGTTTTCAAAATTATTACAGCCATCTAAATTATGGCTTAATTGTACACTGACTTTGTAATTTTTTTTCCCCACTCATAAGAAAAGAATATTATGTCGTGGTTGCAGAAGTAATTACAAATAAATGTTCCAAACACCTTATTTATTTGCATAATTACGAAGAAATTTCTACTGATTTAATGAATGACACACACAAACTGTTTATCTATTAAAACCAACAATTGTGAAATGACGAGTAACTGTCATTTCCATTCTTTGCGTTGATTATGAGCAGAGATCTTTACTCTTTCATTTTATACTGTCAACTTTTATCTACAGATGTTATCTAAATATTATCAAAAGTTAGAAGTTATTAAATATATTTATAATTGTGATTCTGTGATCATTTTGACAAAGCTCGAAAATAACGCACTGTAAATATTCAGTGAGAAATTTTGTGACTCCACAACAAATGCAAGAGCTATCGGAATAAATTTGCAGGACAGCAGTCATTAGTCCATTAATAGTAATAAGGAAATTATATAATCAACTCTGCGTGAGAGACAGTCTTAAGGTTTGAAATTTATATACAAAGTGGCTTATGCCGTCAAAATAATGGTATCAACAGGGACACAAAGCACCGTGTGTGATAGCCGCTTCAGTACGGCCCGCGTTACTGGACGTGTTAATGGGGTAATTTTTTCCACTTTAGCGTGTTGCGTGTATCGGGAAGGATCGCGATAAATTCCTGCGATTACGAACAAACACCTATCCTAGGGTAATAATCGTTAACGGGCCTTTATAACGAACCGTCTTTACGGTCTCGGATCGGCAGGTGCCAGCTGGTCCCCCCCCCTTCCCCTCCTTCAGGGGTCATTCATGTCTGCTGCGTGATATACAGGATGTTCCGAAATTCTTAGTATATACGTAAGGGAGTGATATTACACAATTATAGCGTGTCACACATCCTTAATTTGTAGTGTGCATTTCAATACTCACTTTCTGCCATTAGCGCTGTCCTCATTTCGGTGTGATCTGTTCGTTGTCTGAATCTACGAACAAACGTTTGAGACACTATAATGCATTATTTTTTTTACTATCATCGGAGACTTTTAGTAAAGGGAAAATTGGAATGTGAATTTTGGAAATACTTTTTTTTTTTCAGCGAGAGCGTAGTCAAATAAATTTTTACTCCTAAGGAGAGGTACCTGAAAAATGCCATCTTTATTTCAACTACTTTTTGTCAAAAAATCTTCTATAGCACTTATTAAATTTTTTGGGCTAGTATAAGGGTAGCACATTTTTATGAAATTACTTATTAATATTTTAAGGTCGTAAATAATAAAATATTAAAATTACAAAAATATATTAAAACCTTATTCTAACGAACGATGATATACAAAATAACAAAGAATTTGGGTTAAATAAACTAAAGAGTTCTCCGAAGTTTCAGATATTTGGATCTTCGTAGAAACTGTGCCGTATTTTAACTTCAGATTTCTGTTTTCGGTTATAAACATCAACTACACACGCGAAATAAATCAGAGCGTTCTTGCAGAAGTCTTTAAGTTTTTGAAGTTTTGCTGAAATGCCAATATTATTCTTGTAGCTTCATTCTCGAAGTACTGAAGTGAACTTAGTGCCCGTAAATTGATGGAAATGACTGTACAATTTTGAAGATCTTTGGAATAATATTTTTTAACCATGAGTCATTCGTGAATTTGAGGTGAAAATATTTTAACCCTATGAGGCACACAGAAATATATTAAAAATAAATTAGAATCTATTGTGTAACTTTTAGCAGACGTGGCGGAAGGAAAAATTAAAGCAGCCAATGTTGCTCGTTCTTGTTAGGATCGCCAGATAGCAGCACAAGGCTTACTCACGCGAGGTATTTCGGCAATACCACTGAAACATTGCGAACAGTAACATTTTTTCAAAGTGGTATCATAGAAATACCACTACAAAACAAAGGGTTAAGGGTGTAAACTGCGCGGTTTTTATCGCTTAGCGCCCTCTCTTGACGCCTTCACCAGTTGAGTTCCAAGCTTACGCAGCAATGGTCTAGTTGCGTTGTATCTACCTCTGATGTATGCACGGCGGATCTTGTAAGGCTGGGTTCACAATTTAAAAAATTAAGCGAGTGCATAGCAAGCCATGCACACGACCTGTGCACACGACCTGTGCGAACTGCGAAATCGGTTCACAATTGAATTATTACTGTTAATTTCAGCCAATGAAATTTCGCGAACTATGCGACATCTGTTAGCTGTGTTAGTAAATAAACATATTAACTTTCAAAATAACGATAATACTTTTATTATCTCGACATTTTCTTACCACAATATGGTTAATAAATATAATAATATTTCTAGTCCCGCCAAAAAAGTACCCTGCTCTTCTCTCATTGGCTGTGGTGCCATGCGTACGCGACCGAAATAAAATATATTCATTTCACTCCTATGCGCACGACCTCGCTCCCATGCACACGACCAACTTTCTGCTATTGTGAATCGTTAGGTTAGGAAACATGGCGTTAATATCCTATGCACACGACCTACTGTTACTGTTATTTTTTCAATTGTGAACCCAGCCTAACATCTTGCACGCTTGCCTCTCCGCGCCACCTGTGCTCGTGACGAGACACGCAGCATCTAGCCCTGGGTCTATCTGAAACCAACTGGTCGCTCATCGATCCCTCGGTTAACTGTCACGTGCTTGGTATCCCGGCGGGGTCGACCCCGGATTTACGCAATTGGTGGACGTCGCTGTGACCTGTGGGTTTTCTCGGGGTACTCCAGTTCGCCCTGTCCCCACCCCCACCAATCCATTCCGTCGTTGCTCCATACCCCCAATCTAATCTCACCTCAAGCATTCTCCAGGCTGGCCGGAACGACATGTCTGTCCCTCAATTTCTGGGGTGTTCTACCCCCTCCCGTAGAATTTTCGCCCATTTTCATTAAAACCTTAAGGCAACTGAAAAAAGTAAACTTTGCTCTTACAGTCGTATTTTCATTTCAGCTGTGTGGAATTATTTTGGCGTCAGGTTTGCGCACTCTTTCGCTATTAATGTTTGTTTTTGTTTGCTCAGCTTAAATTTGAAAACATCACTGCCTACCTGGGCAGTCATACTGTATTCAGAGCTTTAAAAAAAAAAAAAAATTATAACTGCTTAAGATATTAGTGATGCCTGTTTACGAAAAGCATTTAAGGATATTCTGAGGGCGGATGTGTAGTTTTGTTTCCGTATTTCGTATTTAAAATTATTTTTTAGTAAAGTGAAAATGGCTAGAACAGTTGTTTTCAGAATATTTTATAGGCATGAAATATCTGTTACTGTATCTTCAAATCATATGTTATGGTTAACCGCACGAAACTAACAGTTTTCCTCTACGTGCGACCAATAGAAGCCGAGTATTTGGCTGCGGTGGTAGCCCTGTTTGTTCTAAATATGTTGTTTCAAGTGTTTACTTTTTGTTTTGTGATTGATTTTTGTTACATATTTAAATTATACCCTTGCTATTATTTCCAAGCATAATATATTTTTTAAATTAAAATTTAGTAACCTTGAAATGCATTATCATTTACTTGTAATTCTTTTAGGGTCCGTGCAGTTTGGAAGGAGCAGACGCGTTACATAGTGAAATGTTCTGGGGGATCCGTCTCCATTTACGCGATCCGTCGGAAAAAGCCCAGCGCCCAGCAGCGGGGCTCTCGCCGTCTGCCTTTTCACCAGCCCCCCCCCCCCCCCCAACCGTTTTTCCCGCGCAATGAACGTTAGCCAAGCAACGTGTGCATTACTTCGGAAAAAAATACTTTACGTCGAAACTGCCAATGGTGACAGCGAGGACAAAACAAGAAATGTTTTTTATCCAGGGCAAAACATGTTCCCGGTGTCAAATTTACGTTAGATATTAAATTAGAATTTCTGTAAACCAGGCAGAATACATCCCAAAACCATTACTTTCAATGACGAATAAAAATGTTTTAATCATTAAAATTAATGACAAGTCACTTGTTATTAATTTTTATGTGTGTATATATTACTTTTTACAATTCTTTTTAATATGAATATTACGCCATTGAGACTTCAATTGGCGAGACGCTGCACCACAGTTTCGGCAGCTGTGATGAATCGCTGCTGCGTCCTGGTGCAGAAAGGCGCGGGGAAGGTGGGGGTGGTGTGTACGAGGCGGGAACGAGGCTGGAGGCAAGGGAGGGTGCTGCGTCTGAGGCACGGCCGCACGACTGCGCATTCCGTCTGCGGGGCGGGCGATAAGCAGACGGGCCGGTCCCCGAGGTCACAGGGGTTATCTCTCTACCCCCTCCCCCCTCCTCCACGTACCTGCACCAAGGGGCCGTGGCGCGGCGAGTCAGCCATGCCGTATCTGCGACTGCACCTGACAGGACTTTATGGCATGATGGGGGGAGGGGTGCACGGAGGGAGGAGCCATTCATCTGCAGTCCCACCCACCTTGACGCGGTCCCCGCACCCCGACTGATAACGTCTGGCGAGCCTTGTCTACCCTCCCCTCTCTTTACTCTTCCTGGGGGTCGCTCGCACGTCCTTTATCTCCGTCCCCGCTCCGGCGGTGCGCGGTCAGGCGTAAGCCGTGTGTGTGTGCGTGCGTGCGTGCGTGCGTGCGTGCGTGCGTGCGTGCCTGTCCTTCTTCGAGGTGCTGTCCCCGTCTTGAACGCATCACGTGTCGCGTGTCGGCGGGGCGGCGACGGAGCGTGAGTCAGAATCACGAGGCCCGCCTGCGGCCAGGGTGTCCACAGTTAGTACTTTCCTACTAGATCTAGTACTTTTATAATTTTTTTAGTGGTCTAGTACATTTACTCTCAGATCTAGTACTTTTTCCCTTTAATATAATATTACAGTAACTCCAATATGTTTTATTATTAAGCGTAATCATTTTTAAAAACTATGGAATGTACGTGTGTGTGGTGTGATATTGAAGTTCGAGCACTGCAATGTCATAATAACTTCCTAAATGGTTAAAACCATAACAAAATATAATTTAGTACTTTTTTTTTCATATCTAGTACTTTTTTCTCGCCTAAGTTGGTACGAAATATTTTTTCCTTGTGGACACCCTGCCTGTGAATGCTTACCGCGCTAGGCTCTGAACTGGCGCGCAGTCATCTCGTGCGGAAGGCAACTGTGAGTCTGAGCGGTAACCATGACATTACCTAGCTCTTAAATGAAGATAAAGTTGTAATCCCACAAGTGCTTTCAAGAATCTGTACCGGGAGTTTCATGCCAATATGAAAAAAAAATTCTGAAAACACGAGTTTTAGCGATTTGTAATATTAAAATACATTTTTGTAAACGAAATACGAAAACAAAACTACCCATCCGCCCTGATCGCAGTCTTGCATGCTGTCGCAGTAAACACACACCACCCTGGTAGATCGAGCAGTTTTTCAAATCGCGTGGTTTCTCCAGTACGTCTCGTGTATCATTATTTGTTGTTGGGTCAGAAATTTTGTCACCACATATTTACCAAAAGTTATTTTCGAGCTGCGCGACTTGTTAGCTTTGTTATATAGTATTTCATGTGTATCTGTCGAAGTAAAATGCAAGTAACAGCACTGGCAATTAAATGAAATAACAAACATAGCTTGTGAGACCGAGAGACAGAGAATTTCGCAATTTCAAATGTTTTGATACCGCTTGCAACAAAGCTTTCTTGCTTTTTTTTTATGTGACATAGTCTTAGCTTTGGCTACTTGTTGAAGAAAAGATTCGTGAACTGGTGTGATTATTAGGGTAGTTGTAGTCGCCCGGCGTGAAGTAATAAGTTATTTCGTAGCGGAACTTACAGATAAGAGCTTGTTTGAAAATATGTGGTTGCAACAAGGTAGAGAAGGTCTGAGAGGTATGATTTATGCCTTGACATGCATAGTTAACAATTATAATTATATCAGAAAGATAGAAAAGCTAAGATGGCAAGGACTAATCCCCCTTAAGGATTAACGTCTCGTCTACATAGGGATTATTAAAGTGTTAGAGGCGAATGAGAAGTGAATGGATCATCGGGAGTAATGAGTTGGTGGTGGTAACAACGGGGATACCCAGAGAAAACCCGTCGGCCCCACGGGGTAAAATTCTCTCCTATGCCTTCGGGAATCTTACCCGAATTTCTTTTTGGGAGCACTAGTGTAGGCAGTGCTTTATTGGATAAATATCGAGGAGTACGGAAACACATATGAGATCTAAAGTAGGTATATATAGTTTTTTTTTAAAATTTGAAATTCATTTCCTGATGGTCCGTAGACACAAAGTTACAAACAAGGTAAAACATTAGCTGATGCTTGTTAGAGAATGTGGCCCTAAAGATACTTCGAATTTTTGAAATGCAATTATGAAATGACTTTGAAATAACCATTTATAAAAAAAAAATTGAAAGAAAGAGGTCTTACTAGCTAGCTTGTTTGTCCTAGTTTTTTCGTAAAATAGTTGGGGAATTTTTGAAATTAAACTATAAATTTATGTAGTGTGGATATTACCGATGTGGTGTTCCAATCATAATAGTTTGTAGTAAAGTTACTGCTAACAAGGGTATTGACTGGAGTGATTGTAATTTTTCAAAATTAAATTATTTGTAGTTTAATTATGTAAAACTTTTAACAGTTTATTAAAGAAGATTAACCTTAGGTTTAGTATCCCAGAAAATACAGATGTTAACATGAAATAACTTATCATATAAACCCAGTTTATGTCCAACAAGAATTGACAGAATATTACGAAATAGGTAAGCATTCGAGTTCACCTATTATTTTTAACAACATTCAAAACCGTTCCACATCTACATCCTAAAATTAGCATTAAACCGAAATGTGCAGGTATGGCAATATTTAAAATTAAACAAAAAATCAGTAATGTAAGGCCATTAAAAATACTATAAAACATTATCAACTACCTACTATAGGTCTTCGTTGGAGTATATTGTACACGTGCGTGATAAAAAAAATATATACCTATCCGTAATAATTTTGCATAAGATTGCTAAATCACCAATATTTTACGCATTCTAATATGAAAAATCTTTGACAAAAACTTTTTTTAATTGTCCTACCTGCAGAGGTAAAAAAAATTTGCATGTAGCCGTCATGGACATCCAATAATACTATGCTACTAATAATGCTGCTAATAAGAAAATTACGCCACAGTTAAACGATAACTTAAATGAAAACGATAACCGAAAATAATTTACTGTATCAGGTTCACTCGCTACACCGGTTATCCTTTTTTTTATGGAGCGGGTTTCATGTGTTCCACCTCGCTTGTGCTTGAACTTCGCAACGGCCTCTCTAGCGCATTTTGTTTGTTCACATTCATGCATGTACCTACCTCTTGGGCGCAGTCTACAAATTTATGCAGATTAAATTTTAGTCGCACGTCATGAAGCGCACACACCGATGCTCTCTCTCTCTCTTCGCAATCCATGTATATTTTGGTGGAATTTTCCGTGCTGGCTTGTAACGCCGGTTGTCAAGCACGCCAAATAAACACTGCTTCCCCTGTTCACACACTGAGCGCATCCCTAGCTCGATCGTAATTGCAGCGTGAGTGCCCGTCGTTGTCGGGTTCGGTTACGATTACGTTTCAGAGCGTGATTCAAGCGCTAGTTCGTTACTTCAAAGTAGTTATTAATGTGAATAGGAGCAGTAACTGATGAACCATAGTTGAAATCTGTTGTAATTGCATGAAAAAAAAAAACACAAACTAAAATTTTTTTGTGTATTTATTTGACATAATATATCTACCTAATAAATTAGTATACGTTTGTTTATAGTCATGTAATTTGATTGTAAACAAATACTTTCATTGTTATAAACTTGAGTGTAATAGAACAATCTACTTATATATATATATATGCTTTAATCTTAAGAGGTATTTACATGAATTGATTACAGACTAGCTATCTTGTTTGTCATAGTTTTCTCTTACGTAAAATAGTTTAGGAATTTTTTTGGAAGTCAACTATAAAATTATGTAGTGTGGATGTTACCCATGTGGTGTTTCAATCACAGTAGTTTGTAGTAAAGTCACTACTAATAGGGTCATGACAAGTGATTGTATTTTTTTTTTCAAAATAAAATTATTAGTGGTTTAATTATGTATAACTATAAGCTTCATTTAAGATAATTAATTTGGTAAACTATAAATTTGTTAGTAGGTTTGCATAATTAATTTAGTTGTTTACTACACTTACAAAGAAAAATTCCTCAAAGGTAGTTGCATAGTCCAACTTTTTCTAATCGTCTACAGAAAGAAAGAAAAGAAAAACTCTAGCACGGTGATGTGCGGGTAGTTAACAAACTGACAAAAGTATTACGTGACAATCTAGCCGTTGATAAGCGCCCGCGAGGCGTCTGCCTGTCTTGTGTTCGAGGAACGCGAGAGCCGTCGTAGCCCCGGGGGGCCGATGTTAGCAGCGTGCCAACTTTCTTAGGGACGTGGAAGACAAGAGGAGAGCTAGGCCAACATCCCGCGCCTGTACATTTAACTCACCTCCTCCCCCTCTCCCCCTATTGTTCGGTAATTTTCCCGCCGCTCGAGCAAACCCGATTCAATTACCTTTCGCCCGGGGCCCCGCGCAGTCATCTTCTGTTCCCGGGGCAACCCTAACGTTTTTGGAGCAGGGGGGGGGGGGAGGGGAGTGGTGCGTTGGAGGCGCCCAGAGAGTTAGTTATCGTCCCCGTTTTGCGGTCTCCTGCGCCTCTTGGATGGAATAAGGAGGGGGGTGGGTGAGGGGGGTTACCGCATTACGGACCCGATAATCAGTTTCCAATTAAGTTTATCGCCGCATGGAAATTCTCTCTCTGGAGAGCTTCGCCGTGGAAAACCCCTGCTTCCGTCGCAGCGCATTTTCTGTCTTTTTAATCGCGTCGCACCTTGCCCACGTGATTAAGGGCGCCCGAGATAAATGGCCTTTTAATTGTTCCTCACGACACGGTGTTCAATTTTGTTTCGTGTGTGAATATTTTTTGTTGGCAATGTTTCTGTTAGCCTGGCCAGGCGCACCAGCTCTAGAAGCCCGGGGGCGTCGATAATTAGTTAGGCTGAGTATTAATCGATCAGAATTGCCAAAATTTTAAAACCCACCCGCTTTTCCCCTCTGGGATGCCAATGTGATAATTCAGAACTAAAAAAAAATTATTTAATGTGGCGATATTCATTAACAAGATAAAACGAAATTGATCCCGTTTTTAACACGCTTTTCACTTGTAACTATGTAATAAAATATTGGAAGTCGATTTTAACCTACTTCTGTCGTATCGATTTGAAACTTTGCAAGTATATGTAATCCGGACGACAATAAAACAATGTCATTACAATTACCTGAAGAAAGAGGGTGGAGGGTTAATAGGGACAAAAAACCACTACTTTCGCGCTATGGGAAAAAAATTAATACTTTCGAGCTATGAGCAATAACCATTCTTTTTGTCTATCCACGAGGCTGGGCAGGGTGGGAAATTTGCCTGGGGGTCGACTGCCCCCCCCCTCCTCCTTTTTTTCTGGTGGTCGACTGCCCCCCCCTCCTTTTTTTCTGGTGGTCAACAACCAAAATTTCGGTTGTCTTAAATTTTATATTACTAATGACTTATGTTTAGGATATTCGTTATGCAAATGAAAGAAGAGTACCCCATGCTTTTTTTATTAAAATAGTTTTGAAAAAAAAACATTGAATAAAATTAATATAGTTATATTCGGAATTATGCATTTATTTTTTAAAATCAAACTAACTTTACACCCCTTAGGGTGGAATCTTGTGAAATAATATAAGAAATAAACGCATTTTTTAAATAGCCTTACAAAATATTTTACGTCTTAACTTTGTAAGTTTTAGATGTACATTTTTTAAAATAAATAAAAACTTACCTTTTTACCCCTTAAATGACGCATTCCGGTAAATGAAAAAGAAACATTGCATTAGTATACACATATTTTGTTCATATTAAATTTCCCACCACTAATTCTAATAGATTCGGAAGTATTCGTATTTATTTTTTAAACCACACAGTTTAAGTCCGCCACTCGCCATCCACTTTCGCTCACCAAGGGGTCACTCGCCCTCTTCACTTCACTGCCCTCGTAGGTAAGTCTCCGTTTATATACCTGTCAGGTCCTGCACTTCGGAGTGACGCGTCATCAGAATCCCCGACTCGAAGCTCCGTGTCCTAGTTATGCCACTTTACGAAAACTGGGAACGTGCCGAACCCTCGAGAGTCGCAGAGAATGCTCCGGGCTCAATGAGCAAGCTGCTGGACTACGTGGACTTGCGAGGTGCCGCTGCTAATGAGATTAGGCGTGTAGCGTTAATGACGGGATGAGTTACCTGCATATCGCACCCCACCCGCAGTCAGGTGAGCGGTCTGGCAGGCCAGCATCGTTGCTAGAGTTCTCGTAACATTATGTGTATAGTCCATCCACGGTAACCTCCTACTTTTCTGAAGCCCTGCTTTTCACCGGATCTACTTTAATGTCACTATGTATCCTTCCGCCGTATGTAAACAAAAACATTGCCATGTGACAAATGTCAAATGGTTTGTTTACAATCACCAGCTGTCAAAACAATGTGTGTGTGTGTGTATATATATATATATATATATATATATATATATATAAGTAATTTGAATATGATCTTAAGTATACATGTATATGTTCATAACATTTATGATACCCAGTGGTAAAAATATTAAAAAATAAGTTTGTTAGCTAAAGAAATAACATATAATTTAAAGTAAATTTTTAGGAGAACATATAAATTTACAACATTTATGTAAGCAATAAATATCATCCTTTAGTCCAGTTCAACACAGTTTTCTGCATCTGAAAAAAAAAGTATTGTAAATTATACATATGGCTGTCCATCTAAGCAATCTGGAAAAGACTAAGGATTAAAGGTTTAATAAAATTAACAAATTCAGATGAAAACATTTAAAAATGAATTTTCTTCTTTTATTTAATAAACCCCTACCATTTTGCCGGTTAAGGCCACAAATAAAAATATGGTTATATACATTTTCCTGAGTATACTTATTAGACAAAATCATAATTTTATGAACAGTAAAATTGTGGTAAAGAATTGACAGTAATTTCTATACCACTTATATGCATTATTTATTTGTGGCCCTGGATGGGGACTGGCTTTTTGTTTTCCAAGTAAGTTCACTGAAAAATGAAGACACACAACAAAATAAAATGTTTCACATACACCTATACGAATCCAGAAATGAAATTTATTATAAATTTATCATAATATGTGTAATATAAAGTTAATACATAAAGTTCCAGTAATCAACATACTTAATGGGAATGCATAAAAGAAAAAAAAATGTTTCAAACCCCAATACTTACAGTTGCCCAGGTGTTTATTACATACAGACCTCAATAAGAACACCCGGGTAAATCATCAAGAGGAACTGCCAGTACTTCACTGTCTCCATCTACTTGCTGTGTCGTAACCTCAAATTCTTCGCTGTCACTGTCTTCACTTGAACTATCCTTGCCGAGGTGGATGATGAGTGGAGGAATGGTGCCGCTGTCTATGTGGACTTCTCTCTCCCAGTCTGCTTGAATTAGCTTCTCCACGTGATCCACACACCTCGCCCATCTAAAAAAATTAATGTATACAGTAAAACCTCTATATAAATGACCTGTTTATAGCAAAAACCACTCTATAACAAAATATGTTTGTTTCTGTCAAAACGGCATAGTAAACAATGCATGGCATGCTCTTTATTACATACAATTTTGAACTCACTCCACAAGAAACTATTTTTAAACACAACAAAACTCATTTAATGTGTTTTCCTCAACTATCAAAGCTATTATTTAATACTTGAAGTAACATGTTTTGTTTTATGTTATCTGAAAAAAAAATATTTATAGTGGTTTATTCAAGATATAATAAAGCTGTAAATATTTTATATGTTTTCAATAAAGGCTTAGAATGCATATGATAAATTATTTATTTCATAAGTTTTGTGTTTGTTTTTGGTTAAAATTTGTCCCAGACAAAAACAGTGAGATATAGCGAAAATTTAATTTTTTGAATAGTTTTGATGATTTACTGTATATGTATTTCACTATAATAACATAACTTTTGAAAATACTAATGTGCAAGAACTACATGTGTAAATACCTATTCAAGTTCGCTAGATGAAAATATTTAAAATTCTCTACGTTGAAATTTTATCTGAATATTGAAATCTGCCTACAGCACTGAACCCACCATAACTTTAAAGTCATTGACACAAGATTAAGCATAACAGAAATTAATATCACAATTACTAATAAATACAAAACTATTTATGGAAATGAAACAATTGCAAATGGACTGCAATTACAAAAAAAAAAACTTGCAAATAAGTCACCACTGTTAGATCTAGAAACTACACAGATATGTATGAATCACATGGGAATAAAATTACAAACACAAACACATACATGCAACACATTTTCAAAACGACAACTACACAAATTCAAACCACTTATTTTTACCAATTGTTTTAAAACTGTATTACTGGTATATGAATATACACAAAATGATAATCACACTATACACACACTAGCACACAAAGTTATCAAAAGGAATGGTAGGACCAGGCTGCTAGGCAACAATACTTACGTATTATGTAAAAATGTATGGTAAGGGTTTTGCTGAAGCTTGAGGAATGTTCTACAGGAAAATAAAACAATTTCTACTTCAAAAGGAATACCCCATTGGTCATGCAACATGAAAATACCTCTCTGGTGTGGAAGCATCAAGAGCCTCTTTCCAGATGGCTGCAACTGCATCATTGTCAAATCTCTTGGCCCGCCCCACGTTACTATTGTAATGGTGTTTACATTGAGCCCAAACTAGTTCGATTGCATTATAGTGGCAGTGATAGGGTGGGAGTCGTAGAATTTCGTGGCCATAGTTACGAGCCAACTCGTCTACCTCATATCTGAAAAGTGTGTTAGAACAAGGCGTATACGTAATTTTTTGCAACTATCTCACTTTTAAAGAAATGCTGTAAAAAAAACGAAATAATATACCGTATTCGGGGCTTGTTTTGTTTAGCTATTCTCAGCAGCTCCACTTTCAACAAATTATTTTCATGTTTTATCTCATTCTTCTCCAGCCACGCGATCAGTGCATCCTTGGTCCAGTTCGTTGTAGGTGTTTTCTCAACCTACGTTATGCCAACATTTAACTAAATACTCAAGTAGCTGATAAGAATTCATGACAGTAGAACCCTGTTACAATTTTACTGCTTATAAAGTTTTCCTGCCTATAATGTATTATTTTTCAAGTCCAATATTTTCCCTATAAGGACAACGTATTTAATTCCTGGATATAATGTTTCACAAATTATGCGTTTCGTGCTTGTAATGTTCACTTCATAAAATTTTAGAAGACGAAAAAAATTAAAAGCCTTTGTCTATACTGTCTATGTATATGTGTATGTTAGCAGTTAACTGCCTGTTGACACCCTTGGAAAACAAATAAATTCATAAATTTTTAGCCATTCTGTGTGTTTTCAAATGTATTCACTTAAATCACATGTTCAAGTGGCAAAAGAACTGGACTTAAGCATTTCCACTGTAAACACTGTCGTGAATTATGACAATTATACAGAAATGAGACAATTTTACAGCAATGAGACAATGTGTAAGTAAAGACAAAGCAGATAGAAGCTGGAAGCACCATGATGTTAAAGAAAAATTGTTTTTGGCTTGCTACAAGCAAATTGGAGCATCAAATATATCTTTATGCAGCTTGTTGAGTCCATTGGCAATAAATCCACACTAAAAAGTACTAAATTGAATTTCCTGCTTATGTTTTTTTTTCTTGTAGCCCCTTAAAAACAAATTATAACAGGGTTCTACTGTACTTATGCAAAGCAAACATGTGTTTTGGCATATTGTCGTAATGAATTTCTAAATTTAACAAAGCATGTTAGTTTAGTGACTAGAAATTTTTTTGAAAATATTATTTTAATTTATTAAGTAGGGCAACAGAGCATTCATAAAGTGGGTCCTTTTACCAAACAAGTAATTATGTCATTTTCAAATGCTATTTGCAATAAAAAATTTTTATTTGGTATTTCAAACCCTCTACTAAATTAGTTTGCACTACGATGTAATTCAATTACATTATATATATATATATATGTATATATATATATATATCTGTGTGTGTAATCAATTTCAGCTCAAACATTATAGTTTATAAAAATGTAGTGTAGGCATACTATTAAGATAACAATTATTGCTGGCAAAATGTATTAGTCTCGAATATTCGTACTTATACACAATAATAAACACATGTAAATTTTTCACATTACAATTTGAGCAATAAAAAGACACTGCTTTACCATTGCACATACCTGGGTGCTGTGATATGAAGCATTGTCCATTATGATGACACTGGGTTCCTCAAGATGCACCAACATGTCTTCAAAACACATCAAGAAAGTTTCCCCATT
The DNA here is from genome assembly GCF_032445375.1 of Bacillus rossius redtenbacheri. NCBI lineage: Eukaryota > Metazoa > Arthropoda > Insecta > Phasmatodea > Bacillidae > Bacillus > Bacillus rossius. The sequence goes on from NC_086336.1 coordinate 35,524,682, forward strand.
CATCTCGCCATGGTAGTCTGCAGTCTTCTGACCTGAAACAAAAAGTAATCCTGCTCCTGGCACAAAGCCAGTGCGCCCTCCAGCATTAACAACAATAAACCTTTTACCATCTCCAACAGTACGTCTCTTCGCAGATTGTAGACTCTTGTCCTGCCATGACTTTGATACAGTTCCTGAAAAATATATGAAATGGAAATGAAATACTTTGTATTGGACCACAGAACAAATTTTCAAATAAATTAATGCCTTGCCTCTCTGGAAAATCCATGTTTCATCAACAAATATGAAATTGGCACCTCTTTCTTTTTCTTCTTTATACTTTCTCAAGAAATCTATTCGCTGCAATACTATGTTTTCATTCTCTATCAAAGCTTTTCGTCCATCAACAGTTGTCCATGAAAATCCCATCTTCTTTAACAATTTATGAAGACTTGATCTTCCACCATAATAATCTATTTGTCTTTCCCTGATTTCTTTCAAAATGGTGTCGACTGTAACATTCAAACCTGTAAATTTATTGCATACATTAACAATACATGAAATAACAGAGGTACACAAAACTAAGCGAAACCACAACCCCGTAGAAGATAATTTAAGTGCACAATTTACATTTATTAAATAGTTTTAATAAACTTACATTTCAAAAATACTTTTAAATTAATTTAAATTTTGTAGTTTGCTTAGAGGAATTCTACATTGCAGTATTTTTGTCTGCAATGATATGACGATTATATTGCGCGTTTGTATTGAAGTTGTGTAAAATATTAGTATTTCAGCATTCAATTTAGCAATCAATAAGTTACAATCTCTACACTGTGTTATAGGTAAATGTTTTGTATCGTGTATGCCATGTGATCCCTAGATCTTTATGCATGAACCTGTACATCCTATTGATCGTGTGGTGCATGTTTTTTTTTCATTTATTCAGATCAAAGATCCTGAACATAATCAAATATTGTGGTATAGCAAGAATAATTATCATAAGTTTAATAAAACATATATATTTTCATTATTATTCAACTTTAAATCATAACTCATTACTATATCACAGGTTTTTAGTTTTGGTTTTGTACAGGATTTTTAAACGTAATAAATTAGAAAAGCAAGCATCATCAATCACAGGATCAATATTTGCAGGATCATGCGATCAGGATCAATGTATCGAATCGGATACGCGATACTAAACTTTTACTGTTTTATAACCTTCTGTTACTTCATACACTAACACACAGTTTGTCTGGCTAAGTTGTGTTTTCATATGATACTTCATTACAATTAAGTAGGCCTATTGTTTATAAAATAACAATACCCCTATATTTTCTAAAGGGTTAAGCGGGGCATGACACTATTTTGCAATAGAATATATATTGTACTGGACCCTGCCACACAGTACAATTTAGCCAATTAAGTATCCCAATTTTTTTTTTAATAACCATGCTTGCTTAGACTACAACTCACTAATTTGTAACCAATTACTGCTAAAGCGCACAACTGGATATTATTGATACTGGAAATAGTCATTATTTAACCTTCTGATACATCATAAAAGTTGAGGTTATTTAATATGTATACTGTGTATAACGATATAAACATTACTTGTAGTTTTAGAATGTAACAATTTTCTTTCTATCTTTAACCTAACCTTAAAAGGACGTGTACCTATTTCATATGTTGCACAATATTCTATATATCAATACCATATCAATAAAGAAACCTAACAAACCACCCAAAAATGTTAAGTATTTTTAAAGGACAGATTATATCGGGAAAAAAACTGAACCGGTCAATCTGCATATGGATATATGAAATGAATACAATTAAGTAGGGCCTACCCCAGTGATATTGAAACTACTCTTCAGTATCAAATTTTTACCTTCAGCGTACATCCTGTAAATTGCATTCCTGATTGCATTTACTGTGAAATCGTCGACTGTGTCAAGTGACTTTCCTTCCTGTGGCCTTTTTTCCCTCTTTTTTCCTGGTGTTGAAACTTCTTCAATGTCTTTCTTGTAGTACCTAACCAAAAAAAAAAAAAAAAAAAAAACATTTGTCATAACACTTTTCCGGGGACCCGTTCACAATACGCAGTTAGGCAGTGTTCCAAATATGGCATTTTGTCACAAATATTTGCTTTGTGGTCACTAAATGGAAACATGACAGACTTTGTCCACGAAATTAATGAAGTGTTTTTTTTATTTATTTTGTGATCTCCCAAACAGATGAAAAACTAATTAAATGCAAATTATAAAATCACTCCCTTATGTTATAGTTAAACCTATCATAAAGTTTATAAACATCGTTATAAACAAACGTGTATCACACCCATAAAAATACTTGTAAGTGCCTATATTGTTATTGTTAGGACCTGAGTAGGCCTAATATGATTTTAGGTTAACTTTTCAACAGAGACGCCACATGGCGGTGTTGTCTCACACCAAAAATTATAAATTGGAAATAAAACACAAAAAACCTCGTGAGTTAAAACACAGGCCGACAATACTTAGGACACAGTCGATATTTTTTTTTACGTGCATGAAAACGAAAAAAGCCTACTTACTTGAGAACAGTTGACTTTGCGATGTTGAGAAGAAACGCGGTCGTCTGCGTAACGTCACATTTCTTCAAGTCGCCTTTCCTAATTAAAACATATAAGTTCTGAGCGACGTTAATGATGTCCATCTGACGCTGCGAAGAAGTAGCTTTCCCCATCCCGGAACCAATTACTATTACAGCAATCACAAGAACCACACAAAATATCAAAACGATAACAAATTCCATCATTACAATAGTAGATAATAAATAATATAACAAAGTTAAAATACACAATATTAACACAAAATCCTGAAACACAAACTGTACGTTATTTCACGGTCAGTAATATATTAAAACACACTGCAATATGGCGTAACTGCAGACAAACGGCTGAAAGAGAAAACAAACAAGTGACTATTAACATTATTAATGCGCGACCACGGTTTCGGCACGTAATATTTTTTTACCGTTAACATAACGTTTTTATTTCACCAGAGATTTAAAAAAATGTTCAAACTTAACAAATACCCAAACAAATTCTTAAATACACGCGGAAAGTCAAAAAATATATATTTTGGCTATGGAACTATTTCGTTCTAATCATTGCCAACACACCACTTCTCTCACTGTTTCATTTACACACATGCAAGATCATTAATATTAATAATATTGTACATAGATAGTTACTTTTGTTGTAAAATTTTATTTAACATCATTATACGGTAATTTAGTGTTAATGCATGTTTAATATGCATATGATGGAAAGTATTTTTGCAAACGAACCAAACATGCTGCATCCTGGTGTGTTTTTTCAAAGGTTCGTTAAAAAAAGTAGGAGGTTACCGTGGATGGACTATATACATATATGTATGTATGTAAAACAGTGGCCAAGATAGCCAAAGACCATAAATAGTATAGATTTAGATTTTTCGGCATATTTCGACGTATTTTGATACGTTGAACCTGGTTGGTTGATCGAATTCAGACACTCTCTTTTTAGGCTATTGACTCTTATTAAATTTCTGGAAAACATTAAATCTTATTGCAAAGTTAACATAATTTATACACAATCAATTTGAGTTATATTATAGATTTAATTAAATCAGTCATTAATACTACGTACATTATAGGAATAAAATAATTTGAGAAACTACCCTGTCAACACGTAAATGAAAGCTGCAACCATTCGTATAATTCTCAGTTGCTTGTAGCTACGTCATATTATAAACCAAAATGGCACAATGTTATTTCGGGTAGTGAGGAGAGGGTTTGAAAGGGACATTTTTTGATTCTGAAGACCATAGGTTACCAATTGACTCGATAAAATTATAATTAGGGTAGTTTACCCTAACGATACTTACAGATGTGTGTTATCACAGCATAGAGACTCGGCTTCCAGTGTGTAATACAGAAGCTACTCTTGCCGCTTGCTATGCGTTAACTGGCTGAAAGCATAATTTTAAAACTATAAGATTGTTTTTAACAAACAATACATACGGGAAATGAGTAACTGGGCTGAGGTGAAAAATAAATAAAATATATTTCGACAAGCGACTAGGCGTACGTAGTAGTTACACTTGCTGAAGACACGATATATTTCCATATAAAAGGTTTTTAGAACCAACCACGATTTTTTTAACGTTTCGTGTTATTGATATTTTCTTATTAGTCTGTTTTATTTTTATTTTTCGTTTTGCTGTAGGGGATAGTGGGGTCGCTACAAGGTTTGATATGATGCGGTACAAATATGCCTCCCCTGGAATTCTACCAATTATTGGTTCAGGGAAGTTTTTTTTTTGTGTACACCTGTCGATTCGAAAAGTCGTCCTGTACCGGTAATTAAACTGTCAAAGCAAAAGCGGTTTGTGTACATTTTAGTGGGAGTAATAGCAAATGTTCATTACACTTGTAAAACGTAAAACAATTTTGAAGCTTTATTTAGTACTAGGCAGGGTTCCCGTGGTTTTTATATATTTCGACGGAGGACTGGAAGCAGTTAACCAGTACTGAAAAAGTCATGATGCTTAATCGTGCTGTCTTACTGTGTGAGAACCATGCTTACCCAATTTAATAGAGTATATTGTTTCGATGTGAACAACCCTTACCCACCTGGAGAACATTGTGAGCAGAGCATGAAAAAAAATCATGCGATATCTCCTAGTGGTGTCGGTTTTAAGGGGCCCGCCTCGTCAGGGGTATGTGTGTGTGTATTAGTGAGGCGGGATGATAAGCGCGACGCTCGCTGGTGTTTATAGTGCGGTATAGCTCTGAACTGACGCTTCTCGTCGTCCCATGATAACGGCGAAATTTGAGCGGTGACCGAAACATAAGGCCGAGAAATGAAGATAAAGGCGTAATGCAAGTCTTCTTTCAAGAATCTGTACAGATTGTTTTACGCCTAAAAATTACTCTGAAAACATGCGTTTTAGCATTGAATATATATAATGTATAGAAGTCGCGAGCCCAGGTTAAATTTTCTGTCCGGTTTCTTAGAAGAATTGTTGTAGTTCCAAGCTCCGCCGCTGCGATCGCTTTCATCGCTGGGTATCGGCCGTGTACGCCCCTGGCGGTATTTGGCAGAACTAGGTTAACCAGCCCAGTCGTGACATCATCCTTCACCCCCCCCCCCCCCCCCCCCCGGAAAATCCCAGACCAACGATTCAAATTACCCGGCAGGTCTTATCAGCATCGTTAGGCGACCTTGAAGAGGAGCTTCCCTTACCGTCGTTTGAGAATGATGAAATCCCAAAAGAAGCTAGCCACGGAAATCACTGAATGATGGGATTCTGTACCCGAGTGAAGTGAAAATTAGCTATTAAAACTTTGTATTGGGCCAATAGTCAGTGTTACGTTCAAAATATGGTTTTATTTTAAAAGTAAAATACTTATTTAAACTATATTTCGCGTTTGTACAAATTTACTTTTAGATATTGGCAAGGAAAATAAACATACCTTAAACAACCTTCTCTTATTCAACGTCATCTATTAAGTAGTTAAAGGGGTAGATATTATTTTTAAAAATAAAAAAAATGTAACCCACTAAATCAGTATTGGCAAGATATATATAAATTCAATATTAAAATACGCACATTAAAATTTTTTGTAATTAACTTTTTTCGGTAATAAAAATTCAGGATGATTTTGGTTTAATTGGCTTACGTATATTGCTATATTTTCTAAATCACATAGAAAAGGGAAAACAGCGCATCAGTGAAAATTCAAAAAATTTAGTTTAAGTAATAATAGCCATACCAAAAGATCAATATGCGAGATAAGAAATTTGGTAACTGCTGTACATTTCAAATAAAAATGCATTGGTTTCATGAATACTGAAATGTATGCGTAATAAGGCATATTATGTTATTATACTAAGCATGACTATAACTAAAAAAATTACAGTAATTTAAAACGATGGCAGTCTTAACATACAATAAGTGCGCGAGTCTTAGTTTATTTTTTAATTGGCTTCTTCGTCAGATGGAAAAGAGTTAAGATTTCATCAAGGAAAAATATATTCTCAAAGTCACTAAACCGGGAGATAGAAAATAAGGTAGGTACTTAATTTTAAATAAAAGTTAAAATAGACTTACGCTAAACCAATTAAAAATAAGTCGTAAAAATATTTTTATTTATTAAATATGTTCTATACTTGACAGTTCTTTGTGTATAATTCTTCAAAAATCTTTGAAATTTAATACATATTTTCTTAAAATGGTAGAATATCAGCAATACCCGGAAATTACGTGAGCAAAGCCACGGGTTATTAGATACACTTTTATTATAAAATAAAAACAATTATGCATTTGTAGTTCACGAATGTGATATTTTGTTTATTGCTTCACAACATTCATTTGCCAGTCTCAAATTTCATCGTACCACTTGTCAGAAATGTCACCAAAAATGAGAGATAGTTTTTTTTGACGAATTTCAATTACGAGGAAACCTTTCGCAAGACTTTTTTCTTCGCAGTAGTCACTGGGACACCATTAATTTAAATCCACTAAGATAATAAAATTGTATGTATAATGATTTGTTTTTGTATATTTATATAACTTCCCAACCAATTTTTAATGATTTTCATGTGAATAAAAACTTGTAAAGCAATTTAATTAACTGTGTCATAATACTTCTGATTAGATGGAAATACAAACTTTTCATCAGTAATATACGATGATAAAAATATTTATTATTGCAAAATAATATTCACTGTTCAAATGCAAATTTAAATAGATTATTCATACATGTTTCCTGCTAATTAATGGTTTAAAATAATAATTTTTTAGTATAAAATCATTTTTCTCTTGTGTTAAAATGGGTTGCTAAAATGAGGAATTATAAATATGTCACTTACTAAGTCCGTGCACAGATTTACACAAAACAGCAATGTAAATAATCTTTTTTGGTAGTTTCTAATTTTGTGCCCTGGATAACATGAATTTGGTTTAATTCATACCAAAGTGAATTTTTTGAACAACTTAAATTGATGTCATAAATAAATATTTATTTTATATTAAAAATCCACAAACAGTTTTTAAAATATAATATTTATCACGCCAGATGGAATAATAAACAAAAAATAGCTCTTATATGTTGTCTGTGTTTAAAGAATTGTATTATATTTCATGGAAATAATATTTACCTTTCGGTTATTAAAAGAAAATATATTTGTATTCAAAATACTTGCGCATCATTTTTACGAGCACTTGTGTATCTAACCTCAAAGCAAGGAATATAAAGAGTGGGAACTCAATGCTATAACAAACACTCTTATTTTCTTTGGAGATCCGGGAAATGTGCGTTATTTATAAGCAACTTAACATAGTTAATCGTTAACTTTTCAGATCTATGTTGGCAAAATTGATTTTTTTTGTGGTCATTCGCTACTGGGAATATTCACCATATAACGTTTAAGATTATTTATTTTGAATTACGAAACAACCAATACATTATGTAAAAATGCTTCATCTTATGTTAAAAAAATTATAAACTGCATAGCCACAAAGTATGACATCATACCATTAGTTTCAGTTACTAATAACAACACGTGCACGCGTTTGAACAGTCATCGCAGCCATAGTTGTTTTATAGCTACCAAAATCATTCAACGTTGTCAAGAATTATTCCAAATTGTGTTTTGCCATTTTACTCAATGCGCCACTCCGTTAACACAACATTTTATAAATTCTGAACTACGAATGTCAGTGGGAATGTACACTATACTGTACATTCCCATCTGATACGCTTTAAGAAATTTCTGTAGTTTTCTTATTATTAAAACTTAATTTTTGATGTTGGCATCTTTTAACCGCACTTTTTTTCTTTTTTTTTTTCGGTGGCCGTATTCCTCCAATTCAGTTGCGCCCGCCGGTATCTAAGCGCTCGGATTTCTCGATAGAGTGAAACAGAGAATTACGCGCACGACCTTGAAAAAAGCGACGCTACAGCGCTCTGGCGTGGAAGCTGGTAACTACGAGTACCCTCTTTTGGAAAGAAGAGCTGTCTAGCGGCGGAGCTAACAACTACCTCAGTTTTGGATCCGAAAATTGGAATAATAAATCCTATCCCCTCGCGACTTCTATAAGTTATATATATTCAATGGTTTTAGCCATTTTAACTCTTCTAAAAGTACAGTTTAAAAACGTAATCCGGAATCAAACGTACTTTTCCACCGTCAGCGAACTCTTTAAATGGTTTTCGTAACAAGACTCCACTCTGATATCTTGTAGTTTGAAATCGCGTTGTTTTTCCTGAAGCTCTGCACACCGTGTGTGTGCCCGGGTAGGCGGGGGCTCTCGACGTGTGCAGCGCGGGAAGCCTACGATTCACTCGTCCTTCTGGACATACCCGATTACTCACGTTGGCAAGCCTTGTTTTCACAGACGAGAGAGCCAAATCCGAAGTTCATGCTCGCTTTTTTTTTCCGTACCACAACAGGTGTATTTATTGGGGGGAAACTGTTTACATGATTTCACAGTATCTTTAATGTAGCTATCCTAACCAAATAAACGGTCCACAATGTTTTAAAGTATTTATAATGTAGCTAATCTCACCTAATTGACCATTAGTTATCATGAGTTGTATATTTATTTACAATGAACCAAAAAAAAAAAAAAAACCGAAGATGCACGATCGGGCTTTTGGCTCTCTCGTCTGTTGAAAGAAGGCTTGCCAACGTGAGTATTCGGGTATGTCCAGGACGAGTGAATCGTAAGCTTCCCGTCCAGCGCGCTGCCGCGATTTCAGCACAACCTTCCCGGCGCAGCGCAGGAGTGGCAGGTGGGAGGCACGGCTGCGGTAATGAGACACAAGTTGGGGCTGCTATACGGCGCGCACGCGCCCCGCGTGTATATCTCCGCTGTTAATGCCGCCCGGCTCGCGGAGGAGTTTTTAATTTCAAACTTTAATAACCTCTCAACCGTCTTGGGAGCAACCGCTTTCTATGCGAGGCTTTTTTGTGCGTCTGAGCGAAAATATTGTTCCTCCGGTAACTCCGTCGTGGGGAAAGTACAAAATATTTGATGGAGTAAATTTACAACTACCAAGGAACTAAAAAAATAAAATTATTTTGCAGTGTATATTAACAAACACCAATGTTCCGAAACACAAGAATGTTTGTGTGCACAATTGTCAAATGGTTAATACGTTCAAATAAAAGGTCATAGAGTTTTGATACTCCTCTAATTCACTCTTGATCGTTAAAATTATTTACTTGAACAATTAAATGTGATAAAAATGAATATCTCTCGAAAGTACACATTGTTAATTAACATCTGTAAGCTATATATACACACATATATACCTTATTTGGAAGTGCATAGTACAAATTAACAATGTTCATCGTTAATGCAATTATACTCAACGATACAGTAAAATTAACTGAAATTTGGGGTAAAAAATTTGCACACATATGTAAATTTTTGTATCAAAGTACCTGTTGATGTTTGATAGTATGTACTTTAACACACATATAGGTGTAAAATTGCACTAACGTCAGTGCAATACTAATCTTGACTCAGTAGTAAAATTGCCTCTACATTGCTATTTAGCTTGTCCCAGTTTATGATTTTTTTACAGTTTCAATAGATTTGGCGTTAGATTGGTGAAATTTTTGCAATAAATCACGGGCTCGTACGCTATTAGAATAATGACAGTTGGTATTACTTCACTGGAATTGGCACTGTAATAGCTTTCTAGATACACACCTATGTACACAAATCGCTCTGCAATAAACGTAATAAAAAAGCCAGTTAATATAAAAAATTCGTATGCGAAGTATGCCTGGAAGCCGTTTGTAAAATTCTAATAGGACTAGTGCCGTAAAATCTGATTTTGTTCACAACAGGAAAAAACAAATTTCTAGTTTATTGCCAATTGGTACTTTTCATCGTATGGCAAAAAATGTGGCCCAATCATGGTCTGTCGTAAATGTTGGGCAGTCTTGTTGGAGAGTAAAACGTCTGTACTACAGATACAGTTTGGTTAGGTGGCGGTTAGTGGCAATGTTAGTGTGCTGTTTTCAGTGCTGCATGGGTCATTCCGTTATAGCCTACACGCACAAGTGATACGGTTTGTTACCAAACTACACGTGCCTCTTGTTTGCATGTTGGCTCTGCAAGAATGATATTTATTGCGTTTAAAATGGAGCGAAGTGACGCAGAGGAGGGACCCGGATTCAAATCCCGACCTGACCATCTCGCTTTAATTTTTCCATGGTGCCCCGATATCACCGCAGGCACATGCTGGGATGAAGTTGCTTGCCTTGTTGACTGGAGCCCGCGTCGAAGGAGAAATTTACATAGATGTTTCGGTTGGCATTCTATTCGCCATCTTCAGGGTAGCAGTTACCTACTTAAGAGGATAGGAAATGTCGCATCGTGCATAGAGACGAGACTATAAATATGATACTAAAATCTGAACGTCTTGACATAATTCAACGGGGTTGATTTTGTCGACTGTATATTTTTAATACGGAGATCTGAATAGACGGAAATATTCAATACAGTGCATTGTTAAAAAAAAAAAAAACTGCAAACTTAGTTTTCCATCAAATCCCTTGAAACAAAAAAAACATAACAAAATTAGGCTGTACAATTAATAAAATCACATAAAACAGCTATATAATTAAATTTTGGAATTATTTTTATCTATATTTTTTATTTTACAATTGTATAATGGCATGTTTAAATAAGTTAAAATTAGCTTGACATTTTAATAAGTTTTTCGTTGTAGTATTTCGTTATTATAGAGATTTTTTATTCCTATTTGTTTATTTTTGGTTTCAAGCCCTTATTGTATGAAAAACAGCGTTTTTCTTTAACTATATATACACTTTATTGGCCTTTTCTGCACATGTAGGTCTCCGTAATGGAAATATCTAACCGACAAAACAAACCACATCGAATTATTTCAAGTCGTTTAGATTCTATTATTGTTTTTATATTCTTGTGATTCATGCACGATGAGACCTTTTTTTATCCTCATTAGATAACTGCTACTCTAAAGATGGCGTATGCAACGTTGACCGAAACGTCGGTGAAATCTTCTCCGACGCTGCTAGAAACCACAAGCCAAGCAACTTCAGACAAATGTTGCGAAAGCCTGCCCTTATTAAATAAATGTTGGTATATTTTTTTCTTCATCAGACCATGACCGAATCTTTAGCCAGCATCTTTTATCTATGCAATTTTCACCCTTACGACGTCACTGTCGATGAGAATGGAAAAAAAAAAATCGTGAGCGATTCTTCAGTACTCGCCAGTGATGTGTAAACATATAACTTCGGTAACGAGCAAATTCATGTGTTCTCATGTTTGAAATAATTAACTTAACTCTGACACGAAATTTAAGGTATAATTATTTGAAATAATGCCGAGCGAAATAAGTATAGTACTACGCCAAATTTTTAAAACTACATTTCTTGACGCGAATCACGCGTAGTTTCCGCGCCCGCCGCTAGAATTCGCTGTCGGAGCAACTACGTTGACTATAGAATCATTCGATTTGCAGAGCGAAATGTTTAAACTAAATACTGAATTCGTCTCCGATTAAAGCGAAAAATCTTTAGGGAAGAAAAAAAACTAAACACCTCCTTTGGACTTGATTTTCGACAAGGAAAATGAAAAAAATACTGCCCATCTTGTTTATATTAATTAAAAAGTTGATACTATAATTTTTTTTCTTTGTCTTTGTGAAATTATTTCGTGCCATCTTCCACAGATGGCAGCAACGTGGTTACATAGTTTCGTTCCACGCGACTTCTGTGCCATTCAATAAATTTCTCCTACCAAATGATGTACACTGAAAGTTAAGATGTTAACTTATCAAAAATTGAATAAAATTTATGCATTAGCAGTCTAGACGCAATATGTTGATAACTAATAGAGCAAGCGTTTTTTAATCTTAAATCAGTCGTAACTTCGTCAAATATTAGCGGATGCTGAAATGTGGACACACTTATCCATAAAAATGAGTTATCTTCTTTAATATGGGAGAGTTATTGCCATCTTTAAATCAAGGCGGTTACGTATGCTAGTTCGTCCTTGGTGAAACTTTCCGTGTGCTACACTGAAGATACACTTTCCATAAATTCTCATGGAACGAGCAGATATATGGGAGAGAACATGTTATGTTCTTAAAAATGTTTCCCTGAGTTGTGGTGTTAACCTAGAATTGCCTAGTTCATATGATAAATTACTTTATACGTGTGTGTGTGTGTGTGTATAATGAATTATTTATTCGGCTGTACATTACCTCACATCAAACTAATTAGATGAGGAAGAGAAGAATGAAAAGATGGATATCGGTCGTGTTTGCGTTACGTACCTATGAATGCCTACATGTAATTACAAACTCATCTATTTCCAAACTTAACTAGTATTAAAGTACATTATCCCGCTAACTTATGCGTCGAGTAACTTTTATTTCAAGTATAGTTTTAAAAAAATTTCGTTCAAGTCTAAATTTAAATGGCATTTGTGCAGCTTATCGTGCTGGTCTTTTATACCGACCTTTTCCCGTTACATTATGAAACTTTCGTATTAAACCGCAGTTTCATTCGTGAAATCCAGTGAACTTTTACAGTACAGTGCACATACCTAGGTTTTAATCCACGCAGTGTTTGCATTGTGTGTGGTGCCAGTAAAAACGGGGAGCGTAATAAAAATAATACCGTATTGTTTAGTTTCACGAACCCACTCGGGGCAGAGAAGATATTTCAAGTATACAGAAAATACTACGGTTTTTTACTGTAGTAATAATTTGCCTCTGACGTAAACAAAGGTTACGGCGAGGGAACTTCGGCACTTCATTGTTTTTCTTTTCTTCCGAGCTGTTCCTGTTATCTCACGTGGAGCGTCTTAAGTTTGGTATGCCTGGCATTCTCTCGCCGGGGTTATCTGCGACCAGCGGTAGTAATAAGTAATCACGTGGACGACTTCCGTCGTGCTATCTGCATTCCGCGGAGGTCTCTCCCTTCCCCTAACAGCCTGTCGTTAGGCCTCGCTCGCATCCGTGTGTCGCAGACAAATTTTATTTTTTTACCACCTGGTGATAACTCCGGTGTTTAGATGGCGTCCGCGGAGACATACCCCAACTTTTAGGTGGCGGTGGATGAAAAACTTTTCGGGTAATGTGCTACCTACGCGTGCAAGTACGTAAATTTAGATAACCACGTTTACACGCAACGCGGTTTTAATGTTTTTAAGGCGGAGAAAAAATAAATTTTTTGTGTAGGATGAAACATGGTTAACGCCTGTATCAAAACTTTTTTTGTTAATCTTGCCAACTTCAACGTATAACAAAATTGATTTTACACACCTAACAAAAATTGCAAATGGTTTAGCGAAACACTTTCGATTGTATTAACAAAATCTTTTCTTCAGAATATTTTTCCGAATCGACTACTTATATTCATTTCGCTAAATACAAATATTATGTCGACGAAGACAAAACCTTTACTTGTTTATCTTTAATGCAAATCGTTGTTTTCAGATCGTTCACATTACAATTTTCTTTACCTCATATAAGACCACCTGTTATCATTCAAGCCATAATGTTGCGTATTTGATATGTTGGCAAAGTGAAATGTGTGTTCCTGTAGTATCTTCGCGTTTGAATCTGGTTATTAGAACAGCCGAAGAAGGATGTAAATTAAAAGTATTCTGAATAATGAAAAAAAGTCATTAAATAATTATGATCATTTTTTCTAAAATTTGTGTCGTAGAATTAGAATATATTACTAGTTACAGATAAACAAGTGGAGCGATCTGCAGCCACTTTACACCTAGAAGTTGTAAGTTAGAAAATATTTTGAATAAAATCTCTTTTCAAGCAGGCTTCATAAGCTTGACGTCCATTTACAACTACGGAATGTGTGTCCGTAAAGCATGATTTGCTAGACGAATGATCGATAACTCTAACCTTTTTCTTCGGTACAATCAAACAAATACAAAACCATTTTGTACAACAATAAATTGTCAAGTTGCCCTATATAAACTAATTGCTGGATCATGCCAAATACTTATAAACATTTTTTTTTTATTTCGGTGGTTGTGATTGTGTGTTTCAGTATTGTAAAAAAGTAGTTGCCAAATATAGATTTTTAATGAACATATTAAATTATTTACAACACATTTTACAAGTATAATTTTCCAGAAGATTTGCGGCCATTAAATATGTTGTTCTTTTTTATAGGTAAGATGCTGTCAATTCCCATTCCGAGCTACTAGTTGGTGTTGGTGTTTTTTGTAAGGTAAGTGTCTGCTAATTTTATTAAGTTAAACTATGCACGCGTGCAAAGAAAAAGCTGGCACTATAATAATCTCTTATTATAGAACTGTAACAGAAGTGTGTCTGTTCGAGAACGTGAACACACAACTGGACCAATTTTTATAAAACTTTTTTGTTAAAAATATATGATTGTACTGAAGGCGCATCTCCAACAATTGAACAACATTTTTACAACCAAGTGTAACCCCTATAAGGCGCGTCCCCTTTTCAAATACATTCATATTAAGGAGGGGGAATTAATATTAAGGGGGGCGGAAACTCATATTAATATTTATATTAAAGGGGGTATTTATATTTAAAAAAAGGGGGGGGGGGGTCAGTTTTGAGTGGCCATTGCACATGATGCCACGCGGGCAGTGTGTAATATACCATAAGGATTTGAAGATAAAAAGTATAAGATTTAAATTTGGGGGAACAATTTAGGATTTTGTTTTTGGTTTGTTCGTTTTTGTTTACACAAATTTACATTTTTGCTCAGATATCGATGAAATTTTGCATACTTGACCTTCGATACACGAGAAAGGTCACCGTTCATGTGAGATTTCGAAAAAAAAAAAAAAAAAAATCCCTAAAGCAGAATTTACTTATTATTGATGAAATTTCGCAATTGCATTGTTTATGCTTTCTTCGTCATTATTGTCCATCTCGTAAAGGAAAATGAGGTATTGTGATTTCATCAAGGTAAAATTTATCCTCGAACCACAAAAACAATTAAACAAAAGCCTTCGCATAACCACTTAAAAATATTCGTAAACGGTTTTGTTATGAATTAAATCTCTTATGCACCTGACGGTTTCTCTTCCTTTACTAATTTTTTTTAATAATTAATCTCGCTTTTTATTGAATGGTAAGACATCAACAATACCCTGAAATTGCGCGAGCGAAGCTTACGTATACAAAACGGTGAGGTAAAAGGAAAGGAAGATTATAATGTGTGCATCCCCAACCACCTCATTTTTGTATATAGCCAAGAAATAATACTTTGTAGAAATATGTTTTAAAAGTATTTTACTTTGTTACTCTTGTTGGAGTGTTTGATTGATGTATGTTAAAACTCAGCTGGCGTGCGACAGTGAAGAAGGCGTCAAGATATATTTAGACAGGCTACGTTTAATTCTCGTTCTCGCACGCCTAATTTAATTTTTTTTTACTATTTATATTTCAGGGCTTTTAATTTTTCGTTACTATTTACTTTTCGAAAAGACCATTTAGTAAATATCCGGTGAGAATTTTATACTCAAAACAATAAGAAAATGGAAGTAGAGGAATTAATTTACAGGAAAAAACTTTCAAGTGATTGTAATGGCAGAGAATCAAATCAACTCGACTGAAGTTCACGTGGTTATTGAACAGGAATGAGTGTCTTGAGGTGGATTCCACAATATTGAGCTCAGTTGGATTTTCTGATGTCGGCGTGTATCCGCTCGCTGTAGTTGACTGGGAATATGTGGAACTGATTGCAGAAACGACTCGGACGAGCACCAGCCGAGTGGTCTGTGGTCGATGAACCTGTAGAATTCACTAACCCCCAATCAGACGACCGATTAGTAGGGCCATGCATATTTCGCGAAAAGATTTCGAGACTAGCTGAAAGTTAAGACACTAGCATCGTCTGTGTTTAGTAATTGTGTGAGTTTCTTTCAGGTACATGACGATTGTTAAAACACCAATCACAGTTATTCGTTGCGGAAGCAAATGCGTCTTGAGTGGCTCAGCCAAATAAGGCAACTTCTTCTCTCGCAGACGGCCGCCAATCACAAGGAAGAAACCGCTGGTGCGCGAATACCTTGTTGCAGTCTAGTAGGCGTTCAGCTTTATTCGCGAAAAATGTCTGCTCCTACCGATTAGTATGCTTTCGTGCAACTTGGATATTTTTTAACACTCTTACATTAGCTTCACCTGTAACTAACGAACTATATAAACAAATCTTGGAAGTCGATTTTAACGTACTTATTGTATCGATTTAAAATTGTGTTTGTGTATGTAACCCGTCTGACAATACATTAATTTGGTACTATAGAACTGATCTGATGATGGCGCCAGGAGGTGTTTAGTGGAACTCGTCAAGTTTTTAGTGTGTAAGTGAAAAGAGCGTGTATTTTTGTTTTTAATTTTTTTCTCTCTTATAAAATAGGTTAGTTAACGTGCTTTACATGAGTAAAAGTCTAACAAAAAAATATTTTTCCTTCCGAGAGGGCAGGTTTTCGCACATGTGATTTTAACTAAAATTGAAATATTGTTTGGGTTAGGTCAGATTTTTAAAATAATCTTAAATCGTTAAAAATGTTACGAACAAAAACGTAAAATAGCGTTTTTATTTCTTACTCATACTGCAAAATTTTTTTCCTTAACCGAAGATAATATCCACCCCCCCCCCCCCCCCCCCCGAACTAAGAGAATTTTCGAGGAGTGATCCCGGTTAGGGAGGGACCTAGGTGCGTCTCAGGCCGGAACCTACACTCATAGTCGTGCTGGGGATTAGCCATGCAGGGAGAGGGTCACATGCATCGTGTGGCCAGTCATGGCAGCGATTGAAGACGTGACTAACTCGCTTACACATTGAAAGAAAATTACACGTTTAAATCCAAATTATTGACAAATTCATGATGACTATGAATTATCAAGAGAAGCCCGGAGTAAAAAAATTTGAATCATACTGTTATGGGTTTGTGACCGTCTTGCAACTTGCGTTCTTTATAAACGACTGTGGATTTTCTTGCATTGGTGGCTTGTTGCGTCGTTGCAATCGTTTACGTAGTTTATAAACCCGGCCTAAGGGAAGAAGAAAATTTTTTTTGTACAGTTACCATCCGACCGCGAAGTTGAACGAGCAAGATACGAAGTGGGTGAAATGTTCGGAACAGACCCTCTGAAAACGTGTGTGTGTGTGTTGGGTTGGGTTGGGGGGGGGGGGGGGGCAGTGAATTCCTGGCTTCCCGTCAGCGGTCCTCGTCTCGAGTGTTTCCCGGTAAGTGACCTGGGGTCAGCATGCTCGAAGCGTAGTCCTGTGGTGGACACGAGTGTCGGCGGTCATCGCGGTGCCTTCTGGGAAGACGACGACCGCGCCCGGGCGCTGGCGAGAGTTTTAACGTACTGTGCGCGTTGCAGATAAAAAAAACCCACAACTCTTATGAATTCCTGCTGTGTGTTGAAACATCGAACAGGAAATGTTTCAGTTTAATTTGTGCATTTGGTGACTAGCACGACTTTAAAATAGGTTGATAAAAAAAATGTTATGATCCGCTTGGAAAGCAATTCCTTAGATATCTTATCTTGTTCTGGATAACGGCTACCACTTTAATAATGAATATATCTTTGTGCACACACTCTTCTCAAATACAAATTAATTAAACTAGCTGGAACTTTTTTCATGTCTCATGATTCTTAATATGCGGTGGCCCAGCATTATTATTTTTTAGTTAAGCATGCTACTTTCGCATTTACGCTTGTTTACTTGGGGTTCCAATCCTTAATATTATCGTAACAAGAATTATTATGTGAACTACACGTTTCTGCGGTGACTTAAATTTTTTTTCGAAATAAATAAGAACTGCTGCTTGACAATATTTTCAGGTACACGACGGATCAATTATGTAGCCTGTTTTTGCACAGCGCTGCTTATCTTCACTTCTTTAACTTTCTCTCTTATTTGCCGTCTATATTTTTCTCTTTCTTTCTCTCTGTGTTTCCTTCTTTCTTTTGTTCAATATATTTCTCTTTCCCCATGTCCTCTCCCACAAAAAAGTAAAACATAATTTCGTGAAGTGAAATTAATGTACTTGATAATGGTACTTACTAAAGTACAACAAGCTAAGTTGAAAGCTTCTACCCAATAGTATCCATATTGCAATGCAAGCGGCACACAAAAGCATATATGATTTTTTCCTCCCGTATAGTCGAAATGCTGCAACGTGTCCGCAGCATGACGCGGGGTTACCCCTGTCGCGTCGGTGTTGTTCCTGGAGTGTGTGTTTTGAAGTGTTTTGACGACAGTCCTGCGTTCTTTCCCACGCCGCGCGGAACCGCCGCGCATGTCGTGACAGCGCGCTGACAGGCTTCGGCAGTATAACCGCCAAAAGCGCGTGGGAAAGTGTGCCCGAATGTCTCCGTGGTACGTGACTTTCTTGACAGCTGCGTGCGAGGAGCGGTATGCGTCATGCACGCGTGTGTGTGTGTGTGTGTGTATATATATATATAATCTTTTGAGTTGATGGTTTTGAGGTCTATGGACCATGCAAGCAAAAAAACCTATTTAAAATTTTTATAAGTTGCACAATGGTAACGGCTATATTAGGTAGTATTTCTTTGGAATCTAACTGAAATGGTATTCTTTCTTTTACATTTAACCAGACTCAGGCATATAGCAACGCGTGGCAGGTAGAGCTAGTTTGCAATAAAAATGTTGTTCAGCTCCATCTTCAAAGACGTGCACCAACCAACCAGTCTTTAGACAGTAAAGCTGCGGCCACACACACCGCTATGTTCGCGATGTTCGCTACGCGAGCAAAACACAGCCAGTTGCATCTCTGTTGCCGCTGGCCACACAGAGCACTCTGCTCGTTGTGTCTGCAATGTTGGCGATCCTGGCGACGTCGCCGCGTGTTTGGTTCTCCGCTATTTTTATAAACGTCGCTGACTTCGCGCATGCGCGGATAAGGTAAAACATCAGTTATCGCGCGGAATTGTGCCGTACTTCTGCGTTTGCTTTTTATGAAGTTTAATTTTTCTCAGTATTGTGCTTTAAAAAGTCATTTCGATGGTAAAGTTAATTGAAGGATTCTAAAATATCCATGTTTAAAGGAATAAATCGATGGAAGTATATCAGAATATGCAGGAAAATCCCTGGGATTCGATTTCAAATAAAAGCTATTAAACTGAGGTTTATTTGTTCGGAAATGATGGATAGATTTGGTTTCGTCCTCACAAGCAACTGCTTCATCAAATAATGAAATTGTTCAAATTCTTTTGTTTATAAATTAACTTCATAAACCTATTTCTTTTGACGTTTACATAATGAGAGCCAGCAGAATATTATCATCACTTGAATTCCACGCGATGCGTCTCTCCCAACATCACGAACTAGACTGATCTGTCTGGTCACCTGGCGCAGCTAACATAACATAGCATAGCTTTCTGTGCGGCATCGGCTTAAATCGTGTAGATGTTTTCAACTTATTTTCTTGATTAACTTGCAGCAGAAGTTTGACGGTGGAATACACACACACACGTGCGTGTGTACATATTTATGTATGAATTGATTTTCTCTCTGATGGCTTATGTAGCTTTGTTTTTCAAAATGTAACATACAAATCGTGATTTAGAGTTTTAATTATTTTCGAATCGATGCGTAACTTCATGCATGACAATCGTTTTTTCATACAATTACCTTTTTAATACTACATGAGTATTTTTTTTTCTTCATAAAAACCTACATATTAAAAGTATTACAAGCAGTCAAAAGACATTCCGTAGCTTTTCCGAACGTTGTTCTTGGCTTGTGCGTGTACGTGTATTTACATTTAAAGCAAATTATGTGGGACTCATAACAGCGTGACCAACTTTCTAACCAATCAAGTTAGTGCGTTCAAATTCACGGACGCGATACTTTCTGATCAAAAAGCTTTATCTCAACTACGTGGCGTCGAGGGTGCAACGTTACTGAAGTGATCTTTACTAGATTTTTTTTTTAATTTTGAACGATGGTTTTAATGGGTGCATTCATATGCATTTTAGAGATTTTGTGTATTAAATTTTATCGTAAAGTATTTTAATGCGTCCATGAATAAATATTAAATTTTGATGGACCACATTTTTCTCATTAAAATAATTTAGTGAACATTTGTGGACTTAGTTGTGTGTAATGCGAACGGTTGTTTTGTTTCTGTTTGTCGTGCGGAATTAAAAATTGCACATTCATAGTTACGTACATCGCGTCGCCTCGGTTGCGCTTTTGTGATTTCCAACTTTATAGCAAGTAAGGTCGACCTCCGTAGCGTATATGGTTGGGTGTGAGGATTCCGGGTTTCGATACGTTCTTTGAATGATTCTTAATTTTGGGAGGATTTATTCAAAACTTTTATTTTTGTGGACATACGTCATTGCTGGTTTATATTGTATCTTGTAGAGAAACCTAAAGAACACGGACAATAGAGATGGATGCACTATAACTCGCACAACAAGCCAATGTTAGCCGATGTCGAAATTCAAGTTCATAGACAGCATAGGTAATTCCGCGGAAGTAATAAGTCAGAAAAATATCACAGCATAGACTGAGCACAGTGGGTTGACGGCGAGACATTTAAGACTAGAACAGTTGGTGGTTGTAGACAAAAGTACCTGGTTCGAATACCGTATTACGTAAAGATGTGCGTGGCGTTTTTAATACCTGTGTCGCCCACCTTTTACCAACCTATTAATCTGACTGCATATAAGCGGGGGTCTTTTTTTAATTAACCTTTTACAAAAAATAGCATTGAAATTGTTTTCTAGTTACGGGGAGATAAATTTTGTTTACGGCTAGAGGGTATATGTTATAGGAAGTTGCGCTAGACATTGTGTGTACCCATCATTGGTTATAGTAGATTTTCGCACTTAAAATCACATTTGTTTGCTGCCACAAAATATTCTAGGTAGTTTAACCTGCCAAATATTTACTGCGAGTAACCTGATCTTTTGAGGTGTTCATCGCCTTAAGATGTCCTCGCGGAGTGGACATATTATTTGTGGACCGCACATGGTTTTCGGCAGTGGCAGTGTAGAAACTAACTGTAAAAACTTCAGGTTTTGCGTTGATCTGGATTAGTGTGAAATGAGGGGGGATTGTAAGTCGATGAAATGTAGCATTTAACAAATTGAGGCTATTTTTAATGTAAGTTAGTCTTGGCACCAGTAAACATTAATCTAATAATTGGTATTAATGCCTTCATTCTAGAATTTAAATTGTGTTAGGTTTATTATTTCACATACCACATAGTGACGTATTTTATGCATTGCCATAGTGTTTAATGGTCTTTGATTTGACGTGTACCTATACTGCAGATCACACACATTGAGTTCTGGAATAGATAATACTTAATTTTTTTAATGCACCTAAGGTAATTTTTTTTTTAATTCGACTCTTGCAAGGAACATTTTAAATGTTTGGTTTCCTTACCATTTTATTCTTTTTATTGTAACGAGCTATTCGTGATGCTCATTTGCAACATTTAAGTGTCAGTTGGCCCTTACCATGATAGTACCATTTTGTTCTCTCCAATTTTATTTCAAATACCGGATTTTCTCTTCTCGGCATTTTGTTTTCTTTGTACGCCTCAAGTTAAATTTTCTGACTTCTCTTTCAACCGCTCTTCAAAAGCTCCCAATCCCATTGTTCCGCGTTTCTGATTGCTACATTTATGCTTCGTACAAAGTCTGGCTTCGAACGTAAAATTTATAGATCACACACTTAAAAAACTGTTTATGGTCTCTGTAGAGAACAATATTGTGGCAAAATTTGCGTAACAATCTCGGAATATTTCAATTTTTTTTTTTTTGCGTCTTTTGAAAGCAAACCAGTTGGTAAAATTCAATTGACTACTTTAAAACAGCATTGTTATCTTGACACACGTTTTTCAAATCATCGCGTTAAATTTAGTGAATAATTCTATCTTTTAAGACATTTTAAAGTTATATTTTGTGGTTCTTATAGTAAAGCTCTCTAAAAATTGTTAATGTAACGTCTGACCTTAATGTTTTAGGCGAAGTATCTTTTTTTTTATGAGTAGGTATCTGTCGCATGTCCATGTAAATGCGACCTTCATGTCACGGCTTTTCTGATCGTCTCGGAGGTCAGCCTCGACATTCGTCGTACATTCGTCAACCACAGCTCTTAGGCAGAAATAGATATGCGTATGTCGCCAATATAGAGTTCACTGATGCGCGTTCGTGTAGGCCTAAAGTCAAAACATATTTTTCTGCTGTATTTATAATGCCAGTATCCGATTTCTAATATGAATAGTTGAAAGTATTTTTCATGTATATATTTAACTAACTTTGTGTTTCTCCGACATAAATTCCGGTAATGAGATGATTATATATTACTAAATATTGGTTTCCAGCTGTTTGACGCACTGGTTGAGACGTGGTGGTAATTTTTCACGTTCATTTAGAATATAGTTTCTTCTTCAACCATTTAGAATATAGTTTAGTCTTCAACCATTTAGAATATAGTTTCGTCTTCAACCATTTAGAATATAGTTTCGTCTTCAACCGTTAATTATGTAAAAATAACACAGGTAACATTTCAAAACGTAGGTAGGACAAATACCTTTTTAATTTTCAAGCTTGACTCCAACATTGTTTCTTTGTGTGTCACCAAGTGCATATTTTCGCAATAAACTTCGTCGCTTTACGGTATTTATTCACCACACTGATTCCAGCCTAACTAAAATAAAAAGCCATAATTTAAAAATAGTCTGTTAAATTTTTGAGAAATAGTTATGGCAGACGACGGCCGGCTGTTCCACCTGTACCTCGGACTGCAACGTTGCCGTGACCGTGTCTGTTGTTGGCTCGGGCGGGCGTGAAGGTGTCGCCGCTGCTCTTCTGGAGCGGAAGAGTCACGGGGCGTAACGCGCGGCTCTTGGGAGCGGAGCGTGTGACGGCGTCGCTGGCTAGCGGCGCGGCGCGGGAACAGCAAACTCTGCCTTCACTCCAGTGTTGCCACGTGTACGGACGATCATCTCCTGCCTGTTTTCTGCAGGAGACATTTTTTTCACCTTAAAAGCCATCATAAAAAATGGAAATATCTCACGATCTCTTTAAGTTTTTTTAAATTCTCATTAGATTAATTTACATAAAAAAACATTTTGTTTACCCCTTTAATCCTTCTTAAGGGTGAATTTAAGAAAATTAGTAAGTTTGCGTTGTTAGTTTTTACTGTTTTTATCCAGTATCTAAACCTCCGCATGCTCAGTCACGCACATATGTTTCGATTCGTAAAACTTTATTTACACCTATGGGTGTACTTTCATAATTATATTTAGACTAGTGTTTAGGTTTAGCTAATGACGGTACTAACAAAAAAAAATTTCATCTAAATCCGTTTGGTTGGTTTTTGGCGGTCCTGGAACATACCGATACAAATTCTGCAAACTATACATGCATTTGAGTTCAGTATATTATAAATAACCGGTTCCTATAGTTTTGTTTTTCATAATTTCGTTTAATGTACAGACCTTTTGTTCAGAATAATTTTACTATCAGTATACATTACACATAGTGGCACAATCGATGTAGACATCATACTGTTATGTTCATGAAATAATTTATTGATTTCATAGGCTAGTACGAAGTTACAGCAATGTTTCAAGACGTTTCAAGATGTTGAATGTAATGCAAATCGCGTTCTTAGAATGATTTCGCAATGGGGAAGTGATTTAAAATAATTTCATATACATTACTGGTTTACACTGGATATCGTAGAAAAATCTCAAGAATGTCCATTCTTGAATTTTTTTCTATGGCATTCAAAGTAAACCAGCAATGGCGGTATGTACATTGAAGTTGCTTTTAATCAATGCCAACCGCGTAGTTATTTTGCTTGCCACTGGATCCGCCTGTTCGCCAGTTCGTTGCGACAATCATACCGGCCGTCACTGGCCATCGGGTAGGCTTGCGCGAATCAGTCGGAGCTTTTTAAAATATTGTTTTGACTTCGCCAGGAATTTTGCTATTCTCTTTATTCGAAGCTTTGGTTATGAGCTTTAAAACATCTGATACCCGAGATTCGCTCGTGAAAATAGTTCTCTTTTTAATGTGTTGCATATGTTTTACTTGAATGAAGTTGGTTACTCGTAAAAATCAGAAGCTGGGCATTTAGTATTAATATAATGCATTGTTATTTTAAACCTTTATTGAATGGTTGAATGGTTAGTCAATCAGTTCAAACACTACACATTTCAAAAGATTTGTTTTTTACTTCAATCCTGTATTTTATAAAACAAGTTAAATAGAGCTGCGCCGAGAACGATATTCGCGATTCGATTCGACTGCGCGAATATTTTAAAAATATATATATATTTTGATATTCTCTCCGCATTGAAACAACTAGTATTCGCACGGGCCCGTGGTTTCTCTTGAGCGAGTTGCCGTTCCATCCTCGTCGTTTCCCACAGGAAAGTTTTCTTCCGCTCTTCCTTCTATATTTTCTTCTCGTGTTATTTTCTTATTCTTAGCTCTGTGGCGAGAAGAAAAAAAATAAGGAAAAGGAGGCAAGTGAAAAATTTTGTCTCGGGAGTATGAAAAAAAAAAAGAATGTTGGTTGAGAAGTACAGTTTTAGAAGATACTTCGATATGCAATTTGTGACTGTCACAAACCGCAGTAAGCCCGTGCATACACGGTTAAAAAAAAACTTCCACCATAAATTATCTAGGGAATTTCGTAAATTTCTCGGATAACTTCTTAAACTTACTGGCTCTTGAGTTCAAATTACTTTTAACACGAACACAAAAGAATTATATTGAAGCAGCGATAAAATATTGTGAAACTTTATCAGTACACAGTAAACACGCTTTTATTCCTTTCACGGCATTGTTAAACCGTGTTAATAGCCGTACTCAACTTGGTAGCTGGAGTGAGTCGTAATTTGTACGAAGATACAATTTTCTGTAACTGCGAGGAGAGCTTCGTTTATACAAGGCGTCTTTTGTTTTTGTTTAAAACTCCTTAATTTCTCTCGGTTTAACCGTGCGGCGTAAAGACCGCATAATCTTAAGTACCTATACTTGTGCTCCTTCTCCCAACCCATCATTATTCCGCGACGAATATTAAGACAAATAGGTATTTATGTGCGTAAGACCAATTACACGACGGTAATTAAATGTGTAATACGCCGAACTTCTGACACTCATTGTTAAGGGGGTGCCTCCCATTTCAGGTCCAGATTTTATATTTACAGTAATTACAGATAAACTTTTAGAATTTTTCAATTGTTTAACTTTCACGAAATGAAAAATATATACAGCGCATACTTTTCGCATAATTAGCTGCCAAAGTTATATTTTTAACGTTTTTGGGTTGTAGAAATAAGGAGAATTTTAATTTATTGAAAAAATGAAACTTTTTAGGTTTAACTGCAATGCCACTAACTACTTCAAGAAATGGTTTGAATTTCTTTCAGAAAATATTAATTAATTTTACGTGGCATTGCAAAATTCTCAAATTTGTTACGATTTTGACAGCCAAGATGAAATGAGATTTTGTGATAGAAATGAAAACCAATTCATGAAGTAGACAGTGGCTTTGCATTGTATCTGTAATTACTGTAAATATAAAATCTTGACCTGAAATAGGAGACACCCCCTTAAGTGCCGATATTTTTCCCCCCATTTAATGATAACGTAGCGACAGTTGTCCACCAGTGTTAAACTAGACTAATAGCCAGACAATGAAGATTTTATGTCGGGAATAATCCATTAAAAGCTGAATTTTGGTCAGTTTAGACAACTATCGGAGGTATATTCTGCCAAAAGACCCGACTTTCCCCACAGCACCACCCCATCCCCCTTTTTTCCCCCCAACCCGTTAAACATGAAAATTGCAGCATATTATATTTTCTGCTGTATTTCCTAGATTTATAAACTTTTTTAAAGCCCTTTTTTGCTCTTAAATCGTCTAAAATAAATCTCATATTTAAGGTTTTTGTAACACCAATAGTTTGGTCAGTTCTAGGAAATTGGCGCAAAACAGTAGATTTGCGTGTCCCGTTTTATTAATATCTATGTATGAATTCAAAAACAGTGCTCGGTCAATAGATTTAGCACGTTTTAATTGATGCTACAGAATACCAAAATTCGTTATTATTCGACCGATTACTCACTGTTCAACGGCGCGATTCTAAAGTGCGCTAGCGTTACGCCATATCGGTCAAATTAAAAATAGAAACGCGGGTAGGCGACAGTCTCCCGGTTACTTGCCGTAGCCTCAGTGCTGCCGACTTGGGAGGTATGACTACTGTTGAATGCTGGGAAATAATTGTCTGCCCTATCTACAAGCCGAAGCTGCCAAGATGGCGGACTCGCGCGTTTGGCAGCATGCACCCGCATATCGTAGCGTTTGTGGACACTTATCGAACTTATTTTTGTCAAATGAAACTACCCTGGAATATATTTTGTAAAAACTTAAACAATGTTAACATGAAATGATCCAAACTTTTAGAATTCGTGACTTAATTAGTTTTATTGCATTTATGATGTAACGTCTTAAAAATTGAGGTTATGTATGTATGTAGCACAACGGTAAGTGCATAGTCATTGACAAAACATGTGTAGTCCTACATTAGACGTATTTCAGATTTTGTAAAATGACTGTATTTATTATGTACTTAATTAGTGAATTGCTGTACCTTATGCGAAAATTATTATTTTTATTGTTACGAACGCGAGAGAGAATACCGCGATGCGCGCCAGGTTCGGAGCGTGCTGGCATCCGCGCATGCCTGGCCGGATTACAAGGGTCCTCGCAACCTCCTCCCCCTCCCCCCCCTTCCTTTAGAAGAAAAATATAACAGATCAATTCCGTGGGTAACATGTTATAAAGGCTGCGAGTGTATTATTTTTAATTTTGATTAATTATTCTAGTTTGAAGAATTGTGAAATTTTTTTTACCATCCGAGACAAATGAACAAGCACATTTTAACCCAAGTCAAGCCCTAATGCCGATTATTGTTAAATTCTTAGTAAAATAAAACCAGCTCGCTCTTCCATTTAACATGACTTGCAGTTCCCATAAACAACTTGTTTATCCATCAATAATATATATAAACTCATTTACTAACATCGTAGGCGTGTTTAATCAGAGTTTTTTTTATGGTTCAAGGTTATTGTCCGTAGATTATTTATTTTTACTATAAGTAATTAATAAACGCTACGTGGTATATGAAATAACTAAACCAACTGACTGAGCTATACATAAAATTATTGTAGCTATTAATACACAAAAAATAAATCATTGTTGCTTAAAGTACACTTTGTATACTGCAGTATTCAATTATATAAAAATATTAAAACTTTTCAGTGACGGGATGTATATCACAACAAAAAGCATGGCATCGGAACAAATGCGCCCGCTGTGTCACTTCGCTATAGAAGCAGAAGCAATAATTGTGTTTAATCAATATAATAATGCCATATTTCTAACGTATTTTTAATGTTGTGATTACTACTTGCTATAAATATTTACGTTTGCAAAATGTATTAGAGAATGTTTTTGCCACTGCAAATTATTTATTTGGCACACCAGTACGATTGGTGCGTCCATTTATGCGCTTGGAGTTCGGCGATAGTGATGACGGGTTATCACGCCCGTGGGCCTCACTTTGGTATTCTCAAATGCTAACAAGCCACAGGCGGGAGTAAGTCGCTCATGACAACAGTTCATCAATACCCACGCTCCTGTGCACGAGGCTACAAACACTGTCCAAATGAATGAACTGCTCAGATTGGACCATCTATCAACAATGGGCCTAGCCTCGCATCTGGGGAGCTTGTAGAATGACAGTCTGGTAAGTGTGTCCGTGGCTTGTTAGTGTGAGAGGATACCACGATCCACCCCGCAGGCGGGAAACCAGACAACATTCACGCCTACCGCCTACTCGTAGTGCGTATTTGAGAATCGAGTCCCAGGACACAGTGTAGAAGGGACGAACCTAAGTGTATGAATTCGTCACTGTTGTATACTGCCGTATATAAACGTTTATTGTCTATAGTAAATCACTAGAACTTAATTTTGTCATTTGTTAAACTACTATCGGAATATTTTCTCAGTAGTCCCCGTTCCTACTACCTCATTTTTTCTTGCAATTCCTCCCTCCCCTCATCAAATTAAAATTGAAAATTGCTGCTTCTCTTGTCTTCAACAGTATCTCCGTAACTATACGTCCTACGCAGATAAAATATTTTGTGACTGGTTCATTATTGATAAAAAAAGAACTTTTTGAAGTTTTTACGCCAACGGTTTGCAAGAGGTTGAAGAAATAACAGTAGTAACCTGTGTGCCATGCTAATTAAGTATATAGTTTTAAGACATATGATAATCCAGGAATAATTCTTTTTCTCCAAATGCATTAACTTGCATGTTTTGTCATCCTTCAAACAATAACTCACCATTGAAATAGACAGGGTAAGGGTGTGTATAACACCCCCGGATGCAGAGGATGGACAAGTATAAATGTATTATATTAATTAATTTTAATATAAAATGCGTGCGTATAGTTATGTACGCGCTTTAGAAGTTATACTACTTGGCTAAATAAAAAGGTAACTTAAATATTGCATTCCAATAATTAATATAAATAAAATGACTAGTGATATTTTAAAATACTGTTGGTAAAGTATAAATTCATCAAATTAAAACAATTAATTACTCAGTATTCAATATTCATATAAACACATGTATAAAATCAGTTAGTAAAATCGAGATAAATTTTAATTAATAATGCAAACAAATTATGCACACGGGAACATAACCTGACTTATATAAATACACTTGAAAAAGTTAATAAATATATTTGCACTAATATTAGCAATATTATTTTTTAATGATATGGACCAGTATTCATTATTCGTATAAGATTTAAAAGTACATATATAAGTTTTGGTTTGGGAAGTATTTTGTCCTCGCTTTTTTTTTTTTTTTTTTTTTTTTTTTTTAAATGAGGGCAATTCCATTATATACCACTTACGGATCTGCCGTGTTCCGGACTGGCTACAACGGGGTAATACTTTCAGTTGACTCCCACTCCCCCCATATTTTAGTTTTTTTTTTCTCTAAGAAATAATTTTTACCTAATTCTTCTATATACATGCTTGTATCGTAAACGCTTAGAAGTTAAAGGGCGAGCCTATTATGTTCTCACTTGTATTTGCATATGGGATGTAACACGATAGGTCACTACAGTTCTCAAACATTGAAGTAACCTGCTCTGTAAGCTCAATTTAATAAGTTAGTATTTAAACCTTTGGTAACTAAGCTCATCGGCATGTTGTAGTTATTTTTCAACGAAATTGTCTTGCCACTTAATTTATTTGGAATGAAACACAATTACACAGTTACCTTGAATAACTCGAGAGCGCTTGGGCAAATAACATTATTTCCGCTCTCGTGATTTCTGGTGTTTTCCTGACTCGATGGGTTGGTGCTGGGTGTCTGCAGTCCGCAGCGAATCCTCAGCACACGCCCGACAGCTGTTCTGGTTTACGGTCGATAAACCCGATGGTCGATTAGCCTTATGCGACCACTCGAGAAACGTGGAAATAAAACTGCGCATGCGCCAGACGCTGTGGAGTTGTAATATCTTTGTTGCCTATTTTACTGCGCGCTCTTGTGGCTATATTTGCTGCCCGCAGTCCTGGTTCTGTCCAGACACAGCACAGCCTGGCGGTTGTGATGGTTCCACAACCACCCCGAAACTTGTAAAATTACTACAGTGAAATAATTGAAGTCGACAACACGCAATAAAAATGAAATCATTATAGGACAGTGACAAGTTTCGCGCAGTGGCGGATTCAGATTATAATATTTATAATGTTTTTTAAGAGGGCGGACGACAGGAAGATTTTGGGTGTTCTGAAACACCAAACACCTGCCAGTTTAACGAGGGGTCTGGAATTTTGAAAATACCTCCCACATTTAAAGCTTATTACAACGCATTTTTGACGTCTTGGAAATTTATAACAAATTATGGTTTTATCTGATTTTTAAAAGTGATGAAACTATATAAAAAAACACGCAGTAGTCACAGTAGCAATAAAAAGAGCAAGATAATACGTTTTTACAAAAAATTGGTTTTTGTAAAGTCGGTTTACGGACGATAGTTGAACGTGACAACGTCATAACAAAACATTGATGAAATGATTGCATACTTTATGAATAAAATTGAATATTTTTAATTGAATTATCACTATTTTGTATGGATACAAAGCAGGAGTGAAATGAAATCTACAATTTAATTGATAATTTTACTTTTATTTGCACTCATTAATTCATTATTACTTTAACGAAGAGATTATTTTAACTATAACTTTTATACATGTTTGCTATTTAACTTCTTCCAATCTGTGTTATTCTGTCAAGGATAGGACGATGATAGGAAAAGTAGGAAACGAATGGGAGTGTTTCAAGTTTAATGTACCTCGAAAAAGTCAAATCGATGGTTGTTCCAATCGAGTGGAAGAGAGATAGATGCGGCGTAACGGGACAATGAGCGTAACGGGACAATGAGCGTAACGGGACAATGAGCGTAACGGGACAATGAGAGTAATGTGACAATGTGCGTAACGGGACACTTTTTCGTGCGTGCAGCCGGCGTTCATCGATTTATTAGAAGTTGTCACGTCAAAAAAATAATTTGTAAAATTTCAAAGTACAGATCTGAAAGAGTAAATTGATTTTTTTTTTTCAGTTTTTGACGCTTAAGCTATCTTCCTACTGTTATTCAGGAGTAGCATTGCAAGTCATGTTAA
This sequence comes from Bacillus rossius redtenbacheri, assembly GCF_032445375.1. NCBI lineage: Eukaryota > Metazoa > Arthropoda > Insecta > Phasmatodea > Bacillidae > Bacillus > Bacillus rossius. The sequence continues at coordinate 35,555,501 of NC_086336.1, forward strand.
TCGTGCCTTTGTTTTCGACTTTATTCACTCTTACTCTCGACAAATAGTCGTGGAAACTATTGCAACATGCCATAGAATTTTCATCATATACGTCCACATTTGTAGAAATTTTGAACAATTTTTATTTATCGACATCATAAGTTTATTTAATTTAAAAATTCGCAGAGTAAAAAGTAGTGGACTAGCTATATAATATTTAGCAATGTTTATGGTAACAGTTTCCAGAGATCTCCTGTTAATCTGTAAAGAAAATTCCTAATTTGTTTTGGATGTACCGTTGTAGCAGTGTCCATCACATGCACTGATGCGGATAAAATACAAATTTAGTTTGTCAATGTATGAATGTCCTTTCGTAGACTCAATGGTGCCTGTCAAGCGTTCGTATGAAGAACAAAAATTGATTAAATATGTATTGGAAACCTACTGCAGTGGTTAAATATTAACTGGGTCCATGGTACATTTTTGCACGTGTGAGATGATATTCTCAGTTCTTCCGCGAACACAGGGTACGCTAGCAGATTTTTTCCGGAAACTTATTTTTTTTTCTCCTCTCTCTTGTTGAGGTATCCCGGGAACCTGCATTCCTCCGTATATAGCTTCTAGTGGCGAACTGATTGGCGCGCGGGAGTATTGGAAATGGGGCGATTTCCAGACGCCTCGCCGATACTTCCGATCGCCTGTTCGGCGTAGACTTGGAAAAAAAGAAAAGTCTCCCTTTGTCGTTTTCCTGCCTTTTGAGGGAACGCGTGAGCGTGGCTTTTGCGCGACCACTCCATTGGACATAATGTGGTTCGCTGTAAATGGGATACGTATGCTATTTCAATTTGTATATAAAAAAATACAATGTAGTAAAACAAAGTAAAGAATTATTTTTAGTCCATGTAACAAGGGAAGGAGGTGCGAACATAGTTACATTTAAAAAAGGTGTAAACAGTGGCTCATTTATAATTGGGCCGGAGGGGGGGGGGGGGGGGGCACGGGGCACGGGGCACGGGGGCACAGGGGCACATTCCCCTCTCCCACCAGATAATGCGACATCTGAAGCAATAAACAGGTATTATACAACGTCCAGACTACCGATTTCCGACCCAGAAGTCAATTCTGGTTTCGCCCCTGTACAGTTATGTTCAATTTATAGTCGCCTCTTCGGGCGAACGCTTTCGCGGTTGTCACTCTTCGGGGGAAAGGTGAAGGCTTCTGTAGACATTTAGAATCGGAATTGTGGGGGAAATGATGTGAAATTTCCCGCATAATCGCATCGAGAAGCACGCGCAACAGTTAGTGTAGGATTCTACATTAGCATTACTGTAGGATGTCTTGATTAATACTTATATATATATATATATATATAAAATACGGCGGCATGTGATGCAGCCCAGCTGGCTCTGCACCTGCTCGTGACGTGGCCTTGCTAACGTTATATATATATATATATATATATATATATATATATATATATATATATATATATATATATATATATATATAGACACACGCACACACAAATGTTACCTCGAGATGCTGTCATACACCCAACTAAATAACACTTGACTAAAAAAATTATTTACAAGTATATTTTTTCAGGGTATATTTAGGTATGTAAAACGAACATTTTCTTTGAATAAACGAGCACACAGTTTGTGGCTGGTGTTAGAAACTGAATCGATTGCCCGGCAGTCGTTGCCGTCTTATAGATTGTGACCATTCTCTCAATCCTCTTTCTCTCTCTCCCCCCCCCCCCCTTCTCTCCCTCCCTCCTTCTCACTCTCCAATCCCCTTGAGCTGCGAGCTGAGGAAATGCTAGCATATAAGTGACGTGACCTTTATCGACTCCCTCTTAGCCTCCAATTGACAGGGAGGCGTTTTAATCAGTTCTGCTTGCATGCGACCTTTCGTTTCTTTTGCTGTTATTGCAGATGGCCGAAGCCCCTCTTTAATGCCCCGGGTTGTCCTACCCGGGCACACATACGGTGTGCAGAGCTTCAGAAGAAACCACGCGATTAGAAACTGCTCAAGCTTTCCAACTGGCGTCTGCTTACGAAACATATTAAAGAATTCACAGATGCCTTGAAATTTTCTGTTTCCGTATCTCGTTCTTATATTGCATTTTCAGAAGAGGAAAATTGGCTAACAACGTTTTTTTTTTTTTTTTTTCACTATACGGTTTAGGCATGGAAAATTCTGTACAGATTCTTGAAAACGATCAAGGGATTTGAAGTTTACCTTTATCTTCATTTCTCCGCCAAACATGTTATGGTCTCCACCTCCAAATCTCATAGCCGTACCACGGACGAAGAGAAGACTGACTGCGTGCCAGTTTAGAGTCTGTCGCTTAGAGGCGATACCGCGCTAGATGCACCAGCGAGCGTCGCACGTATTCTGCTTAACTAAACACAAATACACCCCTGACAAGGCGGTGCACTTAAAATAGTAGCGTTCTGTCATATGTTGCGTAATTATTCCGCAGCCATCTCAGATTCATTAAATGCAATTAAATATAATATACTTCAATTTAAAGAATTCTCGTTGCCACGAGATTTACAAACTTGGCACATTTTGATCAGGGTCACTCGTGTGCTGAACCTTCAAAGTCACATTCCTGAAGAGATTGTGTGTGTGTATCAGTGTGACATTTTCTCAGAAATTAAACTTATTCGGGCTAAGTGAACAGTTGTGCAACAACCTGCCACATTCGAGTTCAAAACGCTTCTCTGCAGTGGCTTACTCAGAAAAAAAATGATTAAGGGATGTCTCTTCCCCCCCCCCCCCCCCCCCCGAAATCCCCCCCCCCAAAAAAATCGTATTAAAAGCTTTCATTTCATCAACAAAGGAAAAAAAAAAATGAAATCAAGACAGCTTACAAAGTGGTACTATTTCACCTCCCGCCCTCTCGAAATTAAATTCTGCGTTCTTTCCTGCTTCTCTACAAGCCACACTTAGGCTAGTCCTTATAGTTACTGGCAGATTCATAAATATTATTCATGGCCCGAGAGGGGGGGGATTTTAATAAAAATAATAAAACTTTTAAAATTTTGATATGTATTAAAAAAGCGACACTTGCATCACCAAAATAACCATACTGTATTCAATGATATTTTGCAAATTTTTTCCCACTGAGATGTATACTAAAATTTTGTGATCCCGTAATTTCATTAACACTGAATACGCTAAGTATTATTTGGGACCAGTCAGTTAGTTTTTAAGTGTACCCATTTCGTGATTTGCAAGCGTTTGATATAAAAGTTGACAAATTTTAAATTGTCGTAGGAAACTTGGTCTGCAGCTGAGGTTTAGGATCGAGCGTATGGTAGTTCACGAGATGCAAGTAGTTTTCACGTGCTCGTTGGATGAAATATATATATAATATATTATATATAGGCAAGATTATATGATGCATAGCGATAAAACCGCAATAGACGTCAAAACACCGCCATACGCAGAAATGTAAGTCGATACACCGGATAACACAGAAATGCTAAGCAAAACACAAAAAAGCAGGGGAAAAGCCACAGTTAACCACTTTTTAATATATAAAATATAGAATTGGTTGTCATAAATCTTTAGTTTGAGGTATTATGTATTAAGTAAAAATAATTTAGTTCCTACGTATTTTTTTAAAGTAAATTTATATCTAGTAGTTCATAGATGATACCTACAGACATGGCTAAAGGCCTACAGAGAAATGTATGATTTTGGGTACTTTACAATGCATTTTGTTTTATATATATATATATATATATATTAATTGTATTGAAATAAGACTGCGACAAAAAAAAGTGAAAACACATAAAAATTAAATTTGAAAATATGTTGAACTTTATCATGAACTAAGGAACATTACAATAAAATATTGATTGTGATAGCAGTTTCTTTTTATCATACTCTATGTGTATGTAGTATTGTTTTATGTACCCATTTTAACATCTTAACCACAATTTTTTTGTAGCAGTTGATAAGTTTTTGTGGTTGATATGTACTGATTATTACACATGTTTAAACGTGAATGGCGATAAAGACAAAATTTGACTATTTTTAATGACGAAACTTGCATTTTTATAACTCATGGCTTTAAATAAATAAATAAATTAATACACAATTTCGTAAACCTCCCCGTGCATTAGCCGGGTGGCAATATTCTGGAATTTTAAGTAAGCTGACTTTGGAAAGGAAATTTGATAAATGCTAATTCCTCAGTGATAGTAACTTAAGAGGGAAATTTTATGCTCCGGTATGCCATTACCCATTCTTTGAACATTATATATATATATATATATTCAAGATTTTGTTTTGGTGCACAGTCATATACACTGTGAAATGGCTTATGCATGGTTCGGTTTGTACTAGTTCAGCTATAGGGATGGTGAAGGCTGGATTGTTCTATTTCTTTCAGGGAAATTTGTAATTTTGGTCGTGGAAACTTACCCCCCCTTTTTATTTTTTTCAACCTCGCACTTCCTGTTTGCGCCGTCACGGGTAGTGTTTTTAAATCCTCTCCGCTGCAAAATGCATCAGCCCATTCCCTCTGGGTTCGGTGGAGGGAGGGGGGGGGGGGGGAAGAGAAGATGCTCGTGTCTTTTCCGTCTGCGATGCGAGACTCATCCTGGATGCATGGGCCTGGCCGCCTCCGCCGCGCGCGCTCCCCCGCGGAGATATACGGAACTGCGGCGGTCGTAAAGAAGAGGCGGAGATGCCCGAAGAGAGTTTCAGCGGGAAGGGGTGAGAGGGGGGAAAGTTCTGCGCGCGGGAAATGGACCATGTCACAACGGAGGAAATGACGCGCAATGAAACAAACTCCGAAAAATATGCCCTGCGGAAGAAAATGTTCAGGGGGGGGGGGGGGAGGAAACTCTTCGCTCCTTTTTTTTATACGTAAGCCACCCAAGCGTGATTTTTGTGGAATACGTGCAGGTGTGTTATCCACGTTTTCTTGGCTGTGAAAATATTCAATATTGGTTACGAGATACGCGTTGAAAAAGAAGGATGCTGGGAGAGAGAAGGAAAGGGAGCATTATTGCTCAGGCTGTGGGCAACTGTTGGTGCTGCGCCAGTATTTGGGAGGTTTTACTGCGGATTGAGATTTATTATTACACGTGAATTTCATACGTTTTTCTCTATGTATGCAGAATGTCCCAGAACTCGATGTCAAGCCGAGTTTTTTAAAATTTTTGGCTCTACTAATTTTTTTAAGTTAAAATTAGCCTATTTATTATATTCTATGACAATTTTTTTTGTTTCGCAACTGTGAATAACCCTACTATTTAATAACAATTTAAAATAAAATCAAACATAGCCTACTATTCTTTTGATAAAAAAATACATTGCGTAACTTAATGCAGTAAAAATGTTTAATTGGCTAATTTGGTCTGTTAATACTGTAAATAAATTGCTATTCTATTTTAACAAGTTAGGCCTATTAGCTTAATTTAGATCTTTTAAAATAACAAAACTGTGTAGACATCAGGTAGTGTGATGTAGGGTGGGTATTCTTGAACTAATGAAATCATGCCTGTAACAAAACTATAGAATTTTTTAAGTATTGAATTTTTGATTCAGAACCGTAATTAGTTATTGCTTTATAAATTGTTCTTGGCTTGACGTTTAGTTCTGGGACATTATGTAGATGTGGGTAATAAGTAATATATAGTTTTTTAAAACTTTATTTAAGAAATCTATGTGATGTACAAAATATTAACCTTAAGAATTTTAATAAGTTCGTAATTATGTCAAAAATGGGTAGGCATTAAATTTTTTTCTCGTCAATGACTTCATTATTGACAAAAATACTCTTCGCAGGTCGGTGTAATCTGGGAAGAAATAGGTCTTGGCTTACCTAAGAAACCATACCAGAATTTTCTTGGGGTGATAGCGGGGAAACTATTGAAAATATAAATTATGATTCGAACTGCCATCACTCTGCCTGTAAAAGCATTTTTTAAAGATTTTTGTTGCATAATTATACATACTCTAATATTGCGCATGCTAGGTTCTGTTTAAACTAGGCCAGTTAATGGGGATGGTGAAGGCAGGTTTTTTTTTTTAGATAATTAAAAAAAATTAAGCTGTTAAAAAAAATAAGATTTTTTTTTGTAATTTTGGTAATGGAAATTTGGAGAAAATTAAGGAAACTGTTATTACTGATTTGTATGGACACAATGCAAACTGAAACGTGTAAACGGAAGAAAAAAAAATTGAGGGGGGCGTGGGATTACATTTGGCCCTAACTCATTCCACGGTTCCAAATAATTTCTTGGCATTTAGTTTAGTCACGAACTGTGTGTGTTTTTCTGTCTGTGTGTGTATGTTTTAGCAGTGTTATTTATTCTCATTCCCCTTTCTGCGCATTTCCCCCACATATTCTACTACTATCTAGTATGGAATCTTGTCCCTCCATGCAGTACAATTCCAGCGCCCCTATAGATCAAAGTTACGTTGTCTGCAATCGTGGGCATGTATATAGGTAGACCTTTCGTTTCGACACCGAAATAATACTGTAAACATTTTGGGGAGAAGTTGAAACTGGCAGAATTGGCTATGGTCTATTCCTTCATGTGACTTATTATTGTACGTTAGTAAGAAGGGGCTGGATACTAGTGCTCTAAATTTACATTGGTTTTGAACGAAATTAGATGTGCAGCGGGTCGGTGATTTTACATTTTTCTCTCTTTACAGTGTTATAGAGAACTGTGTTCAGTTGCTATTAATAGCGAAAATAAGCATGACCATTTTCGTTCGGAATGTAAAGAACGCCATGTGACCACGATTCGAAAAAACCGTGCTCTCCAGAAAAAAATGACAATTTTGCAATATTGTATAGTTTACCTCCGGGGTAAAATAAAATTGTAATTTACGTCATGAATTTTGTTTTGGAATGCCCAGAAATTATTTTGCTCTTAGTAAAGAATACGAAAAAAAAAAAAAAGTGAGCTAGTCTTAAGTATTCGCCAGTAACCTTGGTAACGAGCAACTTCGTGTATTCTCATTATCATGTTGCAAATAAACGTATAAGTACCTGGATGACCGAGCTTTGCTCGGTATTTTTGTTTGGGCTAAAACCATCCGTGCCGGCTGGGTAAAATAATGGGTAAGTAAATGACTCGACTCGCTGATCAATATTATTTAGAGACAAGGTTTTTATTGCTCTGGTGAACAGTCATTTCATTTTCTGGAAAGCTTTGATCAGCATTTAGTGTAAAAATTGCAACAAACCTCATTACACGCCGGTATATTAAACCTTCTGCGATCAGCTTGATCTGGAAGTCTAAATATAAGCTTTAAATATGGTGGGGGTAACCCTTGGGCAGAAGTTAACCGATTCATTTCGTCCTCTACTTCTCGCATCATTATATATCCCTGTACATAAGGATTTTGCGCTCGAATGATGAACTACAATAACTTCATCATTGAGGTAGTAATTCCAGAATTAAGTGGATGGTTAACTCTTTCATTAACGGCCTTATCAGGGTCTAAAAAAGTATAGTTGCCCGTACAGTGGCCGTTCAAAGACACCAACATTTTGCGTCGGGTGAGCTGTCATATTCGTTTTATGATATACTTGTCCGCTAACAATAAAACTAAAAATGCCATTGCTATTTATTGTTCTGTCATTTTCTACATTGAAGGATGCTAGACGATTAGAAACGCGTTCCTCAGGGAAATGCAATGCACCACAATGGATACACAATTTCAAATGGTCCTAAGGCGTGATATTGCACAGCTGCAGTAACTGCACATTTATAAGTCCGTAAATAATTATTTAGTTCTAAAGCCCTACGACGTCTTCCGTCTCTACGTCTTTGTTCTTCTAATCGGCATTCTCGTTTGTCATTTTCATTAGCTACACGTTGTGCCGCACGGTGTCGTTAAGTCAGTTAGTTGCTCCCAATTAAAAAAAAATGGTATTCTTACTCGACAATAGATGTCAGGAAGTCATATTTATGTTTAAGTTGATTATCGATAAAGTTGATCATTGAAAACACGGATAAAACGACATTTTCTAATTATGAATCCTAGCTAGATCGATTTATCGCCCCCGAAACCCCCTGCATACTAAATTTCATGAAAATCGTTAGAGCAGTTTCCGAGATTCAGATTATATATATATATATATATATAATCTGAATCTCGGAAACATATATACATACACACCTACAAGAATTGCTCGTTTAAAGATATAAGATACGTAACTCGGACATGAAAGATAACATAGTATTATTTAAAATAATGCCGAGCGTGATATACTGATGATAAAAAAATTCTCTTTTCAAATACTTACATTTCTGAATGCGAATCACACGCATAGTTCCTGCGCCCGCCGCTAGAATTCGCTGCCTGAATAGAAAACGTTGCTTGCCACCATCATGCCCAGATGTCAGCACGAAACAGACGGAAATTTTTAACTGTTAGAAATTGCTCCGATAAAAGCGAAAAAGACTTGAAAAATTCTTAAACCCCGGGATTGGACCTGATTTTGGACAAGGAATTTTATAAAACTATTATCCTATAATGTTAAAATTCAGTAAACCGTTAATTGTTTCCGCACTCGTTATAAGATTTTATTGATGGCATTACTAAAAATATTCACCTGAAACATTGTAAAACGCATAATAAGTATGTATATGTTCTTAGTTGTGTGCTCAAACGACTGAAATCAGTGTGTACATACGTCCCTCAAACAGACCTTAACATTATTGAGCTAACTCAACATTTTTATTTAATAAAATATTATTAATTAAAAAGTAAAAAATAGTTTTTTCGGTAACGAGGTTTGAATCACGTAAAAAATTCGCCCTTCGGCTTTAAATGCGCTCGCTCTACCGCTGTGCTACCGAGCCTGTTGGGATTTACAAGGAGATTATGTATTATCATTTCGTCAGTTTACTTACGTATTTTAAAACTTGTAATTACTTTTTACATTGACAATTTGAGTTTACCTAATATATTCCAGGGTAGTGTCAATATCATTAATCTTCAATTGGCATACAAAGACGTTTTGTATGTCCACTAATGTTTACGATGGAGATTATATATACGGGTTTTATGTTGCTACACGTAGGTCCGCCATCTTGGCGATTTCGTCTCCGTGGTTACATATTTACTTTCGTGTTACTTTCGTTACATTCACGTTATTACTCCTACCAAATTCCGTATGCGGAGAGATAAGATTTTTTTCACTTCATAAAGTGTGTTTAATCAAGTAAAACGTTCTTTGTTTCTTTCTGTATGGTTTCGTTATCCGACGCTAAAAAAGAAAATGAGATTTGGGTTTATTCTAGTTTGGGATATAAAATTGATAGAACCTGTAACACTGAGGAAAATGACCCCCCGAGAGAGGAAAAAAGCGTTGACAAAGCGCGTGTGGCGAAATGCTCCCCTGGCGAAGGGGTAGTAACCGACGGGAGGAGGTCGCGAACAATTTACCGTTATTTGCATTTAAATCATTCCCTCGTTCCACGGGCGAGGGAGTGAGGGAGGGCTGCCCTTGCCCGCTAAATTAGAAATTAAATATTGACGTTACCGATCCCTCGAGACCATTAGGTTTTCGTCGCTGCGCGAAAGGCCTCTCATTATTCTCGCCCGGCCCGTACGGGTGGTGAGGGACGTTTCCTACCTTCACGTTCCGAATTGAATGAACACAGTAGGTGCCGTGGAATCGCAGTGGCGCGACGTGACAGAAAATGTCGTGTCGCCATATTGTAAACCTGTAGTTTTCACCCGAACGACCAACGAAAAAAAAAAAAAAAAAAAAAAAAAAATCCTTTTAATGTTTTTTGAAAATTATACATGCACCATGCTTTTTGCCAGTGATCAGAGTTTAACAATTTGTTTAAGGTTATTTTAAAATAAATAAAAAACAGATATTACTTAGAGTTTTATGAAAAAACCATGTCAAATACGATAATTGTTGCGTCTATTGGTTTCTGTCCTCCCATTTTTATTACTAGACTTGATGGGCTATTCATACGGAAAAACCACTGCGTCAACATATTAAAAATCATGAGTAAATTTCCTTTAGTTAGCAAACCCGTCAAAAACACACGAATAATGTTATTACCAATGCACCAGTCTCTTTCGACAAAACGGATATAGGATATTAGTTCTAATTGGAAAAAATGTCTTGCGCCTTTTTTTTCCCGCATTGACGTCGCGGATATGTCCTAACGTAAACGATTAGAAAAATATTTTATTCGCATCGTATTCGTTGCATCGGGTCCTTTGCGCTATTGTTTACCGTACAGTAGGCGGATCATATCTAGAAGCCTGAGTGACCGTTACGGCCAGGGCAAGCAGGCGCTTGGCAAGTCTTGGGCGCTTGGAGGGGGTTAAACTTGTGACTGCGCATGCGCAGAGCGCTTGCGAGGGGTTGATCACGTGACCGCGCATGCGCAGAGCGCTTGGGTTAGGCTCATACTATCGGACCAGAAAATATAAACCTTTTTCTGTAGTTTCTGTGCAGGATTCAGTCAGATTGGACTGTCCTATTTCGTTTGCGCTTAGTCATCTGAATTCGCTACATTATGTGCTTTTGGTGTTGTGATTAATTGTTATTAAACATGGTTTTACTGTAATCGGTCCGGACTTGAATACACTTTGTCTTATTGTTACTAGTGTTAATTTCGTCTTGTGAATACGTGTGTTATGAAACACTTTAGAGTGCGTGGCTAAATAAATTAATTTGTTGTGTGTTTTGTTATCACGATGCCACCGGTATTATCGACGGTGAAGGGGAAGAAACTGCATTCGCAAGCCCGTGAAATAATTTACAATGTATTGTCATTCATGGAGAATGAAGCTAAAACTATAGAACCATCTATTCCAAAAGAAAAGGCACAGTTGAGGACAGCTGCAGCTACTGGCGTGTCTCGTAGCGCAGTGTAGAGAATTAAAGTAGAAGCAAAAACGTTGAGCATCGGAGGATGTTCTTTCGTTACACCTGATAAGAAGAGACAGAAGACATGTAAATACGACCTAGATAATTTTGACCAAGCAGTACTTCGCAGAACTGTATATAATTTTTATGTAACTGAAAAATGTGTCCCCACAGTGGAAAAAATACGAATAAAACTGCAACAGGACATTAATTTCCAAGGTTGCAATGCAACTTTACGGAAAATTTTAAAAAAGTTTGGTTTTCGTTGGCGAAAAACTAAGTCGCAACGTCTCATTTTGATTGAAAAGTCTGATATACGACAGAAGCGAATCGATTATTTGAGAAATATACGACGTTTCAGAAACGAAAATCGTAATATTGTGTACATGGACGAGTCTTATGTTTTGTCGTCCAATGTGCAACAGAAATCCTGGAGTGATGACTCGACCTACGGCCTGTTGACACCTGTTTCTTAAGGACAAATACTAATAATGGTTCATGCTGGCGGTGAAAATCGTTTTGTCCCTAATGCCTTAGTGATGTGGAAATCTCAACAGGCTACAGGAGACTACCATCACAACATGAATCAACAAAACTACGAAAAGTGGGTAAAAGAAAAACTTATACCCAATATTCCTGCTAATACTGTTCTAGACAATGCACCGTATCACAACGTCAAAATAAATAAGTCGCCAACATCTAACTCGACTAAACACGACATGCAACAGTGGTTGCGAGAGCATGGTATTCCTTTTGCAGATGACATGCTCAAGCCAACACTTTACGCAATTATTAAGCAGCATAAGCCGAAGCAAACCCTTTATTCAGTAGATGAAATTTTAAAATGTTACTGGCATACAACACTGCGTTTGCCACCATATCACCCTGACTTAAATCCCATCGAAAATATATGGGCAAAAGTGAAAGGCAAAGTGGCATCACACAATGTAACCTGTAATTTACGAGACGTAGAACAGCTCTGCGAAGAAACATTTAATAGCATGGGGGCAGACGACTGGAGACCATACTGCGAGCACGTGAAAAAACTTGAAAATCAGTACTACGACCGGGATGCACATTTCGACATAGAAATTGATCCCATTATTATTAACCTAGGAGGTGTGGACAGTGACAGCGGCAGTGGTAGTGGTGAAGACGACTGTAATACGGGTTATTCAAGTGACGAAATGGAAGGCATCGCCCCATTACCAGCGAGCAGCGAATAAGTCAGGTGAGAAGTCAATGTTTTTAGTTACAATATAGACTCGATGGTTGCCTCCCCACCTTGTTCCCTCCCTCCTTTGTCGCACCCCCACTACTGTAAATCTGTGACGTGTACCAAGCTTCTAGATATCCTGCGGCTACTGTAGACGTGCTGCCAAGTATTAACCCATTTGTTGTAATCGCTGATTGCGGTCACGGAACTACGGAGTTCTGTGTGTTTATTACGAATACAGGTGAACTTAAAAACGTCTCAAAATCAGCGTTTCGTACCATAAATTTCGGTCATGTAGCCCATGTAATAAGACTATAAATCCTTTGTAAATTAATTTAAATATGAATCCTGAAACTTACTTATATTTTTGATTATTAAAGGGTTCGCAAACCCGTGTAAATTTTAATTTATTTGCGAATGGGATATCTCTTTACTGTACAGAAGTGGTGGTGTAGTTGTGTAGGGTCTAGTATATCGCGTAAACCCTCCGTAGTGATTATTTAGCGAGTGTTAAATTGTGCGCATAAAGGTGATTACTGATGGGTGTGCCTGGAAGTGTGCTACAATGATTACACACATCCGCATTTCAACAAGGAAGCAAACATTTTGGAACACTTGGATTGGCCGAGTTTGTATTTCCGTCAGATTTGGATGACGAATTAAACTTTCGTATTAAGTGACTATTATCTCGGGATTTACACAAGTAATGCCTATTATATGCTTTAAGGGGCCCGCCTCGTCAGGGGTGTATGTGTGTTAGTGAGGCGTGATGATAAGCGCGACGCTCGCTGGTGCTTCCAGCGCGGTATAGCCTCTAAGCGCAAGGCTCTGAACTGGCGCGCATTCGTCTCGTCACAGGATAACTGTGAAATTTGATCGGTGACCGTAACTATATGGCGGAGAAATGAGGATAAAGGTGTTATGCAAGCCCCTTAAGTACTTTCAAGAATCTGTACTGATTGTTTTATGCCTAAACATTACTCTGAAAACACCCGTGTTAGGCATTTTAACGCTTCTACAAATACAGTTTAAAAACTTAATCCGAAATTAAAAGTACTTTTCGGCCCTCAGTGAACTCTTAAATGCTATTCGTAAATAGGCCCCACTCGGATATCTTGAGTAGTTTTGAAATCGCGTTGTTTTTCCTGAAGCTCTGCACACCGTATGTGTGCCCAGGTAGGCGGGTCCCTTAGCAAAAGTACTGTTTCTTGCACTGATATCTTTCTGTCAAAAAAGTAGGTACTATATTGTATTTTGTGGGGTCTATTGTCGCAATAGTACATTAGGACACGACATGACAAAACTTTAAAGAATTTAAATGTTAAATGGACAACGTCGTGCAATCTATTTAGATTTAATTTAATCTAGAATTAGCTGCAAGGGAAATGTTTGTTAGTCATGAGGGATGCATTGCGCCTGACGTGCTGTAGACCCGTACCATTCTCATATTAAATAAATATTTTCCTTCTGATTTTACAGATAAGTCCTGGTATAAAATAGCTCATGTGAGACATTTTCCGTAAATTGTTTAGTCTTCTTTTTAGTTAGTTAAATATTTCTAAACATAACGTTCGATCATGCTTTGAATTTCTCTTAGAAAGTTATCACTCTTAAACATCACCCTACAACTCTCACGTAAAGCAAATTGTGAGCAAGTCGCCTTTCATGGAATTAAATATCCGCACAGTAGTAGTTTCCTGTGTGGGTCTTTCAAGTTTTCATTACTGTTCGCTGGGGCGACTGATGACCAGCACCCGTGTTTCAAAAAGTTCACATTAAACATACACAGTTTAAAAACGAACATGACACACTACGTGCTTGCGCTTTACTGTAGGTGATATCGGGAGTTATATCACTTGCAGAGCGATATGGGCCCTGGTGTTTCTCTTGTCGTCTTTTTCACTTTTTTTTTTGGTTGGCTCTTTCACGTTTTATTTTGTTCGCTCTTACACTCTTTCTCAAGTGGTTTTGAAGAATTATTTTTTAATTTTAGTATTAGTTGTAATATTAATATTCAAATGATTTTTTTAATATATATTTACGCCACATAACGGAAACACATACATTTAAAGCTTTATTCTATGTACTTTTAAGTTTTATTTATAGAAAATAATCATTTGCGGTAGCGAATCTTTTCCTTTTCTCATAACCTATTAAAAAAAGCGATATCTCATTATCTTCGTTCCTTATTACTTGTGTTATAGCCGTGGAATGATAAATTTTTTTTCGAGATGTTGAAAATTTTCTACTATCATTAAATTTACCGACAGTTATTATTTTGTTAATTTAAATACAAGAGAGTACACTGCAGGCTTGCGTGTGTGAGAGGAGCTGGTACGTATAGCTGTGTGGGGCGGCTGGTGGCGTGACGACTGGTGATGCAGTCTGCCTTCGCGCATCTCCTCATCGCATCACTCATCCCTGCTTCTCCTCTCTCTCTCTCTCTCTCTCTCTCTCTCTCTCTCTCTCACTCTCTCTCTCTACTCCTCGAGGCCCTCTCAGCGGTCTCCGTCAGACAGCCTCGCTTCAGGCTGTCACACTGTCAAGTTATCCACCCCCTACTATAGTTCACAGCAAAGGTTCAGTGGTGATATTGGACGAAGTTTGACTTTAAATTTACAGTAACATTTCTTTTTTATTTCGGCATGTGAGCTATTTTTTTCCGGACTATCGAACGACAAATAGTTTTAAAAAAACTGGAGTACAAACGAAAAAAATACAAAAAAACAGGTCATACACTAATATTTAAAACAAGTTATCGTAAGATTCTGTATGGCTGTTCACTGCATACCAGACATTTCTAGTATTGTGAGGACATACCTGACCTGCTAAAAAAACCTGACAACCAAAAATAAATATATTAAAGAATGTGCAGGACCAGATAATGTCTGATTAAAAGGCACAGTTTTGTATCTCCACCAAAGAGAGCTGGACAGATAATCTCAAATGTTTTAAATCCTGTCGTATTATCAAATTCTGTGCTGGATTGAAGTTGAAATCATCCATTTTTTTTTTTTAAAAAAATAGGTCAAATTTGAAATCGCATTGCATTGTAAAATTATGTTCCGCGATCTTTAAAACACACTTTAATTAATTTTTTTTACTGATAAATTACTTTACATATGACATACGTATCGACATTTTTTTTCTTGTTTTCTCTTTAAAACCACTTTAATGTATCTTGTGTACATGGTAATTTCAAGTTCTTTGAAACTTGACTCCTGTCATTTCCGTTTTCACTGGGAAAGATTCAGATTGCCTGATTCCTTCGAACATCCGACATATGTTAGCAGTCCTATAATCAATTTTTTCTAGGAACTCTTGTCATCCAACTTGTAGCATGACGGATTCGATCTAACGTTATTTGTACCAACTTGGGTATTGCAAAACAGTTGGAAGCGAAAGTTTTGACAGTGTGACAGGGCCTTTACGAATTCATCTCCAATTTCTCCCGGGCCGATGGCGCCAACTGGGGTTCTTCTACCCCTTCCTAACCTTTCCTTCCCCCTCTATCACTCTTCCCCCCTGATCACAGACCTCATCTCTAAAACGCTCGGTAGCTTTCGGTTATTTTTTCCACCTCTCGCGCATAGTTCACTCACTGCCTCCCTTGGACCCTCCGAAGTAGTTAGTTTCAAACTCGAACGTAAATACGTCGGCACCCGCTGTTTCATAACATTTTATCCCTCCCCCGTATATATACATACATACACATATGTGTATATGTATGTACACACCCCCACACCAGGTTACTGATTGTGGACGTGCTACTCTCTTCCGAATAATGGTGGAAACATTTTTCGAACATGGGAGAACAGCAAAATAGTTGTCCAACTTGTTTTTTTTTAAGCGTAGCGGTACTTGGGTGTAATATAAAAAGGGGGTGTTACTGCATACTCATTTCTTTAAACGTTAAGTTTTTACTGCATAATGTTTAATGGTACACGCATGTCATTGTGCGTGAAGTGGGTTATAGTTAAATATAAATTTTTTGTAGTAATTACCGCAAGAAAGAAAATATCCAAGCCTACTTTATCAGACGCCTAATCGACTGGTTGCAACGTATTTGTTTGGTCAAAAGGAGTTTCTATTCCGACATCAAGCGGGAAGAGGCTTATGGTTCTCAGGGTTGACCATCGCGTCGTCCGAGGTGGTCTCCAAATTACCGACACGTGCGGCTGGTTGTTCTCTCGTTTCTTGCGGCCGGGGAGAGGGCGGGGGCGGACAGACGCCGGTCGCGTCCACAGGGGCTTTTGTGTTCGAAAAATGGTCTGAAGGAGGGGGGGGGGGGTTGAGGGGGCTGCAGCAGTCCTCTGGGGGAACCTGCCCTCTTCGCCACTCGTCTCCTATTCTACCTTCTGCGTGCTCTCAAACTGCTCCCGACAAATTGCAGAGAGTCCTGGAAAGGAGAACTACAAAGGGATGGAACCGTTTTCCTTCTGTGAGTTCTCTCTCTCCCCTATCCCTATCTCTCTCTCTCTCTCTCGGGGAAGTAGTCACCCTAGCCACCCTCGCCCGTGGTTTACTTCTCAGAGCTAGTGCTCGGCAGAGAATCTCGAGAGAAATCATGAAGAAAGCAGAAGAATACTACTACTGAAAAAAATAAAGTAAATTCGCCCCCTCAGTTGGGTGTTTGCTGTTGTAAAGATTTGGAAGAAAATATAAACCCACCCTTTCCGTTTCCAGAGACGTTTCATCGAAGCCTATTTGAAGGATGGGGATTAAAAAAGAAAGAAATTGCCGCAAACCCAATAATTCTAATCTGATCTTATAGTATCATTTGAACAACACTAGTACCTACGTACGTAATCGGTCTCTTTTACAAAGAGCGTTCTTTAGTGAGTTTTTTTTCCCGCCTAATTTCAGAACTGTTCCGTGTTCTTTATTTCTCTCTTTCCTGTTGGGACGCTTATTGATAAATTCAAATTAAGGGTAATTTTTGTCTGCACATCGCAGACAACTATAAAAACAAAAGGCTAATTTTAACCAAAATTCTCAGGTCCTCGGAATTAAGGTATGTGAATTATTAAAGCATGTGCCATAAGTTCACACGTAAATAGAAATAAATGTTATGTTAACTATAACTAAACTTAAACACTTGCTCTGGGTTAGTGAAAACTTCAGCATCCGGTGGGGAGCTACGTTAAACTACGGCGGTGCACAAATGAACAAACAATTTTAACTGCCGCAGTAATTAAACTAGCTCTCGCTTCTAAAAGGTTGCTAGTAAAATTATACCAAACAATAATGAAATTTGAAAACATTTAAGCAACTACATAGACGGTAGCATTAAAATAATACAAAATTATCTTTTAACAATTTACTATAAAAAACACACAAAGGGCATTAAATATCTCTTACAGAGCAAGCTACGAATGGCCTTCAGTCGTTTTGCAAAACACTCAATATAACCTAGCTTAACACTTTAAAATTGTGTGTTAAAAGTAGCATACAAAATACCCTTAAATTACGATAAAACAAATATATAAACCTCATAAAAATTACGGCTACCTTTTACAAAATTTTAATAAACGTTGAAACCTGGGCTCAGTTATCACAGTCCATACAAGTGTTTGGATGTGCATAAAAAGTTTTTTCACACCAACGGAAAAAAAAAAAAAAAAACGTAAAAAGGTCTTGTAAGTGATAGTGGTGATTTCTTGATAAATCCAGGTAAAGAGTTCGGGAGGAGTTTAAACGTTCTTATTAACAGTGTGTCGCGAATCAGACCAAGCACAGGGTTCTGCGTTCACTTGTATGCTTGAACACAGCAAGTGGCTTTGCGCTGTCGCGGTGATATTCTCTTCGTGAAAAAGTATGTTTTCCCAGGGTCGTACATAAATAGGGCGGGCCAACACTTTTAACTTGCAAGTCTGTAGATTCTTCCTTCAGGTGTGCAGAAGCACAGGGCGTGATATTGTAGGGCACAAATCCAGGCACTCGTGGGACTTGGAACACTAGCAACCGCGTTATGTAGTAGTCGTTCGGAAGCACATAGTAACACGGTTATTTTGCGATACGTGCGACATCAAAAATATACGTGACATCCTCGCGACCCCGGTTAAAAGGAATATCGCGGACTGCAGGCAGCGTCTCCATAGCTTACTGTCATTTCATACACCTCCATACCTCTCCACGGAAGCACGCGTGACCATCTTCCGGTCAAGAGAAACACGAAAGAAAGTTATAGCACACGTTTATAGTTAAACTATTTCTGAGGTAGCCATACTAAAATATTAAGCTACAAATATACCTAGCTAAACATTAATATAATAACATTTCCTAGAAATTCTTAAAACAACTAAATATATATTACACTAGACCTGAATATTCTCCCAAACTACTGGACAAAAATGTCATTTCCATTTGGCATGTTTCTAAAACGAGTTCGCCGATTACAAAAAATGAATTATGAATCTTGCTTAACTAAACGGGCCAAAAAAATAACAAATTAAAACACAAGTGTTAACGAATACTAACTTATATAAATAAAATAATTAAATTTCAGAACCACTACGAAACCAGGGGTTTCAGCATTAAAATATTAACTTAAATAATAATGCATATGAATTTTACCAGTTAATGCTCCTGCTAACCTGCAATAACCACGACTTGGTGTTGCGCTGATGAGAGCGATAGGGTGCGCTGAGCTGTATGCTCTCGCTGTTCAGCACGCTAGGGGCTGTGTGACGTAGTCCCGACGCGAAAGCTACAGCGAGAGCTCTACCGTTTTTCAGCTTTTAGCTGGGCGTACACTCCTTTTCTTTTCATAACTTTGTGTGTGTATTTTTTTGTTTCGGCAAACTGAACGCTGGTTTATTTTTAGTATTTTCTGGGTATGAGGATAGTACCTGAAGGAATGGTTGGAGGATTATTAGGTGGGGTGGTCGCATTGGTCCGCAACTTCCACAAAAAAAAAAAAAAAAAAAAAAAAAAAAAAAAAAAAAAAAAAAACAGGATAAGGATACCTACCAAAACTAGGCAAGAAAGGGCTATAGAAATAGAACTTACATAGGACGATGACTCAACAACTGTGTGAGTGCGCAATAGGTTAGCAACATCTTTAAAAGAAACACCACTGGGTTGAGAAATAAACAAATTATTTATGTCCTTAATCAAGGAGGTATTTAATGTTAGGTTAGGAAAAAGGAAAACTTAGTGACTTAAATTAAAGTTAAATTTTGGACCGTGTACAGAAGGTAGTGATAAATTCAAATGTAGGGATGAGCTAACGGATCCAAATGTTCGAAAGAACGGACTTACAATATCACAGTGTGATGCGTTGCTGATATATCCACTGCCAATTATGGACATGGTGAAAGCCTCAAAAGACATGTTAGAAGTTCTACACAGAAACGTAACATCAATAGAGAGCACGAAAGAATGCTCTCTTGGCTGGTAACAGACACGGTTCAATTCAGTATTATGGACATGGTCGAAAATCTGTAGGATTCCCAAGGGAGATGACGCGGGATAACGTTAATCATTTCCATTTCACAGTTATGATTTTGCAAGCGCAAGCGCCCCTCCCCCCAGAGAGAGGCTTTTTGTTCACAGTGGGGGCTGACCCCCACTCCCACCCCCAATTCCGTGATATACGCCCATGATTATGAGTATTACCATTGAATATAAATAATACTAAGTACCTACAATTTTATATTAGTACATTTATATTCCAATGATATTACTTAGTAGATCTTACTGTGGGTTATCGCGTACAGGGAGAATCTGGAAAACAGAATTCAGGAAAATTAGAAAACTTTTTCACACCAGGAAAACACTGGGAAATTTCCAATAAGTGTAACAAATTATTAGTAATTTTTTCATACCATGCAACATCTTAAAGGTCTTAAAACCGAATGTATTTTAAACATAAATTAATATGCTGTTAGTAATCTGAATCATATTAAATAATTAAGTGTAAGAGAATACAACTGTGTATTAATTTGAAGCAGAATCAAATATACATGTGCCTAGTCTTAAGTAATAATCGATTGTGTATCGTTTAAAAGTTTCACCAAACGAATGTATTTGTTATCTTCATCAGATTGGCAGAATTTATTAAAATAATGTCGCAAACTTTATATTGTGCAAGAAAACATTTTGTAGTCACATTTTATGATATGCACGTTTGCCGAAATGTTCTGACAGCAATTTTTATTTTAGTATATCTGGTGTTGACACCGATGTGACAGGGCAATAAAATGTTATGAGACAGGGAAATTAGCTAAAGTAGATCGTGGGAATCCTGATTCATCCAAAATGGAATACTTTTCATTTATTTTTTTCATCGTGTCATTGATGTGGACCCCCTCCGCTTTTTATGGATCAAGTTACGAATTCAGCAAAAATATATATATATATATATATATATATATATATATATATATATATATATATATATATATATATATAAGCGCAAATACTTGGTCTGAGCCAGTCCCTACCACTAGCGTCGGCCGTGCTGCGTTTTGTGTAGTTCCTACAATTGATAGGGGGGGGGGGGTGGATGCTGGTTTTACCCACAAACAAGTCCCGTATTATTAATGAGCCCGGGAGGGGGAACAAAAGCTCACCCCCCCCCCCTCTCCAACCGACCAAACTGCTACCACCACCGCCGAGACCTGGATGGAAGCTGGAACGTTCCAGGGTATTTTTTTTCCCCTCATTCTCTCACTCCCCCTTTCCACCTTCACCACCACTGCCGTCCTTTTCACTCGCCTCATTGTTCCAGGGGCCGGTGAACACGTTAACCGCGGCGGGTGAATTACCTGCTGTCGGCAGGTGCGCGGTAGATTATAGTCTTCTGCAGAGAGCGACAGACACAGCCCTCGGTTCTCCCCCCGCTTGCCTTGTCACAGGAGCCATCCCCTCCACCAGTCGGGTAGTAGTGAATTGCGATCGGTTCGGCCCCGCCTCTCGGCAGTTAAGTTTTCTCTCCACCCCCCTTCTCTTCTTTCGCAGGAAAAAAAAAAAGCAGCGCTGAATTTGACGGAGAACGTCCACAGATTTTTTTTTGGTCGATTTTGTTGAAATACTGACGAGTTTGTTGTATGGAGTTCAAGGTCTGATGGTTTTGAGCGTGAAATGTACAAAAAATGTCTGGAATGCGACCATTATCGTTTTTGAAATTGTTTTAGATTATAAAATTGTGGCCATATCTTACAATGTTTTTATTTTAAAGAAGTTATGTACCAGCTAACTGAAAATCATGCAGAAATAAGTTTTTGTAATTAAAAAAAAAAAAACATTTTCTTGTATACATATTGCTAGACGCGATTCGATCTTTTTCCTCAGTACAGTTTTCAAAGAAAATCATACTGCATGAACTTAGATGGGAAATGGTTGGAAAAAAAGGGGGGGGGGTTGCTCGTGAATTTGACAGCCCATTGCTGAGGGAGCCCGCTACATGAAAATATAATGAAAATACTTTAAGCTCTAATATTTGTAGTGACTGATAAGTAATAGCGAAAACATTAGCCACCACTTTTCTCTACCCAGCAATTATTACGTATGTGATAGTTAAGTTACTTTACAGAATTAAGGGAAGCATACAACATAACGAGTACACCATCCAGAGATGACTTATTTTGGCTACTCAAACGCGCGAAGTCTTTAGGCCACAGTTTCCTTTCCGAAATACAGATATAGTGGCGGACCCAGCCTGTAAATTTTGGGAGGGGCTAATGAATGGACAGTCTCTGTTAGTATTGAATACCATCCAGTATATGGGATGTCATTGTGTATACGTTTATGTGTATGTATATGTATAAATATAATTTAAATATGAGTGTGGCAGCACGTGAAACAACTGCCTGCACTTACATAAAAAAATCAACACAAACACAACTACCTAGTGCTCGTTAATGCTTATGATACATGCATGTGTTTCGACGGTAAATGTCATTTTTTTTCCAGTGGCTGTCTTGTGGCGTGAAGTAAGACTTGTGGAATTAGAATGCATTCCTGACACACACTTTGTGCTAAGTTTTTTGAACTGAGGTACCTAAAAGAAAACATACTTAAATTAACAAGTTATGTTTTGTATTCCATCAAAAATAAAGGTGCGACCACTTTTTTTTTTATTTTGTGGCGTATGGTTTGTTCATAATTCACATTTAGGTGCTTTCAGTTACTGCTGCAGTTGTGCAAGTTTAACTATTAGTTCAATGTTTTCTGAGAAATAACTCCATTTGCGTGTACATCATTATAATCGATGCCACTGATTTTAGGCAGCTTTTTTTAAAACCTAGTTTTGAGTTTTGCACAGCTGCTAGGCGTAGTAGTATTTCGTTCTAAATTTAAAATTAGGTATGAAATTGTTGGGTATAAGGTAGCACAACAAGGCAACCTTTTTTCATTTACTCGCGACATCCAGATTAATAATCAACATTTAAAAACTACGTTATACTTCCGCGCTGTAAGTATTTGTGGGAAATAGGGTGTTAAACAATATTGTTTTCATTAAATAGTTTTCACTTCAGCGACAAGATATGGAGTGTTTGTAGAACTTGGTTTAAGTGGACAGTTATACCAGACGCTTGTTACGTATTATTTAATTAAAGACCGATTCTGGCGCAACTTAAAAAGTCGTATACGCCCCGCAGTAACAGCTCTCTAAGCGCCTACCTCTTGAAACACCTATTGGTAGGGGCACGCATTTTTCGCGAAAATATCTTAATGCGTATTAGACTGCAACAAGGTATACCTGCACATGCGGTTTCTTTCTTGTGATTGGCGGCCGTCTGCGAGAGAAGGCGTTGCCTTATTTGACCGGGCCACTCAGGACTCGTTTGCTTCCGCACTAAATCACTGTGATTGGTGTTACAATCGATATGTACCTGGGTAGAAACTCACCCAATCAGGAAACACAGACGATGCTACAGTGTTTTAACTTCCATCTAGTCTCGAAATCTTTTCGCGAAATCTGCATGCCCCTACCTATTGGCGTGCCAACTTCGACGCATTGGCCGCCTACCACAAATCGGACGAGGTGGAAGTGACTCCGATTCTTGTGCACGCGTCATTTAGTGGGAAGGGGGGGGGGCAGGGTTTGATTGACGGGCCGCAGGCAATGTCGCACTCGCCGCATTCCAGACGGGCGAGTCACGTGCGACGCGCACGCATTCGGGGAGGGGTGGGCGTAGAACAATGCACTCCATGCATGCTATACTTCCTGCATGGCTGAAACCCGGCATGATTAGGCGTGTGAGCTACGGTATGGGCCCGTGTTCAGAGTGGTTCTTCAAAGTGCAGATGAAGTGTTGCAAACTATTGACATAAAGTTTACACTAAAACAAGCAGTAACCATTATAAAACCAACATTAGCTAAAAAAAATATACCCTATAAAATTTAATAAACAGAAACCAGAAGCCATCATTGATAGAGATAATTAACTGCAATTTATATTAAGAAAATTATGGTTTTGCGCCGTAAACAATCTAAATTCACTGCGCCCTGGCATCAGCTTCTCGAAGCGTTTGACTGAGCATCACAAATGTAAACATATGATGTCGGATTGCTAATAATGTTACCGTCTGCAAATGCTGACCCTCTCACTCGTACTTCATACACGCCTTTAGAGTGACGGCCCTCTGATCCCATACGCTTTCGGCAGAGATCTGGCAACACTGCACAACATTTTATAGGATGAACTCCGCGGAGTAAGTGTGAGAGAACGTTTAATCTCTTTTAGATTGTTTTTTTTGACCGGAATCCTGCCGAAAAAATATCTTTCCGTTTAATTTTTGGAGGTAAATACGGAACAATTCCAAGTACGGTTCAGTTATGCGACAAACCTGTTTTTAAATATAGAATTTACAAGTAGATACCAAATCGTTTTAGGTGAAAAACTATATCAGAAACGTAAACTATTTTGACTTTACACCGAACATGCACTGGAGGTGGAGTCAGGCTACATTCACTCTCAAAATATTGACTTTCATTCTCCAGCAGTCAACAAACCACCGAAAGACGTCTCTACCGAGCAGTTTCAATCAAAAGCGTTTCGGTGAGCGAATGACTGTCAAAATAAGAGTTTTTTTAGTACTCGCCATAGATGTGTAACATCCAACCTTGGCAACGATAAAATTCATGTGATCTTATGTTGAACTTTCAATACGAAACTCGGACACGAAATTTAACGCAGAATCCTTTTAATGAAGTCGGAGTGTGGAAAAAAAAAAACTCTGATCGTGTTTTCAACTACATTTCTCGGCGCGAAGCGCACGTATTTTCCTTACCCGCCGCTAGAATTCGCTGCCGGAGCAGCGACGTCGATTTTGCAGTCATTTGATTTGCAGACCGAAAATTTAAAATATGTAATGAAACTGCTCCGATAAAAGCGGGGGAAAAAAAAAAACCCCTTGAAATAATACTAAACCTGGCTTTGGAACTAATTTTAGACAAGGCATTGTATTAAAATAATGCCCATCTGGTTAAATTACATTAAACAGTTTTACTTAATAAAGTTTCCCTTTTAGCTTTATGAACTTTGGAATGCGCTATCCGCCGCAGATGGCAGCAACGTGATTGTTACACATTTCCGTTCCATGCGACTTCTGCCTGTTCCATTCACGAAATTACTCCTATTAAATGCCGTATACCAAGAGCTAAGATGTTAAACATCAAAAAAGACTAGGAATTCATTCCCCCCCCCCCCCCACTCCCCAAACAATTGCGTTTTGTGGTAGTTTAAAAGTTTACCGGCCGCGCGCGTCCAGACGGACTGTCCGCCTCGTAACAGTATATAGGCCATAGTCTGTGAAGGTAACGGACAATGGCCGCGAAGTCCCACCGATGCCCGAGACAATTTGGAGGGGGGGGGGAGGGGGAATTCAGGAAGTTCGCTTTTAGCGTCCTCTGGCGGGGGAAAGTTGAACTTCCTCGGGGAGGAAGGCAACCTCGGACCGCGAACAGGCGCTTCCTCCACTCCACTCCCCTCCCCTCCCCTCCCCTCCCCTCCCCTCCCCCTCCACGATCAACTAAGTTAGGTCAACCGAGCGGCCTTTCGGTCGGGAAGAGCGGAATTCAGTACGCGGCTTCGGTTGACTGAAGCACCCAGCAGGCAACGTAAATAGCTGGCTCGGTCAGAAGGCAATCTAATAACTTGGCAACGTGTGGTGTTGTGTCCGCAATTCACTTGCAGCAGATGCATGCCCGTACTTAACAATATGAAAATCGGTGTTTGGTTGTATTTTATAATTTTTAATTCTTGTTTTTTTCATCTTAGGTAATATGGTATAGAGCAAACTTATCTTATCTACTCTAGAACTGTTAATTTAAATTGTTTCATTTAAATAGCGAATGTACCTACTGTTTTAAAATGTGTTTAAGAGTAAGAGAACGCATATCACTTTAATATGAAAAGAATTTTCTATATTAGTTTATATAGAGCAACTGTAGTGGTGCACATTTTTAACAGCTCTGGAATTATTAATAGATCTACTAATTTGAAGACGTGTGAAGAATTGTTTGTACCACTATGAATTTGCGATTTTTTTTTTCATTGGCGGGTGACTTATATATTATAAAATATGATGGGGTAAATCGGTGATAAGGTGAATGGTAGGTAATTATTTCAAAAACGCTTTTAACGCTTTCATGTTACTTATTTTGATTTAAAATATGCGCAAAATATACATGTAAATTGGCCATCATTTTGACATTTGAAGTCAATACAAGTAATACAATTATTTTTATTTTTAAAGTTTTACCTCTGATGATATTCGACCATTGTTTTGACCCCACCTTACCCTATAATGTAATCAGACTTAATAATATTGTAACAATCAACAAAGACTATTAGTAAATATTCTCTTGGTGTAAAAGTTAACAAAGTAAAATAGACTAAATAAATAAATCAATCAATCTAAAACTATTAAGAGTTGACTTTAAATTCATTGGGGGAAAACTAACTCGGAGGACATACTCGCTTAGACTAGCAAGAGGTTTAATCTTACAGTCCCACTTAACTTGAGAAAATACTTTTTAATTTTAGGATCGAAACGAATATGTCCATCTCGTATGGGATGTCTGGTGAGAGGTGAATTAAAGGAGCTTTTAAAAATAACTTAACACTAATTTAATAACAACTTACATTTAAATTTATAATGAGAAAAATCAAGTCTCAAGGAACAGGTAGTCTTTACAGATCACGATTAAAATTGCAATTAAAATTAACTACTCTTAGTTATTAGTCACGTAATTGACTAATGAACTACCATACGAGAGGGGGAGAGAGCTTCACCCAACTCTTCCCTAATCCTTTCCGATGCGTTCAATCAAGAACATCTTCAACCAGAATTTATTATTACCATTATGAAACGATAGTTCTGTAGCTACTCACGTTTTTTAAAGAAGCTGAACATTTCTACATTCATCACTTTAAAATTAACATAGGGGCCTCTCCTGCCCTAGAAAATTCATACAAACTTTACATTTTCAAACTTGGAGTGCACCGACTCTCTGCCAAGACCGACAGCATCCCGACCTGTGAACCTACCCTGACTGCATTACGATCTGAGCTACTCGTTAACCACTGACGTGATGCATAGCCTCCGCCAGAGTGAGCCTCGAGCTAACACTCACCACGTACCTCCGCGTCTACCCGAACAATCCTGGCGGTTGAACCCTAAATTGAAACGACTAACCAGGACAGCTGAGCAGGCCACCCCCTCCACCCAGACGTGCGGCCACTCCGCGCGAGCCCCAGTGACCGCGTAAGGCGCGCGGCTGAGCGAACAAAACAAAACTACAAGAGAATTTGTCCAATCTGCAAGCCAGCCGCGCACCTGGCCCGCCATGTGTCCAAACTGCCGGTCACACCACCCGCGCGACAGGTGAACAGAGCCAGCCAGCTCAGAGTCCCATAAGTAAAGTCCTAAAATTTGATTTCAAGAACCGTGGAAAATTTCCACCCGCGACAATATAGTGCCCGTCGGAAGGCAGATGCGCATTTTAGATCAGTTTGCGAGTGCTGCGACGATATTATGAAGGTCTGAATTTTAAAGTCAAGTCTGCTCCCAGGCTCTGCGGGTTAGCACAGTCGAGTAGGACGTTAGTACTTCTTTGAAGCCCTCGTCGCTATTCCTCACGCGCCCACCGAAAGGGAAATCACACTTTGCCGCGAATTCAAAAACTCCCCACACCCCCAACCCCCTTCTGTTCTACCAACCCTCTCATCAAAGAACAAACGAATCTCTTGCCTCGTTTTCCCACGCCGCCTCTCGCAGAAGTTTGTTTTTTTTTTTTTTTTTTTTTTTTTTTTTTTTTTTTTTTTTTTTAAAGTCGTGCCCAACGAACCAAATTCATCCCTCTTCCCCCAGACAACCCCTCCTCCACAGTCGTGGTCAGTGCTCAGTGCACACGCGACAAGTAGGCGAGGACTGCGTAGCCGCCTGAATTATTGCCCCCGCCGCTCTGGAGAGGAACGAGATGGGAGGCTTAAAGTGATTATGAGGGGAAAAGGGGGGGTGGGGGAAGTCGAGTTTCGGCTTTAACGAACCGTACAGCTTCCCGGCGTGGGAGACCGCCGCGGGATTATCGCGTGATTTCCTCCTTTTCTCCGCCCTTCTTTGAGAGTGGTTTATAGTCCCGTGTAGAATGACATGAACACTAGTTCCCCCCCCCCCCCCCTTCCCCCTTTTCTGGTAATCCCTATAGCATTTAGTAGAAATGGCGACTTTTGTACACAAGTAAAAACTATTATCTTTTGAACTACTTTTAATATTTTTTTAAGCACATTGATGCTGATTTTTTTTTTTAAATTTATGAAACAAACAATTTTGCTAATTTTCAGTTAACTGGATAGTGATAACTTAAGAATAAACCCATTGTGGATAACACGATGGGTTTTCTGAACAAAACCATTTCGAAAACTGACATTTTCACATTATTGAATTTTGTTCACTTTGCAGAAAACTATTGCTGTGTTCCTGCCGGGGCGTCACTGTAGTCTGAACCCGAATAAAACTCTAAAACACATTATATTTATTTATGTACATAATTCATGTATCCACATACATATTATTTGTTTGTCCGCGGTAACCAAGTACCTAACGTCACCGCGAGGATGATAATTTATACGCGCCATTGTGACTTAATAATTTTCTCACATATGTAGACTGCTCTGCATTTTATTTCAACATTTTAGATTTTTTAAAGTACAGAGTTGAATTTTCCTGGTTTTGTTGTTAAATATAGATTTTCAGTTTTCGGGCAGTGTCCAAGTTTGTAAACCTGAACATATAATAAAATACCAGTTAGTGGAATGTTTTTAATGATAAAATGTAAATTTAAAAGCATTTAGTAGTTCATTGGCACGATCGTGTTTCTGTAGCATAACTTGTGAATTTTGCACTTAAAAATAATAATCCTACTGTGAAATTATGTAACGTTAAATGTACAATTTCGGACAAAATGCCTTGGAAGAAACTACTCTAATTTTTCATTTTGTTAAAGTTAAAATGTTTTTTTTTGTTTATTTTAAAATGATATTTTGTATTTTTCGATCTAATTAGATAATAAAAAATGCATTCAGAGGCGGCTTGATGTATTTCACAGCACAATCTCAACATAAAAAAATATTACTGTTTTATAAACCAAATAGGCAATTTGTTACCCTTTTGGTTCCGGTAAATGCTAAGCAGTAATGCAACCGCTTTTGAATCGTGTGTTGGCGGTTCCCACACGCTGTGTACAACCCGCGTTCTGGTGGGAGCATGCATTAGTGTTGTTAAAATACTAAACGACATTTGCCGCGTCGCAAACATCGTCCTGCAGTATAAAAATTGTCGCGCAGAGCTTTTAATCACTGCGACTTTGAACATGTTTTGCCATGTCCCCTGACACTCAGTAGAAAATTGAATGGGGTCCACATTTTCAACCATAACTTTTATCGTTATACTGATTTTTTTTACTTTTGCAAAGGTTAAATAACAGTAAATAAAATAAGTATTGTTGATTATAAAAGTTGTATGAGTGTTTCTATTATTAACGGAACCATTGGTTGTGATTTTTTCTTTCTAAATGCTTCGGTGGAAGTTCAAGTGACACATTCATGACAAATTATTGTGGATTTATTGTTGATTAGAATGTGGCGATTAGATTATGGCTGTCAAAGGTTTTTCAGGAAATAAAACAAGCATCTCCAACAAAGTGGTCTTTGTTGTAACACCACTATGTCTTCATGATGAAAAATTAACAACTGAAGTAAAAACTACTTACAGCATTGCAAGTGTTCAAATTCACGTGGACAGGTGCATTGAACGAAGTAAAATATTTAACGTAGTATTTCACAAACTATCAATTAAACACGTTGACAATATTTTGACATTGTTCATATGCGTTGTTAGTAATTTTGCTGGTTTTTTTATTTTAAAAAATGCTTAGAATAGTTTTCAACAATGTAAAATTTCTAATGTAATACATGTATTGAATAAACAATAGGCCTATATTAA
The DNA here is from genome assembly GCF_032445375.1 of Bacillus rossius redtenbacheri. Taxonomy (NCBI): domain Eukaryota; kingdom Metazoa; phylum Arthropoda; class Insecta; order Phasmatodea; family Bacillidae; genus Bacillus; species Bacillus rossius. The sequence continues at coordinate 35,585,044 of NC_086336.1, forward strand.
ATTGGTGGATATAACTTAGATAAAAGAGAAAACAGATAGACGAAAACGGATAAACGGAGGTAACTCTCAATCTGGATGAATGACATTGTTATAATTATATTTCTTTGATTATTGTGTACTAATTTAAACAGCTGTAGGTTAATAATAAAATAAAATATTATATTTTATCAATGCAATTCTCAACATACGTTAAGTCCTTTCCTAATGTTGTGCATGTGGTTTTCTACTGTAAAAAAAATACAAATCACGTGTTTCAATATCGGTTATATACAAGGTAGCACACTGGGTACAATATGGTAATGACTTTTACATTTTTATTTTTGTCTATAAATAAGTATTAAAATCATTATTTACTACTGCTTCTATTGGGTTGTTATTACTGCATAAAATGACACACTTAACTTTTAATAATCTTTGAGCCCTCCCTCCACTAACTAAAATAGAGTTTTAGCTTCCACATAGTCATAAACTACCAGACAGTAAAGTAAACGCATATTGTATAATTTTCTTTCATGATTGAATACGGCTTCAGATTAAAAATATTTTCCATATTTCACATTTAGTGTGGGACACCAATTATAATAATTTAATGAGAATCTGCCAGAAAATAATTTGAAAACGAGTGAAAAAATTTTCTGCTCTCTGAGATGCAAGGTTTTCTTTCATAGAACCTTTCCGAACATTCTGCCGGGTCGTATGTTACAGGAATCTTAAGTGCCTTCTCATTGCTAGCACACAGATTTTCTGTTTGCGGGTACAGGATATTTTAGATGTCTTAGGGATTGTTATTTATTCACATTACCTTAGAATACTTTTTATTTTACAGTTATAGTCGAACACCGTTTTCCCCATGTTTGTGGAACGTCGGTTTTCTAAATAACACTCTCATTGTTAATTCATTAATGACTGCAGCAACGCGTTTACAGAAGTTTCCAAGTCCTGCCTGGCAAGGACATTTTCTATTTATAATATGTTTTTCCGCTGTCAATTACGAAACAAAACAATAAAAAATAAAATTATAAATAGTGCTCTATAAACGCAGGGAGCTAACTTATTTCATTTACGAGTTACTTGGTAGGATGGAAGAAATACTGTTAACGAACGCGAGAGACCAGACCGTAATGCCAGGTTCGGAGCTGGCTGGCGGCCCTGCACGGCCACTGGCGTCACGCGCCGTGTCACGTGCCGTCTATTGACGTAAGGCATGCCACGCGGATTACAAGGTTCGTCGCAACCCCCTCCCTAACCTCCCCGCCCCCCCCCCCTTCATCGTCCCGCCTCGGGCTATTATCACCTTTAGCGGCCTGGGAATTCCAGGCTCACAGAGGCCGCCGCGTAGAGTGGCGCGAATAAGCGTCGCCATTCTTGATGTTTCGGGTGTCGCGTCGGTCCGGGATGACGCTACTCGTCGGTTCGAGAAGGGTGACTTAGGTACATAAGCAGCGACGCCGATCTCCGCGGGAGTCCAGCGACAGCTCCGAGAGTTCGAAGAGTTCCGCGAGTGAAGGGAAGTGCGGCACATCGGCGAAGAGGATGAGAGACCCCCTCGAGAGTCGTGCGACGTGGAGCGACGGCATCGAGAGAGTGCGACCGAGTGGTGCGAGACTGTGTGTGGACAGGCGCGAGGTAAGGGGCGAACCACTGTCGAGCCTAGCTCCAATGATCTGCTAACTGTGGAATTGACAGACATTAAGTGACTGGTCAATAAACATATTTATGCTCCATTGATTGGTGATCGGACATTTTTAAGTAAAATTATTTATTTGTAATATAAATATTAATTAATAAAACTACAATAAAATACAGTTGGGTTATCCCTTATGAACCCAGTTCTCCCCACATAGGTCTTTTAACAATACATTTGCCGAATCACTCCTGTCTTTAATACAGAAAATTCGCCTCTTTACTTCCTTGACATTGTTCACATGACCACTTTTGATAAACTATTCTCAGAAATGATAAATATATTTAATCAATAGGAAACGGCAATTAATTACAATATCACACGTAATTATAGAAATAATTGGTCAGCGTCAGCGTATGTACTCCGTGTTCCGGAGATCGGTGGGTCGCGACAGTCCTGCAAGTTGTTCGTGAGTGAGACACTACGAAGCGCCACCAATAAAAATACCAGACCCGTGCACGGTGCCTATGCATTTAATATTTGACGTTAGCTGAATTTGGCTTGTTTTGTGTGTCCTTCGGGTTTTCTCTGACAAGCGTTCAAACTAGAAATGGACCACTGGCGTATGCCAAATAATGATTAAATTTATTATGTTACTGACCCTGCTTTGAATTATTAGTAATTCGTGTGGTAAAGGGTGGAACGTATTAAAGAAACCTGTCTGGTGTTTCATTCAACTACGCCGACAGTGTCAAACTAGTGTTATTTAATAGACTTTACTGTATAGAGCTAAAACAAAGGACGTCTGTGCATAGCGACTGTAACATGTTCGTCTTCAGACTGTATTGTAACACAGGCATCGTTGGTTGTGGATATCTCGCTCAAATCCTAAACACAACTTTGTTTGAATTTTATTTTTAAATTTAAAGTTGGGTGATGCATAAATTGAAATGCCTAGGTACGTTGAGACGAAGAATTTTAAATCTGAGAACAATGATTGCTATCACAGAACTAAAGACATGACATTCAAGAGAAACACACTTGACATCAGAGCAAGATTAATAGGTTTGTGATGTGTAGGCGTCCCTCTTAATCACCAGTCACAATTTGAGAAGGCAGCGATAAATTCGTCCGAAACTCGACAATTGTGCACGTAGGGAGTGTCCACGCCTCGTTACAATGAAGCATTATTGTTTGGGGAGGGGGGGGGCAGGAAGGCGTTGGTAATGAAGGGGTTCAGTAATTTAGATCGCCCACAGCGCTCAACAGAAGATAACTTAAGTTACGAGGGAGTAGTGGGTTTCACTCCCCTCCCCCCTCCCTTGACGAAGGTAGTTCCATCGTGGCGTGCGTCCGCGCATTGTCCCGAGTCCATAGTTCAGAGGAAATGAAAAAAAAAAAAATACATTCTGTTTAAACTGCTATATATAAGACTTCATTAAATAGCGGGAGTTTATTCCAACAAAGAAACTCCTGCAAAGCTTTTAATATGAAAACTCTTTAGTCCCTGCGGTAAAATGGCTCAAACTAAAAAAGTGCTTCCGAGATGACTAAAACTAAAAGAACCAAAACATTAATACATAAACTATATCGGCGATATGCTGCCTGGTATCTTCGAAGCCTGAGATATAGACCACCCTTCGTATGCGACCAAACGAAGTGTTCCACTATAAATATATAAAAAGAACCCTCCGGTGAGAGTTAGTCCTCATAGGAAGTCGGCCATCTTAGCATGCTGGTCGCGAAAACATTCCAGATTGTTTGAGGTGTGGAGAACTCGAGTATATAAGGGGGTCGCCTGAGAGGCGTATGAGTCTCCCACTTCGTGAGGGCATCGCGACGCCAACCCGACGCTCCGACCAGGAAGAACGTCACGCTGCCTGTCATTGCTACCACGTGATACTTCATTTGTCAGCCAGAAACTAAGTCCATTGTGGATTTGAAATTTCTTCATGAAAGCGACTTGGTGATAAAATATTTTCAGGTAATAGTCACGCAGCCATAGCTTGAAAATATTCAAAGTCCAGAAAGGACTTTAACGTCCAATGAGAGTCGTTTCGTACTTGTAAAGTTATGATGTGCAACTACGTGGGGGTTAGCATATTTTTGTGGTTGGCTTAGTATGACTATTGCGCTGACTGGTCGTTGCTGAGCTTGTCGGCGGGTGGTGTGGGTGTCGGTGGTGATCATCTAGACTTTTCACGGCGGAGACAACAGCGCTACGTTGGTTTACGCAGCTTAAATAACCACACTTACGGTTACGTTTTTTCGGAAACACCACTGTACTGATACGGCCCTAGCATGAAAGGGCAAACATGCAAATTAGGGCATTAATGCAACCATATAGCATATACACAGTTAAGCCCACCAGACGCAAGACATCGCGGGACGACACCAGACTAGTCCCCAGCGAGTTTGCGGAGGAACCATGAACTCGCTACCCACTCGCTGCGTGCCTTGCCGGAGGAGCGAGTAGCATAAGGAGGTGGTTTTCCGCCCCGAACCAGCCTCTGCAACTCGTCCGCCGAGCCGCGGACCGCAAGGGAAGCGCCGCTATTCACTGGTAGCCGCTGATGAGTGGTGCTAACCCGTTCGGCCTTTCAGTTTTACGACCTTAGCGAGTATTCGAACCTGCCTCACAATAACAGTAAATCCATTTTTCTTTTAATTTTTTGACGACACATGAGAGAACAATCTTAGGCAGATGCCTGATAGTGCACATACCTGTATATCCTGTGATTTCATAAACAATGTTCAGACCTTAAATATTACTAGGATAAATTATTTACAGAATTTGTATAATATTGTGTAGTGTAATATTTATAATAGTTTTTTATAAAGGTTATTTTTAAAATAATTATTGTTTGATAGCTTCATTTAAGTTTCTTGTAAATTTTATAGCTGGATTCTGCTTCTTAATTTTTTGTCGACTGTATGATAATTTAATTACTGAGCAGATATCTTTGAAAATTACAAGCTGTGAGCACATTGTTTTGAATATAAACTTGCTAATGATTCTGGTGTACAGTGATAGAAGTGCAAGGATATTTTTCATTATAATATTATAGAATAACAGATACGTTAATGCTGCATTATTTGTTACATTATTGCCTTCGACATAGCCTGGTGCACCAGCAAATGGAAACAGTCAGAAACGATAACAAATTTGTGAAGTAAGAATTTTATTTTATAATATGTGTGATACACTATAGCCTCTGTTTTTTTGATGAATAAACTTGTGCTGGTACATAACGTATACAGGAAAACCCACCCAGTTACCGCGCTTGGTAACATTTTAATAGACTGCATTTCAGAGTCCGTGTATGAACGTAAAAAATAAATAATTTCGCGATGAGTTTTACACTAGTGAACTCTTCAACAAACCTGGAACACCATTCAGACAAAGTTTAAAAACCAATGGTGACTTATTCCAAGTTTGGTTTCTTTAAATTTGCGTGCGAAAACTTGAGACTGGCTGCTATAAATAGTTTCCTCTATGAAGTTACTAGCGTTAATTTTTTTTTTTTTTTTAGATTAACTTAAACTATAACACCGACTGTTCATTCAATTTTTGTGTTATAAAGTGTGCATCATCTGCCTTCCAGAAGTAAAATTTTCAATTTTACACGTTAGATTTGTTACGCCCCCAGCCTACCCGGTGACATACATATACAGTTTGCAGAGCTTCAGAAGAAACTACGCAATTTTGAAACAGCTAGAGCTATCTAAGTGGTGACTGTTAACAAAAAAAAATTAAGAATACTCTTCGAGGTCGGACGAGTAGTTCGTTTTAGTATGTCGTTTTTAAACTGTATTTTTAGGAGAGTGAAAATGGCTTAAACACTTGTTTTAAGAACCATTTTTAGGTATGAAACACTCGGTAAAGATTCTTAAAAAAGCAATCGAGGGACTTACATTCCACCTTTTTCTTAATTTATCCGCCATATAATGTTAGGTTTACCGCTCAAATCTCATTTGCCGTATGCACGACGAGAAGACTGCGCGCCAGTCTACAACCTTGCGTTTATGGGTCGAAACCGCGCTAGAAGCACTACCGAGCGTAGCACTTATTGCTAGCCTCACAAGCACGGATTCACCCTTGAATATACGAGCCCCTCAAGGGCCTAAACACAGTTGGCGTCTTATCTGAAACTCTCTCCCCATTAACTTTGTGCCATGAAATTATATGGCCACCGCCCGAAGTCACATTGTTGCTCGGAACCCACTCGATCCTTAGTTTTTTCACGGACCCGATAGTTTTGGGTAAATTTCGTTTAAGGTGGGTTTTAGATTCTGTTAAAAGTAGCAGTATTCTAAATTATTATGCTTGTAATATTTCGTGTTTTAGCACAACTCATAATATAACCACATTTAGTTTATGAAAGTTTTTTTTTCTTCAACTAAACAAGTTTTCATAAACTTGCGGGACATTTTAATTCGGTTGTAGGAATTGCTGAAAGCATGAAATTACATGATTTACAATTAAGTTTGTGTGTAATGTAGACTAATCTCTTTATTTTTAGCATATAATTAATTAAATTGATAAACATTGTGTTTAAAAGAAACACAGAAATCTGAGATTTTAAGGGTTTTTGGAAAATATTTATTAGTTTAATGAATGGTATACACATTTTTTTATATAAGGACAATGCAACATACAAACAATTAATGAAAAATTAACATACCTTTAATACATGCTTTAATTAATTTAAAGATTATCCTTTAGGTTCATTAAAACCTTTACGTAAGGACTACATAAATAGATTTATATTATGGATATATTTAATTCACGCGAAATAACAATTGAGGTAATTGCGTTAGTTAAAATTTTAAGGATTCCTGTTATCGACACAATTGTTAAGTTCCTAGACGTAACCATGGCAATTTTAATTTGAAAATAGCGGAGCTCTGAAGGGATACGTGTAGGCAGAACGGACGGGATTCAAGCGGGGGTTTCCGAAATTCCAGAATCATCCGTGCCGCCGGCTGTACGTGCGGGACTCTGCGCCCACGTTAAACGGGCAAGCAATTTGTTTTTTTTTTTCTTCCCCAGACCTGGTCACGAACAAACGCCGCTTCTGCCGGGTCCTTTTTTAATTTTTTTTTATATTTAGCGAAATTTCAATTTTTTCGTCGTTATGCCGGTGTCTGTGTGTGTGTTGGGGGAGGGTTGGGTAGGGGAGGAGGGGAGACGGACGTGTTTTCGCGCCGCGCCGCGGTAGTGCAGCGCTGTGACGTCAGGACGTGTTTGGCCGGTCGCCGCGGCCATAAAACAAAATGCCGGCGCCTCCGCTGCGTGCCGCGGATGGAGATTAACGGGCCGCGCCACTTCAGCGGGAATGCGGCCTGCTCTCGGACCAGGCCTCCATCCCCCCTCCCCTCCCCTCCACGATCACACCCCTCTCGACATCACTGCCATTCCTCCCCCTCGCATCTCCACCCGTAACGCACTTTGCATTGCCCTCGCACGTTCCCTCCACCTCGTTCGCAGAAACATATTCGGCATTTTTTTTTTTTGGAAGTCGAGTGTGGGGGGGCTTTTTGGTGCTTGTATGCTCTCGGAATCCACGCGAAAACTTAATTACGGCTAGCCGAGAGCCGATTTTTCGATTATTAAATCCTGACTTCAAAAACGGCGAGTGCGTGTAGTAACTTAAGCGTAAACCAATTTCGTTGCGGTTCGCCAAAGTTTATCTAAAGTCGCCGAGAAATTTATGTATAATATAATTATTCCTAATTATATTGAATTTGGTATGTTTGGGAACGATGGTAAATGATTTTTTTTTAATTATTTTGTATCGTGTTACAACGGAGGACTAATAATAATTGGTAAACGTCATTTACGTAATTTATTTTTGTCTAGCTTCGGTGTATTTTGAGTAACTGTAAAAAAAATGTTATTTGTTTGGATTTTCTTAAAACAAAATTGGTACGTAAAATGTTCTGAAATACTAATTTTAAGTGACTGATATGGAGAATGTCAGAGTGTGAGGCGAATTTTCCTATTGGTATACGCTTAAATATGTTACAAACATGTTAAACACAATTAAAAAGATAAACCTGTCACGTACTCGTCTTCGCACAAGTGCAGGCCGATGCCACAACATGAGTTTCTGGGACTGTGGCTAAAACTTCCGCAGCTTTTCCTTTTTGATTTTACATAATATACTTTCAACAGCCCCTAGAGTGCACAATGCAGGTCGCTCAATAATGCAAAAAGTAAATTGATCAAAATCTAAAATGCAAACAAATGATCCAGAAGAAATCACAAAGTAGAATCTGACAACTGCTCCGGTTCAACAAAATAGTCCATATTGTGACACCGGCCTAAGTTTTATAAAGATTTTTTTTTTTGGATCTGCAGTGGCGTTGCAATTATTGAAACTATTTTTTTTAACACTATACGCAGATTGTATACGTTCGCCTAGTTATTTGACTTTTTCATTTATTCTTTAGAAATTAGCTAGGGCTTATTCTTATAGATGGTAATTTACGTGAATTCTGGGGTGGTTCGTTTCCAAGTGTGCCAATTTTACTTAGATGCTCTTTAGCTACGGTGCACAGTGTGCAATATGAGCATTCTGGAGGGACAAAATTCGAAACTCAAGCCATTGATGTTTCCTTTTGTTTTTATTTGCTGTTTTAATGATTTTTTAGTTAACTTAATGATTTATGACAATTTTGGGAGCAAAATTTATAGTATTTATAGAAGACCATACAGGGTTACATTACTGAAATTCTTTTACTTTGCAAAACAACGTACAATGTTTTTTTTTCAAACCAGACTTTACTTGTTAGTGAAAATTCTTTAGTTAATGTTTTTATATATGTACAAAGTTTTTAAGTTTTTATAAAATTAAATTTATTACTATAGAAGCGTTTTTCTGCCATCCTTTGAAGTTAAAAAGGTTTTTACATAAAATATTTAAGTATGCAAATATCACCAAACAATAGTTTTTCCAAACGCCTCAACATTAATACTGTAACCACTTGATATGGATTCCAGGATAACACGGAAGTGATTAATAAGGGCTTCATTATTTCCCGTTATAGATGCGACTTCACGTGCATTTTTGAAGAATCTCCTGGCAGTATTTCCATCATTTGTGTTTCCACTACCGGGTATTAGCGTGTCAACCACTAGAACCCAACTCATCTCTAATTATTTTCTTTATTTCATTTTTTTCTCGCTTCATACTTTGATCTATCACTTTGCTCCTCGGACCTGAAACTTTTTTATATCCAACCTGTAAGATGTATGCAGCAAGCATTCGAAGCTCCGAATCCAGGCATGGAGTGTAGACAGACCAAATGCATATGTTGATGGATCTACATTTGTTTTATGTGATATTTCGTTTTTGTTCATTTGTTTAGGAGATGCTCCACATATATAACATTTTTGTGATGACCTATAATTGGACAAAGCGTTGCAAATTTTTCCATCAACCATAGTCATCAACATTGTTTGACAAACATCTTTATCATTGCCACAAATTGCCACTCTGGTTGGTGACAGTTAGTTTATTTGTTTGTTGATGTTCTTACTTTCATCTTGGATTAATGCTTCTGTTTCCTTTTTAAAGAGAAATTTTATTGGTCGACAATATCTAGTAGAGGAAGGTCTTGGATTCTGCCAAATAACTCGTTTATGATCTTCATTTGTGTGGAGCTGCAGAGGAACAAATGATATAACGAAAATATATTCGTCATAGGGAACCTCGCCTGTTTTTTTCTCAGACCTCTGTTTAAATATACTGTGGCCTGAACTTCCATCGCAACCCCACTTGCATATTAACGACATGTCATTGATATCAGATTCAGACAGCATCTGGTTTACTACTTCATTTTGCACTAATAAAATGTGTTCAATGGTGTGGTTAAGAAGGGCTTGTAGATTTATTTCTGCACTCAGTTTAGTGATCAAAATAGCTTCTTTAAGTGGGTAACACATTTGTTTGGCTTCCTGTAACATGTAATATGGTGGGTATATATTACAGTTTCTTTCTTTGGCTTGAGACTGCAGAAGCTTGTATTGGTAGGTTGTAAGTTGAGCGTCAAGAAAAAAGCCACTGCATCTTAATTTTTGTAAAATATAGGTTCTTTATCGAACATTCTTGCTTTCTTTAGTTTTGTCGCTCTTTGTGGCGATGCTGTAGATAATTCTTTAACAATATCTGCTGCATCTCTTTTCCCAGCAGCTCGTAAACTTACTTCAGTGGCAAATGAGATCTCTTCAGGAGTCTGGGACTGCAGCAAATTTTGAACTTTCCTCCTTTTACTCTTTCTGCTAAACTCTTTGAAACGCTTCTTAGGGCGTCCAGCATCAGTTGCAGGTGATGTGCATGGCCCAGGTGTATTGCAGGATTGTGTAACAGCAGACGAACACATTGCCAACAGTTCATTTCCTAGTTTAAATTCCCCCCGAAGCCACTGTGTGTTTCGCTGTACAAATCTATCATAATGCCTTACGCTTTGCGCCCAAAGTTTATTCAGTTTAATTAAAAACAACCTCACTCTATTTTTTTAAGATAGTTTGAATGTTTTCTGGCACTTCTTCCAATACAAAGAAACTCACTACGTATTTACATACTTCTACGTGCCTTTTTGTTTTCTCACTACGCAACCAAATGCTAAAGAGATCGCCACGTGACATGCGCAGTACCTCTGAAAAAAATTAAAAACCATCAATCGCGCAAATATGCGCAGAATATCAAAGCGAAAACATTCAATATAAATATGGAGCATTGCACTGCTGAAGTTTCGTGAGGGTATATTGCGGACATTTTTTTATAACTCTAATTGAAATTTATGAAGTTTACATTTTATTGTTATTTTTCGTCAGTTAATAAATTATAAATGTATGGATAAATATTCACAATTAAGTATGCGTTACTCATACAAATTAAAGAACATACCTTTATGAACGTCTTCCATGATCATAAAACAAGAAAACACCACTCGCACTAACTGTACCAGCTCTAGAAAGAGCGTACTCCGCACCAATACTGCCCCGAGCCGGGAGCGCTCCTCCGATACAGCTGTCTTATCAGCTCTCCAGAAGGCACGCAGCATTTTTAAAACGGTCAACCAAGCACATTACTGAATGGTCTGAAGTCTCTACTATAACATTTCAATAACCACAACCCATAGTTAAAAAGTCGTAAAAAATAGTTTTGTCCCTCTAGATTGGTCATATTGCACACTGTGCGGTGCTAGCTTGGTGAGGTACGATGATAAGTAAGTGCGACGCTAGCTGGTGCTTCTAGCGCGTTATCGCCTCTAAGCGAAAATCTCTGAAAAAGCTCGCATTCTTCTCGTCGTGCAAAACACGTAACCATAAAATTAAATGGTGGATAAATGAAGAATATAAAGGTGTAATGAGTACCTCGAGTGCTTTCAAGAAACTGCACAGGTGGTTTCATGCTTAAAAATTATTCTGAAAACATTTGTTTTAACCATTTTCACTCTCCTAAAAATATTGTTATGAACTAAATTCGGAAACTAACTCATCCGCCCTCAGCGTATGGTTCTTAAACTATCTTGAGCAGTTTAGAAATTAAATGGGTTTCTCGGAAGCTTTGCACACCGTATGTGTGCCCCTGGTCAACACGTAATCCAATGGAGGCGATTCAGACCAGTCGTTCTAATCAAGTGATGGTATGGTCGGATCAAGTTAATCTCCGTAGTCCCGCGGGTGGTACACACAGCAGCGCTCAAGTAGGATTTGTCACTCTTTGGCAAGAATTATCGATTTTCTCCAGTATATCCACGTATTCACTGTGAGTTAATTTGGTAGTATGAAATGGAATGTTGCGCAATATTTTACTGGCTGGCTATACAACGTAGAATATTCTCCCTCCGGTCTAGTCTGGACAAATGGGTGAACCCAACTGTCATCTTTAATTAATATTTTCTTGTACATCACAGAGGGACTATGCAACGCCGCGTTTGCTCGTAGATGACAAGGGGAGTATGCATGTGGGAGTTGGCTCGTAGATTACAAGGGGAGTACGCACTTGGGAGTTGGCTCGTAGATTACAATGGGAGTATGCATGTGGGAGTTGGCTCGTAGATTACAAGGGGAGTATGCACGTGGGAGTTGGCTCGTAGATTACAAGGGGAGTATGCAAGTGGGAGTTGGCTCGTAGATTACAATGGGAGTATGCAGGTGGGAGTTGGCTCGTAGATTACAATGGGAGTATGCATTTTGGAGTTGGCTCGTAGATTACAATGGGAGTATGCATGTGGGAGTTGGCTCGTAGATGACAAGGGGAGTATGCATGTGGGAGTTGGCTCGTAGATGACAAGGGGAGTATGCATGTGGGAGTTGGCTCCTAGATTACAAGGGGAGTATGCATGTGGGAGTTGGCTCGTAGATGACAAGGGGAGTATGCATGTGGGAGTTGGCTCGTAGATTACAAGGGGAGTATGCACGTGGGAGTTGGCTCGTAGATTACAAGGGGAGTATGCACGTGGGAGTTGGCTCGTAGATTACAAGGGGAGTATGCACGTGGGAGTTGGCTCGTAGATTACAAGGGGAGTATGCATGTGAGGGTTGGCTCGTAGATGACAAGGGGAGTATGCATGTGGGAGTTGGCTCGTAGATGACAAGGGGAGTATGCATGTGGGGGTTGGCTCGTAGATGACAAGGGGAGTATGCATGTGGGAGTTGGCTCGTAGATGACAAGGGGAGTATGCATGTGGGAGTTGGCTCGTTGATGAAAATGGGAGTATGCATGTGGGAGTTGGCTCGTAGATGAAAATGGGAGTATGCATGTGGGAGTTGGCTCGTAGATGACAAGGGGAGTATGCATGTGGGACTTGGCTCGTAGATGACAAGGGGAGTATGCATGTGGGACGGGATGCTAGTTGCGGTTCTGTGGCGGACGCAGGGTAGGGTGATACGGGGGGATATATATCACCCCCCCCCCCCCCCCGAAGTTTGAGAAAAGTAATTTGCGAAAAGTGATATCACTATGCTAATTTATGTGTGTTAGAATTTAAGCTGCTATATAACACCTTATATTTCAACTGCGAACCTTCGTGCTTGAGTGTAAAGTGTTTGTGTCAATAGTAATGATGGTTTTTTTTATCTACATGCACCATTTGGTTCTATTATTTTCTCTCAACCAATACCACCTCCCTCAACCTGAAAAAAAAAATTCCCATATCCGCTCTGTTGCGGACTGTTTGTGTTCTACAGTTGCAGTTGTGTATCGCTCGTCGTAGTAGTCGATAGTTTAGCTCGCTCACGGCCGGAGTGAAGAGGCCGCAAGAGGACGCGAACAACCGCCGCCGGGACACTGGGGCTCGCCGCCGCCCCACAATGGCCGCGCCCGGAAGCCAGCGCGACCGCAGCTTGGGGGCTGGTGCTCGAACCAGGAGAGGGGAGGGTGCCGCATCCCTTCCCACCCCGTGCACCGCACAATGACCGCCTCCCCCTTCACAGGAAACCTGCGGTGGGGAACCCGATCGGACCCGCGGCACCATTGATGACCAACCTATCCCCCCTCCACCCTCATCCCTTGCTACTCGTACATCTCCCCGCCTGGCTCTCTGACCCCGGGACGAGACTGCACCTGCACGTCTGCCCGCCTAGCCAGGGGGTGTGTTGGTGGGGCGCGGTGATAAGTGCGACGCTCGCTGGTGCTTCCAGCGCGGTGTCGCCTCAACTGGCGCGCAGTCTTCTCGTCGTGCACAGGGCATGGCCCCCGCAAGGGTGGGGCTGGGTGGACCCCAGGGTCCAGGGCCCGGACCCAGCCCTATTTATTTTTAAACGTTTAATTATTATTTTTTTACAAACTAGTAAAAAACATATTGAATTTTTTTATAAATAAAGCTTAGTTTGGAATAATTAAATAGTAACCATAATTATACCCTCTATTTTCAGGTTAAATAACATTCTAAAAAGAGTGTAGGTATTGCAATTATAATGTAGCACGTTACTGTAAAATTGGGGAGGGGGGGGGGGGGGGGAACTCCCCGATCCTGGGTCCAAGGCCCGTAACCGAATGTGGAGGCCATGTCACAGGGCAACTATGAGGTCTGAGCGGTGACCATTACATTCGATTGCGGAGAAATGAAGATAAAGGTGCAAGGTGCAAGGCCATTTAGTTTTTTTCCAAGATTCTGCCGGGCGTTTTAACAATTTTTACTCTTTTAAATATATAGTTAAAAAAAACTAGATACGGAAACAAGAACCACTCGTCCGTCTTCAGCTTGTTATTAAAAATTCTTCGTAAATTCTCTCCGATAGCTTGAGTAATTTTTTAAATCGTTTGGTTTTTTCTTCGGAAGCTCTGCACACCGTGTGTGTGCCCAGGTTAGCGGGGACCAAAATTTATATTTTTTGCATATATTATTTAGTGTTTTTGGAAATAATGTTAAGTTAATCTTTAGCCACATTTTTATTGTTTGTTAAATGGTGTTTTCTGCTAAATAGGTCCTTATTTAATGATTTCAATGCAATTTTTTATGTCAATCATAGCTTTTACTGAAAGAATTAAATCATAAGTATAGAGTTAAGGATTAACAGTTCGTATTTAGCCTTCGTCTTCAAACTATTTTGTTTCAGTATATAAATAATTATCTAAATAATTTTTTTTTCATAACCCTTGTAATTCGCTCTACGAAGGATTGCCGGCAGTTACGACGTTTGAACTGTTTTTTGTCTTCTCCGGCTAGAGTAAGGGTAAAATCACGTGGTTGCGCGATCACGCATAAATAAAACAATTGAATTTAAAAAATGGCCACATTAAACTGGCTGCCACATGTGCAAACCCACCTAATATTGTAAGCGTAATAATTTACTATCTCTACTTGTGTATGTAGAAAGGCGACTGCGCTCTGCGCTCGGGTGGTTTGATTCTTCGACAGGCCATGTTCTGCCGGAATTTCATCGCTTCACAGAGTTTGCTCAGAAAATTGTTGATTCCGACAGGCGATCCGGTTGTGGCCCTTGCATTAATTTATAAAAAGCCGCGAAGTTTCTTGATATTGGAGAGGTTGAATATTTTTTCGGTATGCAACATTGTTTAAATGTTTTAATTAAAAAATTTTTTTGTCTTGCATTCAATACTAGGGTTAAGTTTTGCTGATATAATTTAAATAACATCTTTTTATTCCTTTTGGCAAGTATTTCTGTGTTTGCTATACATTTTATGATCATAATTTACCCATTTTCATGCTGTTAATACTATAATTACGATTTGCTTACTTTGTTGTGAAAAAGGCCTTGGTTTTCCCTGTTTGTTGGTGAATTGACGTTTTTACGTGATTACACATTTTTAACTATAGTTTTATTTCGTCTTGTTCATAAATGAGAGTATTAACGTAATCATGTTTGTTAATTGGTGTTCGTCAGGATTCTTTGAAAGCTGATGAAATAGTTTGGCTGGTGGCTAGAGGGGGGGGGGGGGGGGGAGGGGGAGAGAGCCTGAAAATTCTGTAACTATGAGAAAAAAGTTTTGGAAGGCGTCGGACGGCTGTTGCTATGCGCCCGTATTGGCTGGTAAATTTTAAAGGTATTTTTGTGACTGGTCAAAAGCAATTTTTTTACTTAGTCTAATCTTTGTCAAAAAAAAAAACACCTCGCTACGTTTGGGTCAGAAATTGTATCCTGCTGTGGTTTTGCAAGGGATAATGCTGTGATTTACTTAGAGGCAGTGCACCTGCAATTTGTGCCGAATCAGTGCTACTTTAGGCACGATTTTTTTTATTTTCTTAGTTTTACAAAATTTTAAATTTTTTTATAACTTCAATTTTCCTCCTTCGCCCGCTGCTTTCGCCCCCATCCAAACTTGTTCGGTCGAGTGTACCGGCAGGTTAGCTTGTTGAGCAGTATAGTGCTCTCACCGCCGTTTCCCACCAAATTTGCTGGGTCTAGCCGACTACAGGGCTATCATCAGCAACGGTATCCACTGGCCGTCGCGTCTCGTCACGAGTTTAGCGCTACGCGTGACGAAAGTAGCCGCCCTAAGCTTCCCATGGTCACCCCCACCCCTTCTCGGAGGTGTGCTGAAGTTTGCGGTCTCTAACACGTTTTGGTGTCCTTTTTTCAAGTTCCGCCGCACGTCCCGACGTCTGGCCGGCGAATTCTCCCAGGGCAGGTCATTCACCGGACATACCCCCCACCCCATCCTGGTCCACAGCGGTCATCGGCCAGCCGCGGCAATGTCCCCTCTCAAGGCCAAAATCCCCCCCCCACTTGCAAAATGGCGGCCATCAAGTGCCGCGATGGTCTCTGCGAGACTCCGACCTGCATGCCTACACCATCTATCGACGAAAGGACGAACCAGCTATCCCCTATCCCCACCAGGAGAAACAGTCGACCTCACACTTAGTCGATAGGTCGCCAGAGCCCTTTTTTTCTTTCGGAGCCCTTCGGAGCACTTCGGGTTTCCCGATCCCCTCCTCCAGAGGAACAGACGACCGAACTAAAGTTTAAGTTAGCGTCCCGGCGCCATTTTCAGGGATTTTGAGGGCAGCTCTCGTCCAGCGCGCATCTTTGCAACAAGTCGCAGTAACGACCAGCAGCTATCGTGATCCGCTTTCGGCAATAATGTAGTTGCTTCTGAGCCAGGCCATGTCGCCTAGATTTTTTTTTAGTTTTTCTTAGTAGCTGCCCAAATAGTCAAGTTTAACTTTAGTTTTCTTTGGTTTTCGCCATAACTATTTCTTCTATGGCTACCGCGAGCTCCCGTGCCGCGCATCCCCGGATCACCCCCAGGGACAGCCACTATCTACTTCACCCTGCCAGCTAAGGTAAGCTGCACTTCGCCCCACACAAACCTGTTAGGTTGCCTTTTTTTTGGGCTTAACTTCGCCCGTCATAAACTGCCTGCTAACCAAGCTAATCCAGGTGGATTATTGGTTACAGGCAGGGTTCCAGAATCCCAGAGGGTTCCAGAATCCCAGAGTACTTCAAGGACCCCAGACCAGTTCAAGATGGCGGCCCAGTTCCGGCGCCACATTTTGCACCTCAACCTGTAACTCGTGAGCCTCTATAACGGAGTCTCCCTCCATCTTTCGGCACCCCTCAAAAAGAAGTGAAGAACAGTTTATAACTCCGCCAGTTTTAGGACGTTTTCCATATTATTATAAAATATTGTATTTTAAACACATATATTTGTTTGATGAGCCTGCGAGCTCAATGTTCCTAAACAGTTGAACATAGCATAGTATGAAATGGTGTTCCCCCCCCCCCCCGGCCCCTCTTTCTTCTTTCTTTTATTCGTTAGTTACTCAATGTAATGTATCAAAAATAAGAATCTGACATTGTTAGCAGTTTTGTTTGTAATGGCTGTAATGCCGTAAGATATTTTCTAATGTAAGAAACCTATCAATGACAAGATACTAAACTACTAATCAACAGTAAAAGCCTCTAATGAAACCAAACCATACGAGTGTTTTCATTTGCTGCTACTTGAAACCACAATCCACGTAACCTTTCCTACTGTCAGGGAGGTTAATTTTAAATTGTGTTTGTAAGTGGGGCTGTGCCCCTCTGGCAAGTTCTTTTAGATAATTAGCCTGACGCTTCCACCGGACATTTATTATCAATAATTATGGTTTTGTTTTGAGCACAGCACCACGGTTACAAATTGGTAGCAGAGCATGGTTACGGTTACAATGTGGTAGCAGTTTGTGTGATATGGTTACTCTTAAATTGTTAACTCTATTTTGGTTTGATTTATGAGAATGCTTTAAATTTATTTGGTATAAATATTTTTTTTGTTTGTCACTAAGATTTTCGTTATATAGTATTATTGTAAGTCCTAAAACTGGCACCCAATCTGATTCACCCAAAGTGAGTTAAATTAAAATTCTCTCGTATTTTACGTCCCGCTGTGACTGTGTTTGCGCGCGGTGAGACACCGCGCGGCCTCCTCCCGTCGGCGCTACGTCCGTGGGGGCAGCATGCTTTATCATCGCGCGTGTCATTCTCCCTGACACCACTTCACCCCTCCCCTCCACGCCTCACCGGCTGGTGGAGACAAGGTCATGCCGTTGACCCGTGTCCGGCAGCGTAACAATGCGTTGCAATCTAGTTTGTTACTCGCGGCCGACAGTGCCCTGAGTTTTTCTAAATTCCTCCCTTTATCTGTGTTTTTTTTTATAACACATCCGCCTGCAAACCAGGCAATCTTTGTGAAAAACAGATAATAGAAGTCCTTTCGGACATCGTGGTATTTTTTGTTTTGTCTCTCGGCGCCTTGCGCGCGCCAACATGTTATCTCTTCACCACATGGCAGGGCCGCCAACCGCGCGGAACTCTTCTCTACTCCACCCACGTAACACTTATTTTGTAAACAAACTACCCATGCTTTGTATGTCCTAATAATAATATAATTTTTATGTCACAAATCAAGCACTATAAATAATCTATACTGCATTAATATAGCAGCAAAGTATTTTCTTAATCTAGGGAACGTAAATTATAACATAATATATTTATATAACTGATAATAACATTAAAAATACAAATAATATGATAATATAAAAATTTTGTTTTAGCTAATGTTAAGAACCTTCCATTGTTTACTATTTCTAAGTATCTTAAAATTAACGATTAAGTATTTTAATATTACATAAAATAAATGTATAAAGGGTCCATTCATTACGTAATATAAAATAAGAATATGCTCATAAGTAATTTAAACAAGTACTCTAACCCTATTGCATCGTTCACCAGCAACGTGAATATACGTCGACGTACCATTTCATTGTGTCACCATACACACCCATGTGCCTAGCTTTTGTTTAGATTTATTTCGTGATCACCCAAAGAGAGGTGCAATCACTCATGCCTTTAAGGAAAGGGCCTGAATTAAATTGTTTATATACACGGGTTGAATCCCCAATACCTTTTACGCTAGCCATGAGGTGAGGAATTTATTGTAAGATAGAGTACTATACTTTTTTAACGTCGAGTTTTCTATGAGCAATTTACCAATTAATCTAAGAATGCAAGGTAAAGGATAAATAATATTTTTGTAATTATGAATTTTGAGTAAACAATTTATTAACTTTTATATTTTTTTGGATCGGTGTTAATTTCCTTTATAAGGTGGTGTACAGCTATGTATTTTAAACATCTAAATTTTTTCATTATCCATTTTTCATCCAAATTCGTTGATCTTTCGGGTTTCGAACCCGAACTAACTCAGGGGTGAAATTCCCTCGTAGGTCTCTCTGCTTCAGCCTGATGGTCTGATCAACCGTCAGGGCTTGAACATATTGAGCCTATGTGAGTTAATAAATGTAGGTATCCGGGACCGAGGTGTACTTCGCTTTTTAAGCAAGTATTAAATTCATCCATTTCGTCTGATCCATCGTCAGATTGTGCAGAGCTATGACTCAATGCCTTCGACTTCTTATGGACAGCGAAACAATTATGTACAGGGGTTATATTCCCAATCTAGTTTGTAAGTTACGGGTTACCATACCCATTTACAGGGGTTACAATCCCCATTAGTCACTGAGTGCTCAAGGACGCATTTCCCTTGTTTCGGCCTCAGTGCTTTTCGGCCTCCCTCACAGCGCCCATTTTGGTGTTCCTACACGATATCCAATATCTGAGATCAACGGGATGAATTTCATTTCATAATATAGCAAAGACATAAATAGTTGTAAGCTTACAGGTACTTTAAATTTAAGCTTTGAATTTAATATTTTTTATTTATTAAATGATTTTAAGGATTTATTTTAAATAATTCAAACCAGGTTTAAATGGACCCTATTTAATTATTAACCTTGTGTTTGACTTATAAAGTATTACAGTCAAAGGTCATGTAATTAATTCGGCTTCTATTACAAGTGGTAGGGCAACAGACATATTTTCTTTTATCTTTTCTTTTAGCTCAATAATAATAATAATATAATCACGCATATAAAAATAAGTATTCCCCCTAAATTAAGCAGCTACGAGGTGACTAGTCTCATTTTAATATTTAAGGTAATCACCGAGAAGGGTGAAATACTTTCAACCCCCAACGAGAGGTCCACTTAATTAATTTGGGTATGTTTGAGCATCCCGTTTCTAGACTAGCACAAGCTAGGTAATTTAAGATATTTTAATTTTTAATTTTTACATACGTAAGTTCAGTCTTTAACAAGCTACTTGACGTAAATAGTTTTAATTTTTTTTACTCAGAAATACCTCTCTGATATTTTTTGAATCTTCATGAATCTTGTTCCACGATTTCATATATTTAATTTCTGATTACGTTCCTTTTTTTTAATAACCATAATTCGTAAAGTAAGCAAGACTAATGTTTTGTAGTGTTTTTTTGAACTGATTTTGCGTTAATACTTGTACATGTTTATTTCTTTATTTTCCCTTGCACGTAAATGTGATGTACAGTGACGTACATAGAGTCTGAGCACTGAAGCTGTCACATCTAGCCATTTTTCTTTTTCTTTTGCATTCCACCCCAAAGTTGTATTTCTTTTACATCGTTATCGATGAGATTGTTTATTTAAGTAAAAGCTACGTGACTTCCAGACGGCAAACTGGTTTCTTTTATGTGTTTTTCTAAAATAGGAGCTAGGTCAAGCTAGCCAACGAGCGGCGCAAAAGTTAGGGTCCTCTGAGCCAACGAGCCATGACCAAGGTCCTCTGAGTGAAAAATCTCATGACCATTTTCGAGTGTTCTTTGGGTTACATTCCCACCACTCATTTTTGGACGGCCTATGTTCAAACCCCCTCTCAGGCAGTGCGAAGCCAATCAGCAGTCATGGAAGATCTAACCGCTCCATTATAATTTATCCCTTTTTGATTTATAATTGTTGGTTTATTGCATTTTACATTTCTTTAAATAATTTAAATTTGAGTGCGAAGAGTCGTTAATTTATCGTTTTGTTTGCAGAATACATTTAAATAATAAATATTAGTTAATAATAATAAACATCAGAGTGGTATGCGCTGAAATTTCTTAATTTATCGAATATTTAATATTTTTAAATTCATTCTCTCCTACGGATTGTTGATCTGTTGGGGTTTTCATCCCCAATCATTTAAAATTCCGCCAAGGGAATACCACCCATAGGCCCTGTGTCACTCTGGGACTGAGGTTCTGTTTCGCCTTCGGGCAAGCAGCAAATTTGACTGTCTTCTCCATCGCCTGACTGTGCAGGGCTAAGTCCCAATGCCTTCGGCTTCTTATGGAAAGACTACAGGGGTTTACATTCCCACTTTCATTATTTTCAGGGGTACACAAATCCCCACCTTCATAACTGGCACCCGACGGACCAAGTTCCGGTTCCGGCCCAGTGTTTTCGGCCCGCCTCACAGCGCCCATGTTTAGAGTTT
This sequence comes from Bacillus rossius redtenbacheri, assembly GCF_032445375.1. Lineage (NCBI taxonomy): Eukaryota > Metazoa > Arthropoda > Insecta > Phasmatodea > Bacillidae > Bacillus > Bacillus rossius. The sequence continues at coordinate 35,605,980 of NC_086336.1, forward strand.
TTGTCACGTGACACCATTCCCAACATCTGAGATCAACTTTCCTCATGACTTCATTCACCGTTAAGGGTAATTAAATTAATTATAATACACCTTCGAATTGACCGTAAAATTATTTTTTGTAAGTAGTAGGATACAGGCGAACCTGGTACTAGTTTTACTAATAAGTGTAGGTTTGTTTTTTATTTTCCCTATATGCTCCGCATTTAAGCGGGGGAGTATGTGCCGAATCAGTGCTACTTTAGGCACGATTTTTTTTATTTTCTTAGTTTTACAAAATTTTAAATTTTTTTATAACTTCAATTTTCCTCCTTCGCCCGCTGCTTTCGCCCCCATCCAAACTTGTTCGGTCGAGTGTACCGGCAGGTTAGCTTGTTGAGCAGTATAGTGCTCTCACCGCCGTTTCCCACCAAATTTGCTGGGTCTAGCCGACTACAGGGCTATCATCAGCAACGGTATCCACTGGCCGTCGCGTCTCGTCACGAGTTTAGCGCTACGCGTGACGAAAGTAGCCGCCCTAAGCTTCCCATGGTCACCCCCACCCCTTCTCGGAGGTGTGCTGAAGTTTGCGGTCTCTAACACGTTTTGGTGTCCTTTTTTCAAGTTCCGCCGCACGTCCCGACGTCTGGCCGGCGAATTCTCCCAGGGCAGGTCATTCACCGGACATACCCCCCACCCCATCCTGGTCCACAGCGGTCATCGGCCAGCCGCGGCAATGTCCCCTCTCAAGGCCAAAATCCCCCCCCCCCACTTGCAAAATGGCGGCCATCAAGTGCCGCGATGGTCTCTGCGAGACTCCGACCTGCATGCCTACACCATCTATCGACGAAAGGACGAACCAGCTATCCCCTATCCCCACCAGGAGAAACAGTCGACCTCACACTTAGTCGATAGGTCGCCAGAGCCCTTTTTTTCTTTCGGAGCCCTTCGGAGCACTTCGGGTTTCCCGATCCCCTCCTCCAGAGGAACAGACGACCGAACTAAAGTTTAAGTTAGCGTCCCGGCGCCATTTTCAGGGATTTTGAGGGCAGCTCTCGTCCAGCGCGCATCTTTGCAACAAGTCGCAGTAACGACCAGCAGCTATCGTGATCCGCTTTCGGCAATAATGTAGTTGCTTCTGAGCCAGGCCATGTCGCCTAGATTTTTTTTTAGTTTTTCTTAGTAGCTGCCCAAATAGTCAAGTTTAACTTTAGTTTTCTTTGGTTTTCGCCATAACTATTTCTTCTATGGCTACCGCGAGCTCCCGTGCCGCGCATCCCCGGATCACCCCCAGGGACAGCCACTATCTACTTCACCCTGCCAGCTAAGGTAAGCTGCACTTCGCCCCACACAAACCTGTTAGGTTGCCTTTTTTTTGGGCTTAACTTCGCCCGTCATAAACTGCCTGCTAACCAAGCTAATCCAGGTGGATTATTGGTTACAGGCAGGGTTCCAGAATCCCAGAGGGTTCCAGAATCCCAGAGTACTTCAAGGACCCCAGACCAGTTCAAGATGGCGGCCCAGTTCCGGCGCCACATTTTGCACCTCAACCTGTAACTCGTGAGCCTCTATAACGGAGTCTCCCTCCATCTTTCGGCACCCCTCAAAAAGAAGTGAAGAACAGTTTATAACTCCGCCAGTTTTAGGACGTTTTCCATATTATTATAAAATATTGTATTTTAAACACATATATTTGTTTGATGAGCCTGCGAGCTCAATGTTCCTAAACAGTTGAACATAGCATAGTATGAAATGGTGTTCCCCCCCCCCCCCCCGGCCCCTCTTTCTTCTTTCTTTTATTCGTTAGTTACTCAATGTAATGTATCAAAAATAAGAATCTGACATTGTTAGCAGTTTTGTTTGTAATGGCTGTAATGCCGTAAGATATTTTCTAATGTAAGAAACCTATCAATGACAAGATACTAAACTACTAATCAACAGTAAAAGCCTCTAATGAAACCAAACCATACGAGTGTTTTCATTTGCTGCTACTTGAAACCACAATCCACGTAACCTTTCCTACTGTCAGGGAGGTTAATTTTAAATTGTGTTTGTAAGTGGGGCTGTGCCCCTCTGGCAAGTTCTTTTAGATAATTAGCCTGACGCTTCCACCGGACATTTATTATCAATAATTATGGTTTTGTTTTGAGCACAGCACCACGGTTACAAATTTAACCCGGGCGGTACGCAGATGCACGTGTCCTCAGGCAGTCATTGTTTGAACGAGGCACCGATAGGTTGCTGCAGGGCGAGTGCTCACAAAAGCAGTTAATTATGTATTTGAAGAGAGAATTGCGCAGCTGTGGTCCGAGCGCTATCGCATATAATTCAACTTTTAATTTAATTTTTTTTTGTTGGAACAGGCGGAAGGACATACTTTGGGCTCTACCGTAAGTTAGTGTGCAACCACGGGACAAAAGTGTGAACTGTCTTTTAGATTAATAGTTATCCATCCGGTACCTGCGAGCAGTCGCCGTATGTATTGTTTTGATTCGATGAAGAGGTTATGTGCGAAAATTTTTATGTACTGTTTTTTTTTGTAGTTGTAACATGGCTGCCACATGACTGTGAATTTTCTAACGGTATTAATAAAAATACGTTGATATCAGTTTGTGCCTGAGAGACATTCAGAAACTAATCAGTAGTATATAATAGGGGCTACTGAAACTGGCTTCTGGCTGTGGAGCGGGGAGCCGAGCCACATCTCTGACGTCACGTCCATCTCGGACGTCACAGCGGCCATCTTGGATGACCTTGACCTTGACCTTTGACCTTGACCTGGAATTTGATCCTCAAAAATCGCCAAAAATGACCAAAATTGGGCAAAAATTGCCCAAAATTCCTCAAAAATCGCCAAAATTTCAATTTTTTTGAAAAAAATTTCCGCCAAAAAATCTCAAATAATTCCACAGTTCAAAAATTAGGATTTCGAAAATCCTCAAAAGTCGCTTTGCCCTAGAAAAAACGAAAACTCCTAAAAGCGGCTTAAAACTCCTAAGAGCTAGCCGCTTATAAGCCGCCGACCTTGAAAATAAGGATGTCATGGCAGCCATATTGGATGATGATGTCACCGTTGCAAATTTTGTTACGGCCGCCATCTTTAACTTATTTATTATCCGATTTTAATGAAAAAAAATTTAAAAATTATAAAAAATCCATTTAATAAAAATTTATTAAATTATTTATAAAAAATGTACTTTACGACACGGAGCTCAGAGTCCTCGGTTCGAACCCGGTGAGGGCAAAAAAAAACTAAAAATGACATCCGATCCTTCACTCGTGGAGGGCGCTGGCATACTGACTCCCACCACTTTTTTCAAAGCATATATATATTCACCTAGTATGACGTCATGTCCGCCATCTTGTCTTCGATGCTGGAAGCCATCATCATTGTATCGTCGCCTAGAGTGCGCTGACGCCATGTTAGTTTAACTCTTACCCGCTAGAGTGCAGTAATCATTTATTACTAAGGTGCCCGCCATCTTGAAATTTGGCCGCCATCTTGAAAATCCGTAATTATTTAGCTAGAAATTCGGGAAAAGTTCCAAAATTTATTAAATAAATTTGCAATCAATATACTGATCGACCCGGTCAGTTCCTATCCTTGGTTCGATACCCGATCGATGCAATAATGTTTAATTTTATGTAAAAAATAATAATTTCAATAAACCATGTTCAACATTCGTAAAGAGACTCTAAATCCTCTACGACCACCATCCTATCAGACATCAAGACCACCATATTGGAAATGCGTAATTTTAATGCTAGAGATCCGGGAAAAAGTTCAGAAATCATTAAATTTCCGATCAATAAACTGATTAATTAGATCGACTAAGGTCCTTGGTACGATCCCAGGCCGATACAAAACAACTTTAATATTTTAAAAAAGCACCACTAAAGTGTAAGGTTCGAGGAATTAAACACCGCAAGTTCTTTTACAAACATAATATTTATTACATAATTTCTATTCTACTACAGGATCACTTACGAAAGCCAGCAATCTTATAATCATTTAGTTCCGCAGCGGTGTGAAATGACTAATTCTTAGCTCCAATCGGTTTATACTAGACAGAGTCCAGCCAGAACCTTTACAGACATAGTCCACCTCTTCTTGACAGAGTTTCTGGATTCCGTTTTTAACAGTTTGCTTCACATCGTCAGAACTGTAAATTACTGCAGCCGATGTCTTGAATGCACACTTCTTCACTTTGTCATCTAACGGATACGGCTTTCCATATAGACAGTCCAACCACAAGTTATATTTCAAAGGTCCGTTTGTCGCTACGTCATCAGTAAGCTGATTGATTATGTTCTGTCTAATATCATCAAGAAAATTACAAATGTCCTTCGACTCACCGAACGTATTTAGATAATAGTAGTCTTTCAACGTTCCACGAAATGCAGACTGCGCCAAGTAGAATCCATTATCGTTTACTTGTAATGCACCGAACACAGTCTTAGGTTTAGTTCCATGTCCAGACGTCATAGCAATCGGTTTCTGCACATCTGTTTTTTTGCTTGTACGCTCACGAGTCTCCAATCTAAAGCGAGGAGTCGAAATGTCGGCAGGTAGTTCAACAGTAGGAGCACAGACTCCACCTTTACATTTTTTCGCATGATGTCGCATACTGTCAATTCGAGTAAACCATTTAAGGCACTCATCACATCGAAACTTCATTCGAGAAGGATTCTTCGTGCATTTGCTCCGCTCATGTCTTCGTGCATCATGGGAAAATGCGAACGACGTATCACAGTAGCTGCAAGGATACCGTGGTGATGAAGACGAGCCTTTCAGACCTGATCCAGATACAGGCGTTGCAACAGTAGTACCATTTCCAGGCATACTCTTATGCACATCGATGCATCGTTGTTGCGCCGAAACCTTTACTTTCTGCCGCACAGCAGGACCTTTGCATGCCTTCATGTGCGTTTTCATATTATCTTTTCTGGCAAACTGCTTATGACATTTCTCACAAACAAACATTTTACGATATAGGTTCTTGGCACATTCGCTCCTCTCGTGTCGTCGAGCATTGCTGCTGTTTGAGAAAATCTTGTCGCAGTAACAGCACCGATGTTCGCTAGTTGTCAAATCAGCATCCATTGAAGTCTCCATCGAGGTCGTATCGTCGATCGTCGTGGTTTCCTGCACATCCAGCTCAGTAGTCATTAAGCTATCTTCTGATGGCGGAACAGCACATATCGAAGTCTCCTCCAGTGTTGTCAGAGGCGTTGCCAACGGGATCTGCTCCAACATCGTCGGCGCTGACGTCATGGTTCCCGTAGTCGATGGTACATCCTCCATCGAGTTCGACGTTAAAGTCGGTAAAGATGCCATCGAGATCTCAAGATCAGCTAATTGACACGACTTATGCACCAGAAGAAACAAACTAGGTGATCCGTACACCGTCGACGACAGTAACAAACTGAGCGTCCTGCTGTCTAGGACTCGTTTATATACATGAACCGGTTGGAATAATACGCTAGTCGTTGGAATAATACGCTAGTCAAATCAAGAACCATTTACAATAATACTAGAGTCAAATCTACAAATTAAAAAAAAGAGGATCATTTGATCGAAAAAAAAATTTGATCTCTCCAATATACGCCAGGCTCCAAGAGCTACAATTCACGTCATCAAATCCATCTACATTTTGCTCCTATGCTTCAATTGACCATTAGCTTCAAGTGCTCCAACAGCTACATCAGCTCCAACACGTAATGTACACAATGTACGCACAATACATGCAATTTACGTGCAATAAATGTAATGATCACACAGTACCCACACAGGAAACGGAACGTACACACAGTACACACAGGAAACGGAACGTACAGACAGTACACACAGGAAACGGAACGTACACACAGAAAACGGAACGTACACACAGTACACACAGGAAACGGAACGAACACGCAAAGTACACGCAATTTACGCAAAGTACACGCAATGTACGCAATGTACGCAATATATATGCAATGTACACATAATGACTACGCTTCGTTCGCGCAGGACAAGCATTTAATGAAAACGAAGCACGTTTGGACGGAAATTCTATCAAACGAAAGCTCATTTTACGAAAAGGAGGCACATTCTCTCGTTCATTTAACTTGGTAGGATGCGATCGTCAATGATAAGTTAGGATATAATCTCTCCAACAGTCTATGAATCCAACATTTTATATTTCCATTAGCCATCGACTCCAACAGTCATTGGCTCCAACAGTCATTGGCTCCAACAGTCATTGGCTCCAACAGTCATTGGCTCCAACAGTCATTGGCTCCAACAGTCATTGGCTCCAACAGTCATTGGCTCCAACAGTCATTGGCTCCAACAGTCATTGGCTCCAACAGTCATTGGCTCCAACAGTCATTGGCTCCAACAGTCATTGGCTCCAACAGTCATTGGCTCCAACAGTCATTGGCTCCAACAGTCATTGCCTCCAACGGCCTTTTGGATCATCAGCTCCAATGATATTTGGTTAGAATGCTACGACTCTAAGAGACTATGAGACTACATTTCTACGAGTGTACAAGACTCCTCCAACTACCTTCAAGTGTACAAAGCTCCAACTACTTCAGCAGCATTATGTTATAAGATTACATGACTGCATGTTTACGTAGCTACAATTCAACGAGGCTACTTGACTACGTAGCTACAAGTATACGAGGCTCCAAGACATCATGACTACGCGACTACAAGCAAAGAGGGAACGAGACTACGTGACTACAGGTATTCAAGCTTACGAGACTGCGAGGCTACAGAGCTACGAAGCATCTAGAAAACGAGTTTACGTGACTGCGAGAATACAGGACTACAAGTCTACACGAGTACTTGACTACTTCTTAGCTCCAACATCCTCCAAATGCTTAACACACAGCTCCAAATGGCTCCAAATGCTCCAAACGGCCTCCAAATGGCTCCAACAGCTCCAACAGCCTCCAAATGCTTAACACAGCTCCAAATGGCTCCAAATGCTCCAAACGGCCTCCAAATGCTTGACAGCTCCAAAAGGCTCCAAATGGCTCCAACAGCTCCAAATGCTCCAAAGGCTCCAAATGCTCCAAATGGCTCCAACAGCACCAAAAGGTTCCAAATGCTCCAAACGGCCTCCAAATGGCTCCAACAGCTCCAAATGCTCCAAATGGTTAACACAGCTCCAAACGGCTCCAAATGCTCCAATTATCGCATCTGTCTTCGTCGGCATTTTCTCTTTTGCTCCAACTGCTCCATCAGCATTATGTTATAATATTACATGGCTGCTTTCTTACGTAGCTTCAAGTCTACGAGGTTCCAATGCATCATGTTTACGAAGCTTCCAGAACACAAGGTTACGAAACTGCGAGGCTACAGGACTACGAAGCTTCCAGGACACGAGGATACATGGCTACGAGACTACATGACTAACAGATTACAATAGCACCACTCAGTGGTGAGAGTTAGGTTATCTAATGCAAAGCAAATTGATGCAAGTAGTTCTGGCTGTCATCAACAGATGTAGCCACGTGTTGCTTGAAGGTAAATATTAATTAGTTATTTTATGTGGGATGCGGGATGCTCACTAACGATCGCAAAAGAAGGAGGGCTTCGCTAGACACCAAGGAGAAGGAAGTTCGTCTTACATGTTAATGCTTCGCTGATGTCTCATGGCATATTATTTGACTGAGTAATGGTTGTTTATTTCTTTAATTCCACATGGTAAAATTATTACAAGTGTCAATTTATTAGCATAAATTCACTAATTAAATGTAACTCTGAATAAAATGAAATATCCTTCATGCAGAGATCGATTTCACACAAATAATCAGCAGCACTCGGAGAAAATCATTAGATGTCTAGCCAGGAATAACCAGGAGCACACGGAGAAAACGTAATGACAAGAATAATTGGGAGCACACGGAGAAAACCATACACATATTAAAAAGAATATTCATGAGCAAACATAATAACAAGAATAATCGGGAGCACACGGAGAAAACCACCACACGTTTTCTTTGATATCATAAAATTACAGGAAATTTTTTTTTATAAATAATAAAAAATTTAAAATGTAAAAAAAATACAAAAATACATAAATATATTCTGCTAGCTTGTGAATTTCTCATTGTTGAACAAAGATACAGTTCTAGTACAAGCCAGAATTTTATGTATTTTTGTATTTTTTTTACATTTTAAATTTTTTATTATTTATAAAAAAAATTTTCCTGTAATTTTATGATATCAAAGAAAACGTGTGGTGGTTTTCTCCGTGTGCTCCCGATTATTCTTGTTATTATGTTTGCTCATGAATATTCTTTTTAATATGTGTGTGGTTTTCTCCGTGTGCTCCCAATTATTCTTGTCATTACGTTTTCTCCGTGTGCTCCTGGTTATTCCTGGCTAGACATCTAATGATTTTCTCCGAGTGCTGCTGATTATTTGTGTGAAATCGATCTCTGCATGAAGGATATTTCATTTTATTCAGAGTTACATTTAATTAGTGAATTTCTGCTAATAAATTGACACTTGTAATAATTTTACCATGTGGAATTAAAGAAATAAACAACCATTACTCAGTCAAATAATATGCCATGAGACATCAGCGAAGCATTAACATGTAAGACGAAATTCCTTCTCCTTGTTGTCTAGCGAAGCCCTCCTTCTTTTGCGATCGTTAGTGAGCATCCCGCATCCCACATAAAATAACTAATTAATATTTACCTTCAAGCAACACGTGGCTACATCTGTTGATGACAGCCAGAACTACTTGCATCAATTTGCTTTGCATTAGATAACCTAACTCTCACCACTGAGTGGTGCTATTGTAATCTGTTAGTCATGTAGTCTCGTAGCCATGTATCCTCGTGTCCTGGAAGCTTCGTAGTCCTGTAGCCTCGCAGTTTCGTAACCTTGTGTTCTGGAAGCTTCGTAAACATGATGCATTGGAACCTCGTAGACTTGAAGCTACGTAAGAAAGCAGCCATGTAATATTATAACATAATGCTGATGGAGCAGTTGGAGCAAAAGAGAAAATGCCGACGAAGACAGATGCGATAATTGGAGCATTTGGAGCCGTTTGGAGCTGTGTTAACCATTTGGAGCATTTGGAGCTGTTGGAGCCATTTGGAGGCCGTTTGGAGCATTTGGAACCTTTTGGTGCTGTTGGAGCCATTTGGAGCATTTGGAGCCTTTGGAGCATTTGGAGCTGTTGGAGCCATTTGGAGCCTTTTGGAGCTGTCAAGCATTTGGAGGCCGTTTGGAGCATTTGGAGCCATTTGGAGCTGTGTTAAGCATTTGGAGGCTGTTGGAGCTGTTGGAGCCATTTGGAGGCTGTTGGAGCTGTTGGAGCCATTTGGAGGCTGTTGGAGCTGTTGGAGCCATTTGGAGGCCGTTTGGAGCATTTGGAGCCATTTGGAGCTGTGTGTTAAGCATTTGGAGGATGTTGGAGCTAAGAAGTAGTCAAGTACTCGTGTAGACTTGTAGTCCTGTATTCTCGCAGTCACGTAAACTCGTTTTCTAGATGCTTCGTAGCTCTGTAGCCTCGCAGTCTCGTAAGCTTGAATACCTGTAGTCACGTAGTCTCGTTCCCTCTTTGCTTGTAGTCGCGTAGTCATGATGTCTTGGAGCCTCGTATACTTGTAGCTACATAGTCAAGTAGCCTCGTTGAATTGTAGCTACGTAAACATGCAGTCATGTAATCTTATAACATAATGCTGCTGAAGTAGTTGGAGCTTTGTACACTTGAAGGTAGTTGGAGGAGTCTTGTACACTCGTAGAAATGTAGTCTCATAGTCTCTTAGAGTCGTAGCATTCTAACCAAATATCATTGGAGCTGATGATCCAAAAGGCCGTTGGAGGCAATGACTGTTGGAGGCAATGACTGTTGGAGCCAATGACTGTTGGAGCCAATGACTGTTGGAGCCAATGACTGTTGGAGCCAATGACTGTTGGAGCCAATGACTGTTGGAGCCAATGACTGTTGGAGCCAATGACTGTTGGAGCCAATGACTGTTGGAGCCAATGACTGTTGGAGCCAATGACTGTTGGAGCCAATGACTGTTGGAGCCAATGACTGTTGGAGCCAATGACTGTTGGAGCCAATGACTGTTGGAGCCAATGACTGTTGGAGCCAATGACTGTTGGAGCCAATGACTGTTGGAGCCAATGACTGTTGGAGTCGATGGCTAATGGAAATATAAAATGTTGGATTCATAGACTGTTGTAGAGATTATATCCTAACTTATCATTGACGATCGCATCCTACAAAGTTAAATGAACGAGAGAATGTGCCTCCTTTTCGTAAAATGAGCTTTCGTTTGATAGAATTTCCGTCCAAACGTGCTTCGTTTTCATTAAATGCTTGTCCTGCGCGAACGAAGCGTAGTCATTATGTGTACATTGCATATATATTGCGTACATTGCGTACATTGCGTGTACTTTGCGTAAATTGCGTGTACTTTGCGTGTTCGTTCCGTTTCCTGTGTGTACTGTGTGTACGTTCCGTTTTCTGTGTGTACGTTCCGTTTCCTGTGTGTACTGTCTGTACGTTCCGTTTCCTGTGTGTACTGTGTGTACGATCCGTTTCCTGTGTGTGTACTGTGTGTACGTTCCGTTTCCTGTGTGTGTACTGTGTGATCATTACATTTATTGCACGTAAATTGCATGTATTGTGCGTACATTGTGTACATTACGTGTTGGAGCTGATGGAGCTGTTGGAGCACTTGAAGCTAATGGTCAATTGAAGCATAGGAGCAAAATGTAGATGGATCTGATGACGTGAATTGTAGCTCTTGGAGCCTGGCGTATATTGGAGAGATCAAATTTTTTTTTCGATCAAATGATCCTCTTTTTTTTAATTTGTAGATTTGACTCTAGTATTATTGTAAATGGTTCTTGATTTGACTAGCGTATTATTCCAACGACTAGCGTATTATTCCAACCGGTTCATGTATATAAACGAGTCCTAGACAGCAGGACGCTCAGTTTGTTACTGTCGTCGACGGTGTACGGATCACCTAGTTTGTTTCTTCTGGTGCATAAGTCGTGTCAATTAGCTGATCTTGAGATCTCGATGGCATCTTTACCGACTTTAACGTCGAACTCAATGGAGGATGTACCATCGACTACGGGAACCATGACGTCAGCGCCGACGATGTTGTAGCAGATCCCGTTGGCAACGCCTCTGACAACACTGGAGGAGACTTCGATATGTGCTGTTCCGCCATCAGAAGATAGCTTAATGACTACTGAGCTGGATGTGCAGGAAACCACGACGATCGACGATACGACCTCGATGGAGACTTCAATGGATGCTGATTTGACAACTAGCGAACATCGGTGCTGTTACTGCGACAAGATTTTCTCAAACAGCAGCAATGCTCGACGACACGAGAGGAGCGAATGTGCCAAGAACCTATATCGTAAAATGTTTGTTTGTGAGAAATGTCATAAGCAGTTTGCCAGAAAAGATAATATGAAAACGCACATGAAGGCATGCAAAGGTCCTGCTGTGCGGCAGAAAGTAAAGGTTTCGGCGCAACAACGATGCATCGATGTGCATAAGAGTATGCCTGGAAATGGTACTACTGTTGCAACGCCTGTATCTGGATCAGGTCTGAAAGGCTCGTCTTCATCACCACGGTATCCTTGCAGCTACTGTGATACGTCGTTCGCATTTTCCCATGATGCACGAAGACATGAGCGGAGCAAATGCACGAAGAATCCTTCTCGAATGAAGTTTCGATGTGATGAGTGCCTTAAATGGTTTACTCGAATTGACAGTATGCGACATCATGCGAAAAAATGTAAAGGTGGAGTCTGTGCTCCTACTGCTGAACTACCTGCCGACATTTCGACTCCTCGCTTTAGATTGGAGACTCGTGAGCGTACAAGCAAAAAAACAGATGTGCAGAAACCGATTGCTATGACGTCTGGACATGGAACTAAACCTAAGACTGTGTTCGGTGCATTACAAGTAAACGATAATGGATTCTACTTGGCGCAGTCTGCATTTCGTGGAACGTTGAAAGACTACTATTATCTAAATACGTTCGGTGAGTCGAAGGACATTTGTAATTTTCTTGATGATATTAGACAGAACATAATCAATCAGCTTACTGATGACGTAGCGACAAACGGACCTTTGAAATATAACTTGTGGTTGGACTGTCTATATGGAAAGCCGTATCCGTTAGATGACAAAGTGAAGAAGTGTGCATTCAAGACATCGGCTGCAGTAATTTACAGTTCTGACGATGTGAAGCAAACTGTTAAAAACGGAATCCAGAAACTCTGTCAAGAAGAGGTGGACTATGTCTGTAAAGGTTCTGGCTGGACTCTGTCTAGTATAAACCGATTGGAGCTAAGAATTAGTCATTTCACACCGCTGCGGAACTAAATGATTATAAGATTGCTGGCTTTCGTAAGTGATCCTGTAGTAGAATAGAAATTATGTAATAAATATTATGTTTGTAAAAGAACTTGCGGTGTTTAATTCCTCGAACCTTACACTTTAGTGGTGCTTTTTTAAAATATTAAAGTTGTTTTGTATCGGCCTGGGATCGTACCAAGGACCTTAGTCGATCTAATTAATCAGTTTATTGATCGGAAATTTATTTAATGATTTCTGAACTTTTTCCCGGATCTCTAGCATTAAAATTACGCATTTCCAATATGGTGGTCTTGATGTCTGATAGGATGGTGGTCGTAGAGGATTTAGAGTCTCTTTACGAATGTTGAACATGGTTTATTGAAATTATTATTTTTTACATAAAATTAAACATTATTGCATCGATCGGGTATCGAACCAAGGATAGGAACTGACCGGGTCGATCAGTATATTGATTGCAAATTTATTTAATAAATTTTGGAACTTTTCCCGAATTTCTAGCTAAATAATTACGGATTTTCAAGATGGCGGCCAAATTTCAAGATGGCGGGCACCTTAGTAATAAATGATTACTGCACTCTAGCGGGTAAGAGTTAAACTAACATGGCGTCAGCGCACTCTAGGCGACGATACAATGATGATGGCTTCCAGCATCGAAGACAAGATGGCGGACATGACGTCATACTAGGTGAATATATATATGCTTTGAAAAAAGTGGTGGGAGTCAGTATGCCAGCGCCCTCCACGAGTGAAGGATCGGATGTCATTTTTAGTTTTTTTTTGCCCTCACCGGGTTCGAACCGAGGACTCTGAGCTCCGTGTCGTAAAGTACATTTTTTATAAATAATTTAATAAATTTTTATTAAATGGATTTTTTATAATTTTTAAATTTTTTTTCATTAAAATCGGATAATAAATAAGTTAAAGATGGCGGCCGTAACAAAATTTGCAACGGTGACATCATCATCCAATATGGCTGCCATGACATCCTTATTTTCAAGGTCGGCGGCTTATAAGCGGCTAGCTCTTAGGAGTTTTAAGCCGCTTTTAGGAGTTTTCGTTTTTTCTAGGGCAAAGCAACTTTTGAGGATTTTCGAAATCCTAATTTTTGAACTGTGGAATTATTTGAGATTTTTTGGCGGAAATTTTTTTCAAAAAAATTGAAATTTTGGTGATTTTTGAGGAATTTTGGGCAATTTTTGCCCAATTTTGGTCATTTTTGGCGATTTTTGAGGATCAAATTCCAGGTCAAGGTCAAAGGTCAAGGTCAAGGTCATCCAAGATGGCCGCTGTGACGTCAGAGATGGACGTGACGTCAGAGATGTGGCTCGGCTCCCCGCTCCACAGCCAGAAGCCAGTTTCAGTCAAGGTTATTAGAGAGGTTGCCTCGATCGCTTGCGCATAGTTCTGCGCATCGCGTCACTTGCAGCCCCGGCTCGGCTTGCCAGCCCGTCCGCTCCTATCAGTTACTTAGTTTACAAGCACATCTGCTCGTAATAACGTGTCAATATACAACGTAATGCAGGGAGAGTTATTGTTGTGAGGAGTTTAATTAAGAGTGCGTGTGTTATAAAATGTTGGTGTTGCTTATATCATAAGTGCACGGGTGCTTCGTTAATTATAACTAGCAGGCAAAACGTTAAGAACACGAATTTAAAGTGAATTTGTTTTGTTAGGCTAAACGCTGTTAACAAGTTGTATTTAAACATAAAATGCCAGGTACGCGGTGTACAGTGGCTGTGTGTACAAATAGTTTGTAAAAACAAAATCTTTACCTGAAACAAATCATATAAAATATCATCGATTCCCATGTGATGATCATCTGTTGAAAGTGTGGGTTCAGAAATGCCGACGTGATGGTGAGTGGAATCCAAAAACAACTTACATAATATATGTTCAGATCACTTTACAGATGATGATTACGAGCGCGACTTGAAAGCTGAGTTGTTAAATGCATGCGCTAAAAGACGTCTTAAACCAAATGCTGTACCTTCATTAAAACTTGGAATTACAACACATGTAGAAACATTGGAAAGTCGTCAGTGGCGTAGCCAGGATTTGTGTATGGGGGGTGTTAAGAAGCATGCGGCCCCCTCCCCCCCCACCGTATTAAAGCGGGTGGTCCGGGGGTCCTCCCCCGGGAAAATTTGGATTTTAAGGTATAAAATAGTGCTGTTTTAGTAGTTTTCGACACTTAAATTTAAATATTGTAATGATAAAAATTTTATTAATTTTAATATGAAATTTGATTGATGAATAAGAAATTAATCAAAGATTTGGTGCTAAGGGGGGGGGGGGGGTTTGAACCCCTAACCCCCCCCCCCCCCCCCCTGGCTCCGCCCCTGAAAGTCGTGTGCGCCGAGAAGACAGAGTTAAATGCAGGGAAAACAAAAAAAAATGTTATGTAAATTAATCGTAGATTCAAATGAAAATGTAAGTGAGGAATAAACCTGTTTTTGTAGTCAGTTAAAGCATTCAAAGTCTTGTTCTAACAATGACTCGGTTGAAATGCTTAGGAAGTAAATCCAAATTCTTAAAGAAAATTTGTTTCTTGCCGAAAGAAAGTCAGTTTTAAATTTGGAAGTCATGAAAAAACTCAAAAAAGAAAACTTAAATCTTAAAAACAAACAAGAAAACGTTCTTCGTTAGAGTTCCGCATGCGGAATATTCTTTCAAGTGTTTTTTTTTCTTTTCAAAAAATCAAATTGACATTACTTTCGTTGAAAAAAAGAGTAAACTGGACCAATGAGGAAATAGCTCTCGCTTTCACTTTGCGTTATTTCAGTAAGCGATGTTATTTATTTTTAAAACAGAAACTTAACTTCCCATTACTTGGACTTTCAACTCTTCAACGATGGGCATATTCATTTGACATGAGAAAAGGTATCCTAGTAAACATGTTTGAAATTTTGAATGTAGCACGTTCTTCGTTGCTAGACTTCGAACGCATTGTTGTTCTTTCATTTGACGAAGTAAAAGTGAAGAAAACGCTCCAGTATGATGCAAAACAGGATGAAACTATTACACGAAAAACTGCTCTATTCATGTTAGAAATTTATTTTTAAATCTAACCTCAGTTTATTTATATTGTAAACATTCCCAAAACGTTTTAATGAGCTATGGCTACTTTTATTAAACACTAAGAAATTGATATGCAATTATTTTAAACATTATAATCTTGCTGAGAAATAAATACAAATAAACCATTTTGTTTACTAGTTACATGTTAATTATATTAATTTTTAAAAATTCATGGATTCATCATTGATATTTTGAAAAGTTTTACTGTCACTTAAAAATATGTTGAAATGATAATTCATCCTTGTTTTCAGTCACAGCATTTTGTCATTTCAAAAGCATATCAAAACGATTATAATTAACAGTAATCAACAAAGCATAAATGAAATACTATAAGTATTGCGTATCAGACATGTGAAACGAGCCGGGCTGATAAGAGAGCGCCGTCAGTCAGCAGGTGTAGTATTACGGCTGGGAACGGCGGGGCTGCAGATGACGTCAGAGCGGAGTGTCGGGCTGTCTACATTGTTCTTATGGGATCGAGACAACCTCTCTCTACTAACCTTGAGTTTCAGTAGCCCCTATTATATACTACTCTAATCGACAACTGTAACATTTTTTTCTGGAACTTTAATAATTTTCAGCGCTTAATTCATTTCTGCAAGTGTTAATGAACTGTGTATGTATGTGCATTCCTAGACCAACCATTTGCTAGATGGGTGTACTATGGTGCGACGACATTAATAGCTATTTCATACACTTTAATAAATAATTCTGTTGATTCGGGAACGGTTCCCTGTGTATTTCCATTGACTTTCGTCAAACCGTTTTATTTTAGTTTACTGTAAATTATGATTTTTTGTTTTGTAAGTATGTATTTCTTATTGAAAGTCAGATGAACGTTAGTAATAATATCGGACAGGACATAAATGTTCGGTCTTGAAATAATAAATTTACCTGCTTCCAGGGCCTGTGTGTGTGATCAACACGGAATCCCGCGGAATGTCAACGGGGCAGACCAAAGTGAAATTATCAATTTTGTAACATGTGCATAGTGTCCATTATTAATCATTACAAAATGTAACTATTCTTACTTAATTTCCGCTAAACTGACTTAATAATCAACCATGGAATATTTTTTACGCTATGTTTTTGTTCCTCTAGAAACCAGAAAAGATAAAGACAATAAAATTCAAGTACGATGGAAGAGACCAAATGAAGCCCGGTGCATCGTAATGTGTCACGGGAGTGTGAATTGTTAGCTTGTACTTGGAATTGAAACCACACTCACACTCACAACCACAACCACTCGTCAGATCACACCCGCGGCGTCGCCGTCTTGTCCCGCGCGTACTTCCTGCTGGGATCCACGCAAGAGGCGTCGATTTCCCCACTCGGTCGACCTGGCTCCTAGTGTCTTACTCCCCCCCCCCCCCCCCCCCCTCCACCACAGTAACTACACACGCACTGACCGCTTTGATGTGTCGCTGCCGGGCCGCTCGGCTACACCCCCCCCCCCCACCAACTTGTCATAATCAGTGAAGTTTCCCCTCCGCGGCAGGGGTGCTCGGGTATAACTTCAGGTTTCCGGGAGTTTGTCGGCGGCTCAGGGGGCCTGGAGGGGAGGAGACAGGCGTAACGCAGTTATACCGGCGGCCCGAGGCTGACTCTGTTAGCGGCGACTGTCGCGTCGCGCGGCTCTGCTGTTTCCGGACAGGCGAGAGCTTCTTCATTCTTTTTTTTTTCCCCTCGAGGTTTCACTATGATGTATACAGCGTTTTGCCCAGGGTGTTTGGCTTGGCGAATTTACAGTTGCTCGAAGTTCGTATTTGTGTACTTGTGATCCGTCGTGTGTGTGTGTGTATATATATATATATATATATATATATATATATATATATATATATATATATATATATATATATATATTTAAATTGATGAATCTGCGCTCCAGCCGTACTGATTGATCATCGTGCGTCGATCCACAAACTTTTTTTAAAATTATTTCATCCTTGCCTAGCTAAAACTAAGTGTATTTGTCGGAGGGGGTCCGGGTAATGGGGCTATCTACACTGTTAAAAAATTACAGTATCTTTACGAAATTTTTGACGAAGAATTCACCTCAAATAAACTGAGTTCTTCCCTAATTTCTGATAACTGGATATTCGTAGAATCTACACCGGATTTTAGACCTCCAAGTTTTGTTTTTTGAGTAAGAACACATTTGGAAGAAAAAAGAATGCTCTTGCGGGATTATTAACATGTTTCTCAATGTTTGGATGATATTCCAAGATAAATTGCTGTTGATTAATGTTCAAAGTAAGTGACTTAGTGCGTGTAAATTTACGAAGATCCCTAGATAAATTGTAACCTGTGTTTTCTTCGTAAATTTAAGGTGAAAATCATGCCGTGGATTAGCCGTGCAGGGAGAGGGTCGCATGCACTTTGTGCTTTGTGCTAGGATTGGCCAGCAGTTGCAGCGATTGAAGCCATAATTAACTCCCTTATCTTAAATATACTTTAAGTTGGACCCAGGTAAAAGCTGGGAACGGCCATGCGGGGTGCGATATACATGCATTAGTGCAGAATAATACAGGAAACAGAATGGTGTGGATGAAGAGTTTGTCGGGACAGAAGAGTGCGGATGGTTCTGCCCTTGTACGCGAGGTTCGCGTACGGTATGAGGTATAGGAACGAAGTGTTTTTTTTTTTGATTGGGCAGTACTCAGCCTTTAGAAAATGGAGGGGCGCGCGGTTAGTTACCATCTTTTTCTTTACTCAGATAATTTATTTTTCAATTGTCGTCATGGAGCCGTGGTAGTGAGAACTCATATTTACATATGATGGTTGGGAGTGGCTAGTCGGTGAACGCGGTACGGCGTGAATACCGTCGGAGCTTCAATATCAACAGAAAAGACTCTGTTCCCGCCCGAGACTGAATCTTACTTTGGATTAATAATTTTAGAACAGAAGGCTCAATAATGATGGGGGAAAAAAATCTTCCTGCCGTCAACGTACTGTGCGCACTCCAGAGAACGTTGAAAAGGTTGGACAAGCGATACTGCGAAGCCCACACCGCTCTGCCCGTCGTCAGTCAGCTGAACTCCAAATCAGCAGTCGTACTGTGAGACGGATTTTGCATGGAGAATTACATTTTCACCCACATAAAATAGCGGCTGTGCAGGAATTGAATGGAATTTTGCACAACACGTGCTTCAATTTTATTAGCAGACTGAAAACATGTTGATAATGAGTGATGAAGCCCAAATCAATCTTAATGGGTCCGTGAGCAGACAAAACTGTCGGTATTGGGATGACGAAAAACCCGCGAAACTTTATGGAAAAACCCTTTCGTAGCCCTAAGGTTACAGTTTGATGCGCGGTGGGAAAATTAGGCGTCATTGGTTCCTATATGGGTTTACCGTTACTGTTACATCTGTTACATGGTGAACACCTTTTTCATACCTGATCTACAAAGAAGAGGTGTGGATCTTCAAGTTTTGTGGCTTCAAGATAGGACCCCGGCACACACCGCCAGAGAATCTATGTCTGTTCTTCGTCGCCTGTTTCCTGTCTTATTTCGAGATTGGATGACGTTTTATGGCCTCCTCGGTCCCTTGACTTTTCCATGTGATTTTTTTTTCTATGGGTTTACGAGGCCAAACCTCGTACGTTAGATGAATTCAAAAAAAAGCGATCCGTCAAGAAATCACTCTAATTGACAACAGACCTGCTGGAAAGAGTGGATGCCAATTTTCGTGAAGGACTTCCAAGAAAGCATCAACGAAAACTGACAACACATGCCAGGTGTAATTTTCCGTTCATGGATATTTTAAAATTCTTTGTTCTAACTTATGTAGTTCTAACGATGAATAAGAACTAACATTTTTATTATTTAAAAAAAAAAACACACTTGGTTTATATGACCAAGTCTGTACGTTTAATCAGTCTAGATTTTTTGTAACCAGGGACGCACGCGGCCCTGGTGGATGGACTGTACACGCGGAACAACACCCCCGGGTCGCCAGTCAGCATACCTAAACTCTCAAGGGAAGAAGAAATATCATTACATACGCATAAGCCTTTTGTGTCCGATCGTGTACGGATGTTTCCCGGTCGTCTCGCCACCCCGAGCACCCGTCAGCAATAATGAGTCCTTACGTTCATGCGACGCGAGGCGAGGGGCCCTGTTCTTCATGCTGTCTGAATAATTCCTCTAGAGGAAGAGAGGTCTCTTTGGAAGTATGGCATCGTTTCTTATATTGCTAGCGTCACTGGCAGAACGTCAGTCACAACGAGGAAGAGCATTTCTCAAGCAATTAAATTTTTATCGGTCTCTTCTCTATTCTCTTGTTGGTGAACGTGAGATATGTGTGTAAATATTTAATTGATATTTTAAAATGAGCTTTAAAGTTACGCCCGAGAATCGGAAATCTTCAATACTTTTGCTCAAAGCTTGTCTTTTTTGTTTTGTTTATATTTAGAATTTTACGTGTGATAGTTGCGCTCGAGCGAATATCATGAGGTAGTATGACATGCTTTCGTTAAGTATAAGCACATAAAAAAAAAAAATACTTTTTCAGCTTTTGTCACCGAACCGTTTCCGAATTCAAATGACGAACCCGAGATAGTTCCTAGTACTCTTCACCGCTGTTCTCTGACTTCATGAATTTTTTACATTTCATTTTCATCCCAATTTAAGAAACGAGATCCGATTATCTGGAAACCCTTGGAAGTCCGCAGACTTATGTTGAATCACGAAAGTACTTAAGTAGAGTTCGCTCTCGGGGAACTCGGGCTCGCAAACAAAAAGAAGAGAGGCTTACGCATTAAAACTTCCGAAGAAGCTGGAACTTCTGTTTGCGTGGGACGCTATTGCCGGTCGTAAAAATGCTGATGGAGACGAGCCTATTTCTTTCACACGAATATCAAAGAATGCATTGTAATTTAAAATAGTATTATTTTTCGTCTGCTGAGCGAAAGTTTATTATTATTTTTTATCTTTTACGAAATTTTCCCAGTCAGTCAGCTTGAAGATACATACTATTTTCGTAAGGACGAAAGAAAGTCGAGATAATTCTTAAAAGTAACTAAACATAAACTTTTTTTCTGGTGGCCGAATTAATTTTAAAGTACGGCATGGCAAATTAAGGTTCGTATCTGAAAACATTTGGGATGATATTTAGTTCCCAGATTTTTACATTTGTTTTTATAGTAGGCTAGGAAAAATATTGTTTAATAAGAGTTATCGTGTGGGTTATGAACACACATGCATAACCTACGTACATCCTAAAAAATAATAATTTTTTATATCTGGCATCTTTGGACTTCAACTTGTAATCAATGCCCGGAATTGTAAAATCAGTGGACATTGCTGAATAACAAATATAAAAAATGAAAGTAACATTAGTCACTAATAATGAGCGGGATTCATTGTCCAGTTCTTGCAAGGTTAAAACAAACAATCGTCATAATGTTATTGTTAATAAACTTTTTAAAAATCAAATGAAGTTCTTTAAATTATTATTTTTTTCTGAAGTTTCTTTGTTGCTTTTGTTTTGTGTCTGATAAGACAAGGTATTGTTTCTTTTTTATTCTCGTTGAAACTCTGGTATTTTACAATATTTCCTAAGCAACTGATAAATTGAACAAATAGTTCTTAATGTTTACGTGCATGGGAATTTTCGTAATGCTTTATATTGCAGTTAACGAAGCAGTAATTGGATAATGTAGAATAATGAAACCGATCTAGAACACCGTGTAGTGGAAGTATCGATTCTCCCGTATTAATTGGCTCGTCGCCAGGGAAACCGCTGTGTAATACTATTTGAAACATCCTTTAGCGGTAAACATGACGACAGCGCGCGGAATATTTGCTTTCAATTAAACATCAGCCCGACCTCGTGGCGTTCTACCCAAGCTCAATATCCTTGCTGCATCATGTTTGCAGCTATGGTCACCAACACTAGTCACCAAGGGCGGATCCAGACTGAGGCTCAGGGAGGGGCCAAATAATTTTTCTAATTTTTAGTTTTATTTAGAATTGAAATACCTAACAGTAAGTTTAGTATGGTCTTAATCAGCTTGCTGCTCTATTTAACAGTGGGCTGGAAGCTGAATAATAATTTTGTAGTTCTTATTGAGTGCTGTGCATTTGATTTCTGATTCAAAAACGTTCTATTATATATAGCACTGAAGTAAAATATTACTTAAGTAATTTTGGAAAACTATGATTAGGATAATCGGAAATTTTTCAGCGTTCGGGGGGGGGGGGGCGTTGTGCCCCCCCCCCTTTTTTTTTTGATTTCCCAATGCTAGTTACATGGATGGGCGTTTATTGGTTTCTGGTCATTTTTTATTTTTTAAAACACTTATATGTTATTATAGCAATATTGAATATTTTTAATATGTAAAATAATTGAACTGTGATTTTAGGAAGCAGAATATTAAACAAAAAAACACAAGCGTAATCATTACACCAATAACTACCGAAACGGTGTGCTTCTTTAACAATATATGGAGAAATGAATGGTATAATGATTACTCTTGTGAATCTATGTGCGTGTGTATATATTATATATTAGCCATGTCCAGTGTCTATTTAACATTCAGTAAAAGCTATTATTAGCGATTTTTTTTTGTCTTGTCATAATTATGGGGAACGCATATATCGGTATATCATTTAATATTACTAAGCGTGCCTTATTAACTGCTACAAGTATTTTTTTCTGAAAGTTAAGTTTGTTGACAACCGAATTATGTATGTATGCAAATGTAGCCTTCTACACTTCAAAGAGGAGCTCGTATTGAATTGCGAATGTACCCTCGGTTATATTGCAAGCATGATGAGGGAAGGTGCTACTTCACTGGAACTGCCCACGTGACGGTTGGCAGAAGCGGCGGACAGTTACCCGCTGATATACAGTATTTCAACTGGAGGTTATTGCCTATGAACTGCTGGGCAGTCCACGGCCCTGACGTCACAAGGGCCAGCCGTCGCGGTTTAACTGCTTTCTGTGAACAGAAATATAATATCTACGTTTTCCGTTTTTTCTTTAATTTTTTTTTAAAAATCTGTTAACATGTTCGTTTTACATCTGTGCTGACGAAAGAAGTAGGTGATAGATTAAAATATGTACTTAACTAGTTGGACATATTTAGGTTTATTTTTCTCGAAATTACCGGCTTTGTTTTAAAGTTTGTAAAGCGTGTGGATAATTATAAACATTTTATGACGCCAAAAAAAAAAAGTCACATGCCTACAAAGAAATCCAGGATGTGCAAAAAACTGTATCTATCGATCGTGGGCATCAGTGGAACTATTACCGGTTGTCGTGGCAACTTGCGACGAACCCCCGCACGAAAACTCGGGGCAATGTTAATGAACCGTTATCGGAACAGGCGCCGAAGCGCCGGAACGCGGGGAGAATACGGACCGCGGGGGATGTTGGGTAGTTCGGGCACGTTCCCGCGCCCCTCGCACGACGCGGTAATTGTCCCCTTCGCCCCGCGCGGCGCTGCAGTCGGCCGGATGGACTGCCCTCGGTCGCGGCCCAGCTGTGGCGTCCGAGAAGCCTAAGATGTACATCAAGCTCTGTCCCTGCCCGAACACGCCCGAATATTCACCTTCGCCCAACCTCGGGATTTGTTTTATTTTTGCACAGGAAAAATGAATTCAAATATTAAAAGTGGCGGTTAGGTTAGCTACATTAAAACACTTTAAAACACTATGGACGGTTAGTTAGGTTAGTATAGCTACATTAAAATAAACAGAGAATTATAAATATATATAAATAACCCGAGGTTGGCCAAAGGTGAATATTCGGGCGTGTTCGGGCAGGGACAGAGCTTGATGTACATCTTAGGCTTCCCGTGGCGTCCGCTCGCACCACAGACGTGTGTCACCAGGAGCGTAACACCCACATGCGATTTGCGAAAACTTTCTCCTTGCATGGAACATTCTTAAGGACAAAAAAATTGCACTCCGCCAGAAATAGACGTTACTTGACAGTAGCCCTGGAAAAGTATGACGGTTTCTCACCCCTGTGAGCCTTATTTTGATATCCTCGAATTCTAACGACAAAGCCACAGGTGGGAGTTGGACCGCAGCTCTAACGACAAGCCACAGGCGGGAGTTGGACCGCAGCTCTAACGACAAGCCACAGGCGGGAGTTGGACCGCAGCTCTAACGACAAAGCCACAGGCGGGAGTTGGACCGCAGCTCTAACGACAAAGCCACAGGCGGGAGTTGGACCGCAGCTCTAACGACAAAGCCACAGGCGGGAGTTGGACCGCAGCTCTAACGACAAGCCACAGGCGGGAGTTGGACCGCAGCTCTAACGACAAAGCCACAGGCGGGAGTTGGACCGCAGCTCTAACGACAAAGCCACAGGCGGGAGTTGGACCGCAGCTCTAACGACAAGCCACAGGCGGGAGTTGGACCGCAGCTCTAACGACAAAGCCACAGGCGGGAGTTGGACCGCAGCTCTAACGACAAAGCCACAGGCGGGAGTTGGACCGCAGCTCTAACGACAAAGCCACAGGCGGGAGTTGGACCGCAGCTCTAACGACAAGCCACAGGCGGGAGTTGGACCGCAGCTCGTCGCTCATGACAACGGTGCGTCAGTTTCCAAGCTCCTGTGCACGAGGCTAGTCACTGGGCCGCACGAATGATCTAGTCAAACCGCAGACACAGTCGTAAATTGGCATAGCCTCGCAACTGGGGAGCCTGTAAAATGATGCCCTTGATGTGGAGAGCTCCCGTGGCTTGGCGGGGAAGCTCGACAGCATTCACGCCTATATACCCGCACTCTCTGTGCGCATTTGAGATTCGAGCCCCTGGACACCTGTGCGCTCGCGAGACACGGGTCCTGTGCTCGGCGGTCTCATTAGCAAGGCACCTCCCTCCCTGGGGGTGTGGGTGCCCGCCACAAGGGCGCATCTCGTCGGCGTCTCTAATTATGGCCCCCCGGGGGTACCGACGCCTGCTACGTCGGGGCAGGCGCCGGGTGCGGTTGTTAGCGGCCGTCTCCTTCCTTCCGCGCGCGTCGCAACCTCGGAACAGCCAGTGGCGAGGTCACGACCATCTCTTAGCAATTTGCACGTCCCTTGTTTCACGTGCAGTTACACTAGTGCGTCCATCTCCTCGTATGTTCCGCATACTCTTTTGTGTGCAGTGTTTCAGAACAACTCACGCGATTTGAAAACCGTTTTAAGATACAGTCAAGTGGGGTCAGTCTACGAAAAGCATTTAAGAACGCGATGAAAGCGGATGGGTAAGTTCTGTTTCCAGGTTTTCGTTTTTTAAACTGTATTTTTAGGAGAATGAAAAGCGCTGGAACACAATTTTTTAGACATATAAACGCCCAGTACAGATTCTTAAAAGCACAACACAAGGGCTTTTCAATACACCTTTATCTTTATTTCTTGGCCATCAAATGTTATCGTTACCGCTCAAACCTCATAGTAGTCCTATGCACTAGGAGAAGACTTGCGCGCCAGTCCACAGCCTTGCGCTTAGAGGCGATACCGCTCTAGAAGCACCAACGAGCGCCGCACTTATCAACCCGCCAAACTAGTAGTTTACATTATATCTATTAAATACAAGAAATTTGTTTTGGTGTACCATTCGTCAACAAACGCACATAACATTTTTATTAGCTTTATTACGCAGTTTATTATAGCAGTGGTTATTTGATTGGCGCAACCTCTCAGACTTAATTCTGAATCGAAAAAAGGTTCTAAATGTAAACGTTTTTATATCGATTCTACAAATTGTAGTGTAATTGTTTAACATTATTTTGTGTAGCACCGAACTATTTCAAATATCATACAATTGAGTTTGCTGCAATAAATTAAGTTGCTAGCAATGCAGTTTCAGCATGTTATTATGTTGAGAATTTGACACATATAACTTTAATGTGATTATAGTAGTACTGAAATCAATAAATGGAAACTTATTCTATTATCTTCTGAATTTTTTACATCAGTTGCTTTTTGTTCTTTAAAGTTCTTATATCCTCAAAAAAATTATTAATTCAAAATAGTCAGATATTTTTTAATACCCCTAATGCCAAATTTTTAAATTACAAGTTTTTCGGGCGTTCATTTTGATAATTTAAAAATGCAAATTTTACTCATTCTAATTTCCGTTTGTGTATCAAAATGTCTGAAGATGTCTTATAAAGGTTTCTAGAGAATAATTTTTATGTTCCCATCTGTGTCGACGCTTAGAAAAAACGCAATTTTTGTTTCGATATTTGAATCGTAAGGGCTTCAGGTAGCTACCGTGTAATTTTTCTGCCATTCGCATTTCAATTTGTTCTTTATGCTTATTGTTTTCCCGAGGCAATTTACTACGTTTCTTCTGTATTGATTTTTTTTCTTTTCATTGAAGATTTTACGCCTTTTCTTTCCAGCACTGAAGTGGTCTCTCTTTATTGAAGTATTTTTTGCCCTTTTTTCATTGCTCTATTTTCCACGTTCTTCCTTCGGTATTTTTATCTTCGCTTCTCTCTTTCTCTCGCCCTGTGGCGAGACCACATCACCGCCGTTTCGGGAACAAAAGACGGTTCAGTCGCTTTGTTTTAGTCCCTTGCCCGCCTGCTGGGGAGGAACTTGCCGGAGCTATTAGTTGGAGGTTTGCATCTCATCGTCTGAGAACACCATTAAGGGGTCGCCCTAAGTTTCTCTCTCTCTCTCTCTCTCTCTCTCTCTCTCTCTCTCTCTCTCTCTCTCTCTCTCTCTGCCACCCCTCCCCCCTTGTCCAACAACTTTGTGCTCGCCTCCTCCTGCGGGCATAAGAAGAACTAATATTCCGCAAGTTGCTCGGTGCGCGAGTGGTTCGTTAACAGCAGGCGGCTCGGCCAGTACTGTAATTTTCTTCCTTCTTGGCGAAAAATAAAAAATAAATTCCTTCTTTCCTACGTCGAAAGTTAGTAAGAGTAACCGATTCTAAATTGTTACTGAAATCACGTGAATAAGCGTGCTTGTGCATAAAGAATTACGTAAACTGTGCCATTTGCTCCAATGGGCAAGAGGGGAATAATATGCTCCCAAGTAAAATACCTGTGTTAAAGTATTAAAACATCGTATGTTATTGGATCATAGTACCAAGTGATATACATTCCCCAACTGTCATTTGCGTCACATGTTTATTTACGAACACTGACTTGACAACCACATGGAATTGTTACACTATTGACAGAAAAACAGTGGCAAAAGGATACCTTACTTTAGTGGAATGAGTGAACAAATTTTATTTTTAATATGTAAACATATTAATATCACCTCTCCGGTAACGGCATTTGGAAGGAGTAATTTCGTGGAAGGAACGGGAATATGTAACCACAGTGCTGCCATCTGTGGCGGATGGCGTGATCCAAAGTTTTTAGAGACAAAGGAAAAAAGTTATAGTATTTACTTTTTAATGAATTTAAACAAGATGAGCAATATTAAAAAAAGAAATTATTTGTCGCAAATTAGGTCCAAACTCGGTTAGGAATTTTTTTATCAAGTTTTATTCGCTATTATCGCAGGCATTTCATTATATAGTTAATCTTTCGCTTTGCAAATTGAAATTTTCGATAGTCGAAGTATCTGCTCCGGCAGAGAATTCTAGCTGCGGCTGCAGAAAATACGTGTGATTCGCTTCAAGAAAACATGTAGTTTACACAATTTTCGTTTATTTATCACGCTCGGCATTATTTTAAAGAATTATACATCCAATTTAGTGCCAGAGTTTCGTATTATGTATATTTGCAACATGAGAACACATGAATACGGTCGGTACTGAGGTTAGATGTTACACATCACTGATGAGTAGGTAATGAGTCTAGGCTCAATTTTTTTTAAAATTTTTTTTAAAAATGCACGACTCTTCTAATTATTTTAAGTTCATTTCGACTTCTCCTCTAGCTCTTAAATTAGTAGTCTTGTAATTTTTTTTTCTGAACTTATTAAATCGGAGTGTTCCTCTGATACTGCATGGCGATACCGGTTCGTTGACCGACGCGTTGTCGTGCTTTCGCGGTCGTTTGTCGCCGTTTCGCGAGCTCTCGATAATGCTGGAATCGTGACATCCACTCTTTCCCCCTCCCCTCTTTTTTTTTCTGTTATTCTCAACCGTTCACTTAGATCCTTCCTCAGTCGTGCGAGGCGCGCATGGGCATTTAACGTACATCACGCGGCGGGTTTGCCACCTTCTGGCCAAATATCGGGCGGCGCGTCATTTACAGAATTTTTTTTTTTCCACGTCCACACCTAAACCTTCTTTCCAACGAACTGTTTGAGGCTTTTTCATGCATCAGGCTTTGTTAACCCCCCGTGCTCATGCGTAGAATGGAGAATTAAATACACTTTCGTTCCCTGACTGTCCATATTTCCATACATAATTTTATCACTGAATGTTAAATTTCCATACATAATTTTATCACTGAATGTTAATTTAGTGAAATAATTAACTTTTGGGAACACTTAAATATTCACCTTTTTTTAAGGGGAGGGGGAGGGGGTTGTAGTTAACAGGGTGTTCCGCTGTTAGCGATGGTTCGATTGATTGACAGTTGGGAGCAGGTGCAGGGCTCATTTCATTGGTTGTTTACCTTCTTCCGCCACACCACGTGGCCTTTAACCACAAGAGTGAACTTCTGGAAGGTGTGATGTTCTAGGGGTTGTTCTGAACTATTGGTGAATCGAAGACTGTTAAGCGACTATCGAAGTGCGCCCCGGGTAACATGAGCTGCGTGTGCGAGTAGTGGGGCTGTTGAGTAGGTGCACTGGTTTGTCTGAAATCGAATGGTGTATTAACTTGTACGAGCATATTGAATTGATGAGTGTGCGATGCACTACCATGAAGTAATCTTGGAGGCGTCTGTAGTCTTAAAGAACTATTAGGACTTAACCTAACACGATCCAACTGAGTTTGAGTATACTTTGTACCGTCGAAAAAATGTTTGCCTTCTAGTCTTATGATTTGTGTTTTCAGTACGTTAAAGTTAAGTTTCCTATCTAATGTAGAGTGATTACATTGTAACCTTATGTTTATCACGCTTAAGAATGTTCTTAAAAATCGTAGTATACACAGTAAATAATAAACTTTTAAAACGTTTTATGTTTAATTCTCAATTTTTTTTTCACCACTCAGGATCTTGCAATCATGATATACTTATAAGATTTCCATATTTCTGATTTGGTTATAATTTAGGTTTGTACCAGAAAGCTCGTAGATTGTGTACTTTTATTCACTGCTCGCAGTAATCTGTTGGTCACTTTCTTTTTCAGAAACTGAGGTGGTCCTAAACTTTTTTTTAGTTTTGGTATTTAAGCATGCCATGTTTTTCAAAAACTTGTTTATAATCTAGTTCCTAAGGATTTTTTTTGTAATGGTACAAGCTAAACATTTTACATTTGAACACACTTCAATAGAATGCATATAATTCATTATGCAATGATTCAAAATAAATATGATACTAGAAAGGAACTGTTAAGCGGTTTCGCAAAATGTAAATCTCATAAATATGTTTGAAGTGTACGAAAGTTTGCTTGTCTACAAAAAAAAATGTTTTGGCATCTAGTTCCCAATAAATATATAATGTACTGTGTACCCATTACTTTGAGTTTGTGTGCTCTCACAAATTGAAAATCTTGCGCATCCTGAAATATTCAAAAACTTAAGAATTTTATATGTACTGAAACGTGTATTTTATAATGTTTGCCATAAAATATTTATTCGTGTGAAAACAATGTAACAATGGGTTTTTATGTTATTTTTGGATCGCAGTAACATCAAGATATGTTTAACCATCTAAAAAAAAATCAAGGGAGCCTTTTTTTGTTGTAAATATATCTATCTGAAAATTTTCATGATTAAATGCTTTAATATACACGTTGATAAGCAAGCTTATGTTTCAACTTTTTTTTCTAAATCACCGTCGCATTTAATCAGTTTTCTGGGCTGGGAATAAAAATGCGGTATGTTAAAGTTATTGATGGACTACGTTAAAAATTAGACCTCTTTCCTTTGCATCTCTTTTTTTTCTCGCGGTCAAGCTTTTATTACAAGAGATGGTTTTTCCCCCTTATTGCTTCTCCAAAAACAGCTTTTAAATATATTTTCAGAATAATAAATATTTTCCGAAAAGTAGGACAACTAAGGCAGTTTACCGCAAACAAAATTTCTTAGTATTTTTTAAATGTCAATTTCTTTATGCTTGTTCATCTTTGCTGCAACACGGTATCCAGGGTGACATTTGATTGTGTTAATTTTTTTGCCCTTTTATTTCCTGTAGGTCCATGATGGAGTTACGCTGCACAATATTTATTTCATATCTTAACAAGTTTTTTTGTGAAAATTTGCCACAAGTTCGCGAGTGAACAATAATACAGTAGAACTCTTAAGTACATCTTATTTTTGCTGTATTTCTCTTTCTTGTGACCACGATTCGCTTCGGCATAAAGAAGTGCTATTTTACCTTTTTTTAAAAAATTTCATTCAGAATTAGGAAATAACCCACATTTTTAATGTTGATCATTTGAATTTCGTACAGTGGTAATTTGATGGCCAATCAATATATAAGGTGGCTGCCCTGCGCAATATGGTCATTCAGTTGAAATTTGCAGTGGAATCGTCAATGCAAGGCTAACGACTCTTTAGTAAATATGTGATAACGGGTCATATTTTCTCTGTCTTCGCTTTGCAGCTTTCAGCTCAGTTCCGGGAATCACTTCAGGTAGACTCGAGAAGGATGTGTGTTGGTGTAAGAAGTGATGGAGGAGGAAGAGGGAAGGCATTAGGGTTAGTACAGTCGCGCCTAGAACTTTGTAGCCGGGGATATACCAGACTTTCTAGAATGTTCTTTATGCGAATATCTCGGCTCTTCGCGAGAATGCACCGAGGTGTTTGATTCGCTGCACGATGCAGCTGCTGCAATCAAGGCCGCGGCACGTCCCGCCGTCGTCCTCGTCGCAGATTAAAGAACGCGATGTTCGCTGGCGAGGCTTTTCAATTATCCCGCTGTTCAAATGAGCCGGCCGACCTGCGGGGTGGTGGGGGGTTCGGCATTTGCTGTCGTCGCACCCGAGTGGGTTACGGGGCGGGTGTTTTTGTTGGTAATTTATGCGCGTTGCGCGCCGCAATACTCGTCCCGGAGAAGCAATTTGCGCTCGTTACTGTGCCTCCCCTTCTACCCTTCATCGTGGACTGCGCAGTTCCCCCGCGCGTTTAATATCTCGGTCAGCGTTTATTTACTTGGTTAACGCCATGCTGGCTACAGCGCAAATTTCGGTTTTGCCACCTTTTTTTTAATTCTGCGAAATTAGTAATTCCTCGCCATTTCTGCTTGAAATGGCCACCCACTCCTCGCTCCTCCATTATCTAGTCCCTATTATCCCTTTTTATAAAAAAAATATAAGAAAGTTGACTTTTAGTGGTTAAATATAGCTAGCTTTGATTTATATTTTAGTTTCCATGTTTTCTGTCTCGATTTGTATAACTTGTTGGCTAAAATAATGCATCACTTTATCTATTATATAGTAAAAAATTTTAGTGTATTTCTTTAGAAGATGGCTATTATGCCAAAACAATTATTTCTCTTCAAAGTTTTCGTGGTAAATACATATGTAGTTACCATTAGAAAAAAGCACACTTTGGAAGCAGACTATTTGAAGTCCCAATTGTGTAATGTTGACAAATCTTTGTGGTTTTCACGTGAACGTACTTTTTTTACAGAAAGTTTTTTTTAAGTGAAAATTACCCAACCAGTTTTTTTATAGTTAAAGGAACAACATATATATGTGGTCTTTGATTGATTTTTGCAATTGGAAAATTGATTTCAATTGATTTCAACTGATTTCATGGACATTGGCAGGCCATTGCAAGTTAACACTGTTTGTCACAGAAAAACTTAAATGATAGACACGAAAGATGAGTACAGTAACACGGGTACCAAGCTAGTATCAGCTGATGTCGAGAACAAATCAATATCAGCTGATGTCTAACTGTTGAATGCCTAGACAGCACAGAGAATTCATGGAAGAAGATATTGGACTAACGACGTGACAGTTAAAAGAAGGAAATAAATACAGGAAAAAACATCTACCTTGGACAACACTTATATACGATCCGGATGACGAAACAAAGCCGATCATCTGGACAACACGACATCGCGGGTGAAGGCTGTAAGTAGGTTTTCCGCGACAGAACGGCAGCGACGTTTCGGGAACTTGACAGCTTCTCCCGTCGTCTGACAGAGACTGCATTAAGTGGCCCGCCTAGCCAGGGGTGTTACTTGTGCGAGACGGGATGATAAAATGTGCGACGCTCGCTGGTGCTTCCAGCGCGATGTCGCCTCTGGACTGGCACGCAGTCTTCTCGTCGTGCACTGAGCAACTAAGAGATTTGAGTGGCGACCGTAACATTACATGCAGGAGAAATGAAGGTCGAGGTGCAATTCAAGTTCCTTGAGTGCAGATTCTCTTGACTTGCACGACCCTTAACTTAAGCAGCTAAGTACGCAGACATGTTGGCACTGTGTTTATTTTTCACTTTAGGACAGGTTAAGTCACTGAGAAGTCCAAAAGTTAAAAGATTTTGAAAGTGAATAGAAAAAGTGGTATGACTGAAAGTGGTATCCTGGGCGGGCACGAGGAATGCAGCTGGCGTCTCGGTCCGCCCGTCCGATCCATGCTGTGTTGCCGCGTGTCTTCCGCGGCCCCGCCAGAGCCCGAGAGGCTGTAGTGTGCGTCTCTCGGCGGCGCCTGCGCGCTGCAGCTGCTGCATTCA